>NC_083419.1:60525339-60852015 GCF_020745735.1 Hemiscyllium ocellatum
CAGGGAGATGAGAACACAGTAACCCAAAGGCTGAGACAAGTGGAAATTTAAAAAAGTGGAGTGGATAGAAAGAACAAAAGAATTCGCAAGGAGTACAGAAGATAACAGGTAAAGGAATAGCTGCTGATTTTTATTTCCAAATTCTTTAGGCTAAGACAGTACTTTAAACTAGTAAATGGGAAAATGTAACTGTCACTTTCTGAAATTGATCATCTCAAACTTGAAAAAAGACAACTAGTCATTAAACTAAAACAAAGTCAACCAAAATTTATACTTCCAAATTGATTCCAAGGCTGTGGAAATCGCTGGCTGGGCCAGCATATATCTCCTGTTCCAGATTCCCGATGAGATGGTGGTGGGAAGGTGCCTTGCTGATCAGTTGTGGTCCATTTCATAGAACCATTGAATACCTACGGGGTGCAAGCAGGCCATTCAGCCCTTCGAGTCTACACCAACCTTCTGATGAGCATCTTACCCAGACCCAGACCCCTACTCTATCGCTGTGACCTTGCATTTCCCATGGCTAACCAACCTGACCTGCACATCTTTGGATTGCGGGAGGAAACCTGAACAGCCGGAGGAAACCCACACAGACACGGGGAGAATGTGCAACCGCCACACAGACGGTCACCAATTGGAATCAAATTATTGTCAGGAGACTCAGAATGCTATTATGAAGAGAGTTCCAGAATGTTGACCTAGCAATGCTGCAGGATAAAGAACTCATTTCCAAGTCAGGATGCTGAGTGGCCAAGAGGGGAATTTGCAGGTGTTGGTGTTCCCATGTATCTGCTGCCATTGTCATTCCTGAGGGAAGTGGTTTTGGATTTGGAAAGTGCTGTCTAAGTTGCTTTGGTACATTTCTGCAGTGCATCTTGTAGATAGTACACACTACTGCTACTAAGCATCAGCAAAGGAGGCAATGTTTAAGGATGTGGTGCCAATCAAGCAGGTTGTGCTCTCCTGGATAGTGTCAAGCTTCTTGGAGCTGTACCATCCAGGCAAGTGGGGAGTATTCCAGCATACTCTGGACTCATGCCTTATGGACAGGCTTTGGGGAGTCAGGAAGTGAGTTATTTGCTGCAGTATTCCTAACCTCTGACCTGCTCTTGTAACCACAGTACCTACATGGCCAGTTCAGTTCAGTTTCTTGCTAATGATAACCCCTAGGATATTCTTGTGGAGCTTCAGTGATGGTGATGCCTTTGAATGTCAAAAGTCAATGATTAAATTTTCTCTCATTAGAGTTGGTCATGGACTGGCACTTGTGGGATATGAAAGTTTCTCGCCATTTGTCAGCTCAATCCTAGACATTGTCCAGATCTTGCTGCATGTGGTTATGGACTGCTTCAGTAACAGATGGCATTATTGTGCAAACATCCGTGAACTATTCCACTGCTGACCTTACAATGGAGGGAAAGCCATTGATGAAGTAGCTATAAGTGGTTGTGCCTGGACCATTATCCCAAGTAGCTCCTGCAGAGAACTCTTGGAGCTGAGGTGACTGACCACTAACAAGTACTGTCATCTTCCCAATTGCCAGGTCTGAGTCTAACCTGTAGAGAGTTCCCTGACCCTCATCTCTAATTTTGCTATAGCTTCTTTATGCCACACTCAGTCAATACAGCCTTGATGTCATGGGCAGTAACTCTCACCTCACCTCTTGAATTCAGCTCTTTTACGCATGTTTGGATCAAGACCGTAAAGTGGTGAGGAACTGAATGGCCTTGCCCTGAAAAGGCAAGCATCATTGGGCAGGTTATTCATTTGCTTGTGTGACTGACAGTACTGCTGATGACCCTGCCCATTACTCAAGGAATTACAGTTCTTCACTTTTGCTGATTTGGCCCTAAATTTCCTCTGTGTCGTGAACTCAATTACTGTCCCCAATCTGTAGATCATCCTCTTTTCCTGGGTCTACACTCCCCTCAGCTCTGAAACTATACTCCCCTAATCATTCACAAGCGTAACTGCAGCTCTTCAATGACAACTAGCTTCACCGAGATAAAACTGCCCTTGCAGTTTTCCCTGAGCTTTCACCTTGCCCAGATGCATCCAGCAAATATTAATACCCATCTCAGCTACCATGAACTACTGGTGGTACCTGACTTAATCTGAACTTCCCATTGCTCCCAGGACATCATTGTCTCTCACTATATAGATCCCAGATACTTCAATTGCCTTCAGCAATGCAGTTAACAGCAGCACTGTCTTCTCCCTCTCCCATTCAAATTCTCACTCACTACACAGCTTCAACCTTTGAACTTTTTTTCAGTAACCCCTAAACTGCACTGAGTGATCAATTGAAAGCCTTGGAATAAGCCCCACTCCTACTGCTGAGTAAAATTGAATGTAGCAACCTAGCAACTGCTGGGATGGGGTGTGATCTGAATGTTACAGTTCACAGATTATTGACTTCCTCAGTTCAAAGGAAGGCAACAGAAAATGGATTGCATCTCAGACCACTCAATAAGATCATAATTGATCGCAGCTACACTTTTCTGCAAGATACCTCATAATGCAAACTTCCTTGTAAATCAGAAATTTGTGTAACTCAGCCTTGGCTAGACTCAGTGATAAGGCCTCTACTGCTCTGTGTGGAAGAAAAATTCCACGACCCTCTGAGAAAAGGAATTTCTCATCTTCAGCCTAAATGGGAGATGCCTTATCTTTAAACAATGCCCCCTTAGTTTTAGACTCCCCCTTGGGGGGGAAACATCTCAGCATCCAGAAGTCCCATCTGTGGCTTACGATGGAAACGAAGGATAGTGAAACAAAATAACTGTGAATGCTGAAGATCTAAACCAAAACAGAAATTGATGGAGAAAGTCAACAGGACTAGCAGCATTAATATAGACAGAAACAGCGTGACTGTTCCGATCTTAAAATAACTCCACAGTGGCCGGTATTCCGTCACCAAGTCACCCTTTATTTACACGTGCACAGTACATGGATTCTGACCAGCCAGCTCAGAGCCTAGAGTGAGGAGAATTCCTGAAATTCCTGTTTATTTGTTTTTTTACCCTCAGTCCTCAACTGGAACAGTTCTAATCTGGTTATATATATATTTTTTGAGACACAGTGACAGACAACAGACTAGATTGGGTTGGGATATCTGGTCGGTATGAACGGGTTGGACCAAAGGGTCTGATTCCATGCTGTACATCTCTATAACTCTATGCCTCTATGACACCTGGGCTCTGACTCCTGTTTATATCTGTCAGCCAGGACTCCCTGATTGGTCTACCTTAACTGCCCCAATCAGAGAACTCATATTCCATGAGATCCACCTGGCCAACCTCCTTCCAAACACTACAGATATCTTTGGGGTGACTGGACTCAAAATGTTAACTTTGTTATCTCTCCAAAAATCCTGCCAGACCTGCTGAGTTTCTCCGGCAACCCCTGGTTTTGTTTGAAATTAAGGTTAATGCTAGATTAAAAGAAGATGCCTAAAATGTTGAATAAACATAAGTAAGCATTGGGATTGGGAATGCTTTAGAAACCAGCAATGGGTAATTAAAAAGATTTGTAAAAATAGGAAAAAGAACAAAATGCAGGTCTAAACAAGCCAGGGATATAAAAAAAATATTGTAACAGCTGTTATAAGTATATGAAAAGGAGGAGAGTAGCTAAAGTAAATAGGAATCCTTTAGAGTCAAACAGAATAAATGATTAAGTGGAATGAGGCAAGTGTGAGATATTGAATAAATAAAAAGACAACCAAGAGGGCTAACAAAAGAAAAGAGCTTAATGCAGACAACAAGTGTTGGAGAAACTTTAAGGAATAAATCCAACAAATCCCAGTACCCAGCCCTATGGTTTAAAATAAGTAGTTGCAAAGATATTGGAAACATTGGTTATGATTTTCCATAACTCCTTAGATTCTAGAACAGTGCCAGTGATTAGATATTATCAAATTTAACATTGCTGTTCAAGTAATGAGAGACAGATAAGTAGGGTATTACAGGTATTTACCATATCTGTTGTCTACCACTGCACCCCAAAGGCCTTACCCCTGCTCTTCCTTTTTTTTTATTTAATATGTTTTTCTAATAGACAGACAGACAGACAGACAGAGAGAAATTGGGTAATTTAGTGGGTCATAATGAGGCAGACAGAATGTAATGAGGGAAAGATGAGCCCGCACTTTAGTTATAAGAATAAAAACGCAGAATGTGTTTTGAAATTTGTGAAACGGATAAATATTGATGCTCACAGAAACTTGGGTTCACTCGTACAAGGAGCACAGAAATGCATCAGAAAGTGTTGGAGTCTCTCTCTAAGAAATCATATTGGACTCAAAACGTTAACTGTTTTTCTCTCTCCACACACTTCCAGATCTGCTGAGTTTCTCCAAAACTTTTGGCTTGCTTTTTCAGATTTCCAGCATCCTCAGTATTTTGCTTCTATGACAGAAATTAAGCATAAATATCTAGTAATCACGAGAATGGCATGTTAGTCTTTTTTAAATGGAAACTGGAGCACAGGAGTAAAGAAATCTTACTATAACTGTCCAGTGATTTGGTGAGACTGCCCCAGGAGGAGTTGGTGCATTGGTCTCCATCTTTAAATGAGGTGATATATGTGTTGTAAGGGGTACAGCAAAGATTCTCATGCTGATAGTCTGTATAAAATGGGCCTCTAATATCTGAGCTTAAGAAGAATGTGGGTTGAAATATTTGAAGTATCTGTGCGATCTGAAGGGGCTTGCTAAGCACTGAGGAAAATGCAAGGGATTAGTACTAACTTTGTTTTTATTCATTCACTGAATGTGGGTGTTGCTGGCTGGGCCACCACCTACTGCCTTTCCCTGGCTGCCCTTGAGAAGGTGGGTCTGAGCTGCCTTCTTAAACCATTGCAGTTCACATGCTGTGAATTGACCCACGATGCCCTGAGGGAGTCAGTTCCAGGACGGTGACCCAGCACTGACTGGAAAGTGCATCAAAGATCTGGTACAGCCAAGCATTGAATGACCCACAAGCGCATTCTCACGTTTCATGATTCTATCTGTGATGTGGTGAGACGGCAAGGACATTGTCAGTGTTTCTCCGAAAGAGGACAACAGATTCTCTGATGCCGTTATGGTCAGGGCTTTGTTGAGAAGCACTGTCTTGAGGGAAATGATGTTTACCTTTTAAAGCAGAATTTTGGAAGGTTCATCATATACAGCTAAGTTCAAAGAATGCCGACAACCAAACCGACTGACACTCTGTCAACACTGACCGCCAACGCTCACCTGAAAACATTAATCGCAAGCTGTGCCCACAAATCACAGTCCAGGAAGAAGCCTTATGGGGAAAGAGGGAAGGTGGTAACATTGACAAGAGAAGGAAAACACAGCTCAAGTAACATTGAAATGTGGAAATGTGTGCAATTACCTGGAAAATGGGGAGGGGCAGCACAAAGGAGCATGACCCCGACTCCTAAATTCACTTCCACAGCTTGGCGCTCCTCTGTTGGAAATCGCTCCAGGTCTAGAAAAGACAGACAGATGCAGAAAGAGTCTTTTATGATTCATCGACAGTCACAAGTACAACTTTTGTAGAGTAAAGCCAAGATTCTTAACTGACTTGACAAGGTGACTTTATGGCAGATTGCAGCCAAACTCCAATGCAGTCAAAGTTCAATTCCAATTTATTGTTAACACAATCAACACCCTTCACCAGTCCATCAAACTCCGGAATGATATTTCAGTCAACTAGTTCTACTGCGTAAAGCATAACGTTTTCATGTCTGACTCAAAGCAAGCTGATTGGCAGTTTCAAGTTCAGTCATCAACACTGACCAAGCATGAATTCATTACAATAGTTTAATGGTCGATACACAGAACCACATTGAAAACTCGCAGATACAGGCAACAGCTAAAAACAAATTGTTAGCATGACAGCAGAGTACCGAATGGTTACCCCCCACCCCAGGAGGTTTGTTTTCTCACTAGAAGATGAGGGAATACTTTCAAACAAAAAGTTCAAACTACCCTGTGACTTTGCGTCCACTTTAAAGAAATTCATGTCGAACGAATCTTTTACTGAGTGATGCTCCTGTTGGCACAAACATTAATTTAAACCAAGACACATCAAAGCAACTTTCACTGTGGAGCAGGATTGTGACAATGCTGTGGCTTCAAGAAGTTATTTTGTCCTGGTTTCTTTTAAAAAGAGATGGGAGAGCAATGCCAATCAGTCCATGAGAAGGTAGACAACATGTAAAGCCTTGAGTTTTTTTTTTGGAACAGTAGAAGCAGCCTGAATGGGTGTGGTTAAGCTCCCAGGCGAAAGTGAGGACTGGAGATGCTGGAGACTAATGTCAAGATTAGAGTGGTGCTGGAAATGAACAGCAGGTCAGGCAGCATCCAAAGAGCAGGAAAATCGAAGTTTTGGGCAGGACCCCTTCATCAGGAATGAGGGTGGAAGTCTTGGGGGTGGAGAGATAAATGGGAGGGGGTGGGGATGGGTGGAAGGTAGCTGAGAGTGCAATAGGTAGAGGAAAGGTTAAAGGTAATAGGTCAGAGAGAAGTGTGGAGCGGAGAGGTGGGAAGGAAGATTGACAGACGGGACAGGTCATGAGGACGGTGCTGAGCTGGAAGTTTGGAACTGGGGTAAGGTCGTGGAGGTGAAATGAGGAAACTGAAGTCTACATTGATACCCTGGGGTTGAAGGGTTCCGCGGTGGAAAATGAGGCGTTCTTTGGCAAAGTGGGAGGGGGAGTTGAAAAGTTCGGCCACAGGGTGGTGGGGTTGATTGATGTGGGTGTCACAGAGATGTTCCCTTAAGTGTTCTGCAAGGAAGCGTCCAGTCTCCCTAACGTAGAGGAGACTGCATCAGGAGCAAAGGATACAATAAATGACATTGGTGGATGTGCAGGTGGAGCTTTGATGGATGTGGAAGGCTCCTCTGGGATCTTGGATGGAGGTGAGGGAGGAGGTGTGGGTGCAGGTATTGTAATTTGTGCGTTGGCAAGGGAAGGTGCCAGGAGGGGATTGTGGGTTGTTGGGGGGCATGGACTTGACCAGGTCATCATGAAGGGAATGGTCTTTGCAAAAAGTGGATACAGGTGGGAGGGAAATATATCCCTGGTGATGGGGTCCATTTGTAGGTGGCGGAAATGTCGGCAGATGATGCATTTTATGTGGAGGTTGGTGGGGTGGAGTTTGAGGGCGGAGGTGCATTGGAGGGCATCTTCGACTACGTGGGAGGGGAAATTACAGTCTTTAAAGAAGGAGGCCATCTAGTGTGTTCTGTGGTGGAACTGATCCTCCTGGGAGCAGATACGGCAGAGGCAGAGGAATTGGGAATATGGGATAGCATTTTTGCAGGAGGTAGGGTGGGAGGAGGTGCAATCCAGGTAGCTGTGGGAGTCAGTAGGTTTGTAAAAAATGTCAGTGTTGAGTCGGTCGTCGTTGATGGAGATGGAGAGGCCTAGAAAGGGGAGGGAGGTGTCAGAGATGGTCAATGTGAATTTAAGGTCAGGATGGAATGTGTTGATGAAATTGATGAACTTTTTAACGTCCTAGTGGGAGCACGACGTGGCGCTGATGCAGGCATCAACATAGAGGAGGAAAAGGTGGGGAGTGGTGCCAGTGTAACTACATAAGATCGACTGTTCTACATAGCCAACAAAGAGACAGGCAAAGCTGGGCCCATGCAGGTGCCCATGGCTACCCCTTTCATCTGGAGGAAATGGGAGGATTTGAAAGACAAATCGTTGAGGGTGAGGACCAGTTCAGCCAAACAAACGAGAGTGTCACTGGAAGAGTACTAGTGGGGATGTCAGGAGAGGAAGAAACAGAGGGCTTGGAGACCCTAGTCATGGCGGATAGAGATGTAGAGGGACAGAGTGTCCATGGTGAAGATGAGGCATTGGGGGCCAGGGAAACGGATGTCATGGAGAAGGTGGAGGGAGTGGGCGGTGTTCCGAACATTTGCGGGGAGTTTCTGGACCGTATCGATGTAGGTAGAGATGAGTTCAGTGGGGCAGGAGCAGGCTGGGACAATGGGTTGGGTGGGGCAGTCAGGTTTGTAGACCTTGGAAGGGAGGTAGAATCGGGCGGTGCAGGGTTCCTGAACTATGAGGTTGGAAGTTGTGGGTAGGAGATCCCCTGAGGTGATGAGTTTGTGTATGATCTGGGAGATGATGGGAGGGGAGGTCATGGTTGAGGGGCCAGTAGGAGGAGATGTCTTCAAGTTGGCGCCTGGCTTCAGCAGTGTAGAGGTCAGTGCACCAAACTACCACCGCACCCCCTTTATCTGATGGTTTGATGGTGAGGTTGGGATTGGAGCAGTGGGATTTGAGGGCTGCGCGTTGCGAGGGTGAGAGGTTGGAGTGGGGGAGGGGGGTAGACAGGTTGAGGCAGTTAATGTCCGGGCAGCAGTTTGAGATGAAGAGGTCGAGGGCAAGTAATAGGCCAGCGCGAGGTGTCCAGGTGGATGCAGTGTATTGGAGGCGAGTGAAGGAGTCCTCGGAAGGTGGTGGGAGTCTTGATGGTAAAAGTAAGCTTGGAGATGGAGGTAGCAGAAAAAGTGTTCGACATCACAACGTGTATTGAATTTGTTGATGCGTGGGTGGGGTGGATGAAGGTAAGGCCTTTGCTGAGGACTGATCATTCATCCTCAGTGAGGGGGAGGTTTGCAGGGATGGTGAAAACCCAGCAGGGCTGGGAGCTAGGACCTTGCATAGGTGTGGAGTTGGGAGTGGGGGTGGGGATGTGACTAGGGAAATGGGTTTGGAGCCATTTGCAGAGATGGTGTTCCCCTCAGGGTTCTGGGGTCAGGGATAGTGACACTGAGATCTGTGGGAGGCGTGCTGGCAGTATGCAGGTAAGTTGCGTCGGTGGGGGCAGAAGTGGTAGCGACAACGGCAGTAGAGTGGTGGCGGAAGTCACAGAATGCGTGATGTCATTGATGACATAGGGGCGGAAATGACAAAACGCATGGTGTGGGTGGAGTCATTAGGGGCAGAAGTGGCTGCGGAAGCGGCTGCGATGGGGGGAATGTGTGGCTGGAATTGGGGAATTAATTTGAGGGAATTGCCCCTCGTGTCCCGGTGGAATTTAATCTATTACCACAACTGGCCTGACTCCAGTTAACTCAAGAACTTGGTATCACTGGTAGTGATTGCTCACCTTCTGCAAGGCTGTGAGGGTGTAACTGAAAGGCTGTTGGGATTTTTAGAAATGAATGCACAAACAGAGGTTTGTTCAAACTGCTGTTTCCTTCAACACAAGGGAAGGACAGACTGGGGGCTCACTCAACAACATCTGAAGCACATCTCTGCTGGTTCCAACCTGTTTGGTCAGGACTTTGTAAGAATAATTGATTCAAAATCAAATTTCATGCAACTGCACAATCTGGAGAGTTAATGGATTGCCAGGGACATTACAGAGGCACGTGTTAACTCAGAATGGTTAGGATTCCAAAAGCATTCATTGCAAGCCATGTTCTCCCCTTCTCCACTAAATAATGAGTGATTTTTATAGCCCAGTAATCTGTCTCTGACCATCTTTTAGTGTGTAAAAACAGCAAACAGAGAACAGTATGATGAAATGCTATGGGGTTTGACTTATAACTCTCAAATGAACTCAGCCAACAACTCCTGAGTGGGCAATTACAGAACGGTAATGGTCAAAATCAGCAATGGACATAAATTCTACCTTGCAGCTCCATTCTGTGCTCTCTACTTTATTGAAATGACTGGCGGAAAGATTAAGGTGCACATGGGAATCCATCAGGAAGGTTGGAAAGTGATCAGATAAGGTCAATCAATCATGGATTAGATGATATCCAGCTTTTTTTCTAAAGAAGGTTGTAAATGCATGTGTTAACTGACTGCAACTAAACAGGAAGAAGCTAAAAACAAACTCAAAACAACTAACTAAACTGATATGCCAGTTATAATGAGATGCCACCAATATTAATGAAGTTGCATTAATGAATGCAAATATAATTAATTTATGTCACACATTATACGACTTTCTAGTGACCAGCAGAGTATGAAGCAATGCAGATGTTAAGTTCTTCCTACGTGCCCCTGAAGGAGCAACCGAAGAAGCTTCTTCATTTCAGACTAGCTCAGAGACACAGCGACTTCAAACAGCGAGGTTCCAATTAAAATCTGACTTAGTTCAACCCAATCATGGTTAATTTAACACAGATTCTTTGGAAATAGAAGAGAACTATTTAGTCAGACATAAAAGACACACACAACAAAAACATTAGCAGAACTGATCATCAAATTCATCACTGTTCAGGAGACATACAAATAGATTTGCAACAATGGACGGGACACAGGTGGGTGATAAACACAGAAGCTCACAGGGATGGGATGGAGCATTTCGGCTATCAAGGGATAAGTTTGGGTTGTTCTCCTTGAAACAGAGATGGTTGAGGGGGAACCTGAGAGAGGTACTTAAAGATTATGAGAGGTCTGAACAGCATGGATAGTGAGCAACTTAGTTGAAGGGTCAATAACAAGGGGACATAATTTTCAAGAGAAAGGCAGAAAGTTTGGAGGGGATTTGACAAAAAGGTTTTTCACCTAGCAAATGTTGGGTTCTGAAACACACTGCTTCAGGGAGTTGTTGAGGGGGGAACCTCAATTTTTTAAGCACTACTTAGATGAGCACTTGAAATGTCAGATCTTTCAAAGCTAAGTGCTGGAAAGTGGGACTGGTGTAGATTTTGGTTAGTTCAGTTGGTGTAGACACAATGCATCAAAAGGCCTCTTCTGTACTGTACGATTCTAGAATTCTACATGGAGTAATTGAGCATATTTCTCAGCCATGTGATGAAAGTACAAGCTTTATTTCCATTCTTTACTTGAGAACTGGTCCAAATTCCTCTTAGTCTTTAATTCTTTAAGATCCTTGCAAATAATTTGAAGGCACAACATCATGTTCATGTACATGAAAGGAAAAAGCCTCTCATAGCCTCAGGCCAAACTCAAACACCTCATCACCCCTGCTCCCCCGCTTGTAAAAAGCTCCCAGCCTCATTTCTGATGAAGGGCTTTTGCCTGGAATATTGATTTTCCTGCTTCTCAGATGCTGCCTGACCTGCTGTGCTTTTTCAGCACCACTCTAATCTTGATACTAATCTCAAACATCTGCAATACCTCCCTCAGCCATACTCAAATGCCTGACAGCCCAATACGCAGTGCAGTATCAATTATAATATTAGCAATATGATAGTATATTTTAACATATCAGAAATCATCAAACCTGAATGCAATAAACAATAGATTATCCACTTTCTCTAGTAATACTGTTTGAGAGGCAACTGACCAGCATTCTCAAAGAACCTCTGTTTTTCTTACAATAGTGTTGTGGCATCACGAACATCCACCCAAGGGTGCAAATAGGACTCAATTGAACATTTCAATTTGAAGAATTGCTGGCTGGTCTCTCACATTCTGTTAACATGAGGTAATCTCAAACTCTGCTGCCCATGTTTTAGTTCAGAGCATGTTCCATTTCTTTATTATCCATACTTGCTGACCTGCATTGGCTTCAGGTCAAGCAATGTTTTAAATTTTAAAATTTTCATTCTCATTTTTGAATCTGTCCCTGGCCTTCCCAGTCTCTGGAATTTCCTCCAGCCCTGCAACACTGTGATATCCCTGCTCTCCTCCAATTATGTTCTACTGATTCTGATCACACAGCCAATGGTGACCAAGTTTCAGGTGGAGCTGTTCAGATCTTAAGTTCTGGATACACTTTCTACCCTTTTTGCATCTCATTTCAGACAATACTTACGATGGAACTCTTTAACCAAGCTGTTGTCCCTCTGACCTAGTAAATTTGGAACATCATGTTATGGCTGTACAAGACAATGGTAAGGCTTTATTTGGGGTATTGCATATAGTTCTGGTTGCCCTGCTATAGGAAAGACATTATTAAACTCGGAAGGAAGCACAGAAGACTTATAAGGACATTACTGAGGCTGGAAGGTTTGCATTATAATAAGATGCTTGACATGCTGGGATATTTTTTCCCTGGAGTGGAGGAGGTTGAGGGGTAACCTTATAGAGGTCTATAAATTCTTGTGAGGCATGAATAAAGAGAGTAACCAAACTCTTTTGCCCAGGGTAGGGGAATCCAAACCTAAAGGGCACAGGTTTAAGGTAGTGACAGGAAAACAATTTAAAAGGGACCCGAGGGCAACGTTTTCACACAGAGGGTGGTGCATGTATGGAATGAGTTGCCAGTGGAAGTAGTAGAGGTGGGTATAATTTAAAAGATCTTGATCAAATAGGTCATTGAGCTGAGCAATTTAATTTGGATAAATGTGAGGCATTGCACTTTGACAATACAAATAAGAGCAGGACTTATATTAGTAATGATAGGACCCTGGGTAGTGCTATAGAACAGAGCAACCTAGGGGTTCAGATACATAATTCTTGGAAATTTGCATCAGTGATGGACAAGGTAGATAATAAAGCATTTAGCCCTATTGCCTTCATATCTCAGAATTTTGAGCATAGGAGTTGGGATGTCATATTGAGGTTATACAGGACATTGGTGAGGCTTCTTCTGAAGTGCTGTAGATAAGTCTGGTCATCCTGTTATAGGAAGGATATTATTAAGCAGGAGAGGGTTCAGAGAAGATTTACCAGGATGTTGCTGGGAATGGACGTTTTGAGTTATAAAATTAGAATGCAGAGTCTGGGACTTTTTTCACTGAAGTGTGGGAAATTGAAGGGTGACCTTTATTAAGGTTTATAAAATCATGAGGGGCATAGATATGGTGAATGACAAGTGTCTTTTTCCTATGATCGGGGAGTTTAAAACTAGGGGACATATTTTTAAGGTGAGAGAGGAAACATTTAAGAAGGACATGAGGGGCAACCTTTTCTTTACACAGAATGGTGTGTGTGGAATGAATTGTCAGAGTAAGTGGTGGATGCAGGTATACTTGGATATGTTCATGAATAAGAAAGGTTTAGAGGGATATGTGCGAGCATAGGCAGGTGGGATTACTTTAATTGGGAATATGGTCGATGTGGACGAGTTGGGCCGAAAGGCCTGTTTCTGTGCAGTATGTCTCTGACTCCACCTCCTAACATGGCTTGGTATAATACTTTTCTAAAATAAAACACAGCAAATTCCCTAGGAGGCTTTCCTACATTAAAAGGTGCTATTGGAATACAAGTTCCTGTTAAAGGTGGCACCTCTGACAGTGCAGCACTCCTTGACTATGGGACTGGAAAATCAGGTTGGATTCTGTGCTTAAATACAGCTTGCAACCAATTTTCAATACATGAGGAAATGAGAGGCAAACAAGAAATACCCAACAAATAGAAACCAGCATATAGATCAATTTAAGAAGATCTCTGATATCCAAGCTATTACATACATCCAAATTGCAGGTTGGCTTCTTTGCTGATAATGGTTCCATACTTGTTTGTTGCGAGACACTGGTACTTGCCACGGTCCTTGACTTCTTCTGGGTTGTTAATAACGAGGTTACCACCAATCATATTGTAACGAGTATCATCCACATTAATGTCTCGGTTATTTATTTTCCAGCTATATATGAAACATAAAATGATTTCTATATGTAATTCAAGAGAAACAGTGGCAAGTCTTGAACCCACAAGATATTCACTCAGTTATATTTGACACAGTGGCATTCATGATAGGAAACATGGATACAAAGGTAAATCAAGACCATTCTAGTACTCACCTGGCAATCAAATGATAACAATAGGGAACAGGAAAAGTAAAAATGAATACAAAGTGAGGTTTATTAGGTTTGACATACTTTCTAATATGGATAAAAGACACATGGAACAATATTCCTTGATCATTCTAAAAGACAGGCATGTATACAAAACAGAAAGCATTGTTTTTACCTGTAAGTTGGGGGGGGATTTGCCCGAACCCGGCAGTTTAGAGACACTTTTGCCTCCTCGGACTCTTTTGGGTAGATTGTAGGTAGTGGTTGCTCTTCAAACACTGGTCCATGTTGCCTACTGTCTTCTGCAAGTATAAAACATACCTATTATAGCCAGAGACTGCACTTGTATGAAATACCATGGCATGTCCTATAAATCTAAATAGAACTCCAAACAGTTCAGTGCAGGTCTTATCTCCTGGATCCACTGGACACCATGTGCCAATGGGCTCCTTCCATGCACTAGATTTCCATGGTTTAACATGATTCTGTTACTGTTTTTATTACCTATTTTGATTAGCATCAATGACATATTGTCAGTTCGCCACCTTTCCTATGACACATCCAGTTTCACTTTTCATGGAGTCACATGTATTGAAAGAGCTCAAACAGATAGTGAATGTAACTCTTCATTCAGTACCCCCAATATTCCTCCAACACTGGATGCAATGTTAATTCTTCCTGATGCCATCTTCCTCAGGCTCATCCTTCTATATTACATTTACCACACATCCTCAGAACCCATAAATCAAGCAATTATTCAAGACATATGGTGAGCTGTAATACTTTTAAAAAGGTTCAACTGCTTCAGATGGAACAAGTTAGTCTTTGTCCTTAGCTTCTCAAATGCTGCAATTTAAACATTTCCATTATCTGCCCATGTTGGTCTGACAAACTGGCACTTGTGTCCCATAACCTGCACCTCTTAAACATGTCACTCAATCTTTCAGTTATTTACTTTGTCAATTTGTTACAATGTCCTCAAGGCAAATAAAGCCACACTGGGAAACCCCTGGTGTCATTCAGTACAAGTGTAGCAACCATGAGACAAATGTTGACAGACGCTGGGATAAAATGATACCAGATACCAGGTAGACCATACCACATACTGTTAATTGTTGATTTTCAAATGGTTAGAGCTTGCATTAGTTTCTATGTTAATTCAATGTATTTAATCTTTATTACACAGATAATAAAATCATTCCTGCTAAATTGCTATTGATTATGTGCATTTTCAACATACGGTCAATGTATTGTATTTGATAACGTCAATACTAAATTATTCAAGTAATGTATCTTAGAACTCAAAGTCATAAATTGGACAAGCAGTTCAGAGTAGACTCAACTTTTTAATAGATTTATGGAAGATTTACATCCAATTAGAAAGACAATCTGCAATCAATATTTGAAGAGAATGCCCTAACAACAATGAAGCCAGACTTTCATCCGTGTTAATACAAGAACATGAATTCAGAGTACATTAAAGATCCCTTACAAGTTAGATTAGTTTACTAGAGTCCTCCAAAGTTCAGTAGCTTTCATTTTAACATTTCTGACAGATCCAACATTTGACCGAAGTTGGTCTACTGAAGGTAGGGCTTCAGATAACAAGTATTCAATTGCCCCCTGTAGAGAAGATAGCAGATGGAGCTGAGGCCACTCTATCCTTGATTTGACAGCATTTGCCCTCTTCTGCACGGGTGCCACAGGTTCAAAAGGAAGCCGCAATTAGTGAACTGATCTGACAGCTTTGTTGGCAGAAGGTGGGAAAGTGAAGCCGTCGGAATGAAGTTATTGGAAACCCTGCTGCTTCAACTTGTATGATGAACACCTCCAGCTAGAACAGCCAGCAGCACGAGTATATGGCATCCTCGGTGACAGTCCTGTCTCAGTTTACCATCTTTCTGCTTGTATCAAAACCCAATTCCTATCTACAATCATAACTAATATTTACACAATAGAAATACAATCTAAATTCATATCAACCATCTGAGCAATGTGAAACAAGTTTACAAAACTGCCTCACTTGATATCAGGTCTAACACATCACCGGGTAGCAGTGATATGTGCTGCTTGAGTTTTAAATTTCTGGATAAATGTGAATGTTTTCTGTTTCTTTCCTACCTCTGCAGTAACTAGTTATTCATCAGGACATTCTTTTTCGCTCTAGCTAAATAACCAACAGTTTGAAACGTAGATGGTTAGATGACAATATAACCAGTGCCTGAACAACCCAGAATGTTGTTCGTTTTTTTATAATATATCTATGAAAAATCATCTTTGCAACAAGAGGCACCATCCAAAATTGCTGTTAGCCAAGCACCTGCACACATTTAGTCAAAGCCAACCCGTAGCCCGAGAACTACCGGTCGAGCTCTGAGAGATGAAATGAGATGCTTTAATTGGCGTTAACCAAAAATGGATCACGGTCAAGCAGACAATCTAAGCTAATGTGCTCACATCACAATCACTGCTTAGGCAAGTTGTAAACCCTATTTAAAATGGACAGATGACCAGCCATATTACAACAGCAGACACTGATCACTGCAACACAGTGCTAATCTATTGCCATCAGCAACAGCCATTTCTGGTTTTAAATTTCTTCAAGTTTGAGATCATTACATTTCTTCAATCAACAACTTGTTCCAATGAAGAATTTTGTCACTTTTGCTTTTCACACAGCCGTTCTAATGAGCGAATGGTGTGCGCCTCATTATCACTTTGGCTGTGAATTTTATAAGATCCTCTATGGGATGTCCACTCTGCTTATCTATACTTTCAACTTTTTTAAATCTCATGCAGGACTTAAGAGAATTTCCTTTTAAATCCTGCTGTGTTCATGGATTATTTAATGTTCTAATACTAAGACACTAGACGAAACAAGTGACAAAAATCAATGGAAGGTTCTATCTTAAGTACTCCCTCATCATTAGTGACAGACCTGCCTGCAGAAAATCTCTATCTTGGAATCAGTTCAGACACAGAACTTTTTCACCCCCAGAACCAATTCTGCATCGGCAAAAATGAGAGTTCCAGCATTATGTTCAAGAAAGACAGTATGAAAATTCCCTACAGCCGTAAGCATCCCTGAAACAAACTGTTTGATAATGCTGCCTAGTTTGGTAACTCTATATTGACCCATGAATGACCTGGCCCATGCTTTGATTCTTATGGTAACATGACAGTTTCTGTAGGCTCGTAACAACTAGGGATTAGTTTAAGTAAGAAAAGCCTACATTGATTCTCTTTGCTTTATCATGAAAGCTCCTGAGGCAATCTCTGGATGGAGGAGATTAATAATGTATTCTCAGATCGTAAGAGTTGGGTTATTGGTCTAAAGATATGATTCTTGCTTTTGGAGATGGTGCAAAATAACTATGAGAGGTCATGGGTTCAAACCCCAGATGAGATCACACCTTGCCATCAATAATTACAAGATTCAGGGAGGATGCTTTCCCTTGTTAGGAGGTCTAGAATCAGGAACACAGTCTGAAGAGATAAAGGGGAGATAGGACTGAGATGAGGGAACATTTCTTTACTCCATTAGTGGTGAGCCTGTGAAATTCTCTACCACAGAAGGCTACGGAGGCCAAGTCACTGAATATATTCAAGAAATAGATAGATTTTAAAGGTTTCTAGGAGTATGGGGAGAAGCCGGAATCTGGCATTGAGGTAGGGGATCAGGAATCATAGTGAATGGTGGAGGTGACTGAAACGCCTCCTCCAGCTACAAGGTTCTATGTTTCTATAACAGAAGTATCTCAAAAGGAATGATGAAATGTGAAATAACTACAGGTTTATACTCCCAAACTATTCAGTTTATGAGCTAAAATCGCACTGCGCAATATTAAGATAAAATTCAATGCCATTAGTATGAAATTGATTAATTCCTTGTTATTTTAACATTCAGGGAAATTGATACCAATACATTAAGTGGGTGCTTATATGCAAATACCAGTCCTTTGCACTCAATAGCAATTTTCAGTAATTGTCATTCCAAGTTTGAGGATGTTGTGATAAGACTTAGTGATGCTTTGCACTGACAAAACAGGATGTGAAAACCAAAATTTACTTAATCAATGAAACCAGGAGTGAAAATTGGAAGCACTCATATATACTGGCTTTCATAATGGAGCAAAGTGAGATCTGGTCAAAGGCTGCCATAAAAGCTTGACCTTATCACCATCACTCCCTGCTAAGGTTTTCCACATATGTTCCAGGTATACAAACACACACACGTACGTGTGTCATCATGGGAAACCCACTGAGATACCCATTAAGCCTCTTTTCAGAAAAGGGGGGAAATAGCTCAACAAACCACACACCAATCAGATGGTAACCTATCCCTGAACTGAAGACTCCAGTGGCAGAGCCCCTGCCTCCTAACAGTGCTACTGGGGCAGGCTGTACATGCTGCAAGGTCAACAGCCCCCAATTCCCAGGATCACGCAGTGACCCAGGTCACAGATAAGCAATGTGAGGGCTATGGTTTCCGATGGAGGGGGGAGCCACAGGGTGAAGGGGGAAATAGCTGGGTTAATACCAGTAGCCATGCCCAGCTGAAAGCCTCGAGCGGTCACTAATTGTCCACTTTCAGGTCTCAACTGGCCAGTCAGTAAGAAGGTCAACCAAGGCCAGAGCTCGAGGACATCAATGGGGGGTTGGTCTCTCTCTCTCTCTCTCTCTCTCCTTTGATGAAATAAAAACGGGAATGCTCTGTTCTCATAATCCCCGGTGGTAGCCACCTGGCTCACTCCACTTGACCAAGCAAACTGACATGATGATTTCACACAAAGGATTGAGCTACATTCAAATGGATCAAAGCGCTGAGCTCAACTGCAAGTTTAATGAGGCTGGCACATAATGTGACATTTGTTTTCACACACTCAGAGTGGAGAACCTGAAGCAGCTACATTGATGTCATGGAAGACAAGTGTGAGAACAGATTAAAGGGACAGAGCTTCAAGGGAAGAAGGAATAATTGACAATCTTTTACTTTGGTTTGAAGAACAATAGCCAGTGGAGCTTTTCATCATTTTCATCCCTAGTAATAACAAGCACTTCACGTAATGGCACAGTTCAGTCCAAGTTACATTTCACAATATTCATAAAACTTCCTCAAACTTCCTCAACAGACAGTTCATGTTTTAGTCACATCCGTTCCCACAGCACATTCTGGCCACCCTTCGCATACACAAACACATGAGCTGTACTCAGCTTTTACCATCACTGAGTTTGCAAATTGTCACATCATGTTCAACAACAGTGTCCTTATCAGGCAAGTTTACAATCCTGCCTTTCCACCTGAGGGTCCACTAAGTGTCTCCAATTTACATGTATCTCCATGCCAATCAATCTAACATGAATTCAGCATCCCACTGACTCATCTTAACAATACTTCTTGCATGAATCTATGCTGACCTCATTATGCCTACAACTTGGTAAAGCCTGAAAGTTTGGCCCCATTTGTTCACAGTGGTGTCACTGACCAAGTTATTACTGCAAATCCACATCTGGCACAAGTGTAAAATAAAGTTACTGTAATGTTGTATATCAGAACCTACCTGTCTAGAACTCATTTGCAGCAATTCCCTCTTAGTCAATATAAATGAACACTCTGTCCATTTAAATACTGTATAGCCTGGAATTCTACTTTTTCCATAACACCGGGGACATTTGTTTACTAAGTAAGCTCACAGACAGCTAGTATTACATTTTCCCTGTTGCGTCTTGAGAAAGTTCATTCTTCCAATACTGAATGCAACTTCAGTATGTAGGCTGCTGCACTGCATGAACGTCCAAGTCATTAATTGCCTTCTCAACTTTCAACCAGCCATGGCTCATTAGACCCGGAACTTGTGCAATCACAACAAACCCTGAGGGGTTTGGGGGCAGCAGATCTGCTTGACTATGCATTGATTTTTCATTGGAGATGTTGGAACGATCTCAACTTGAGTTTAACAAGAACCAGAAGATCCAACAAACACAAATCATTCACCCCCTTCACCCCAAACAGAAGTTTGGAATTGGATGTCACCTGTCTGAAAGCAGTGTGCACCAGTCTCAATTTGAGCTTGTTTCATTCCTGAGTCATATTAAGACCTCATTCCTGAGGTACAGCTGCCACTACGCTGTCTTTGGGGTTAAAAGTACAACTCCACTCAGCAAGTAAGCAAAATCAATTCCTTTACTTTGCTCAATCACGTCATTCTGCAAACAGTCAGGCTTTAATACCACCTCCCTGTCCAATCTCCCAGCGAGTTAGTCTACTTCTAGATGTCCCAACATCAATATCCAGTTGTCAGGTCATAAATGTTGAGCCATCAATGCACAAACTGTGACATGTTGACTACACATAGTGCACTGGTCACTAATGGCTGAAATAAGATCTCTTGAAAATACAGGAAATACATTGGGCTTTGAAGTTCAGAATTTATATCAGAACTAACCTATAGCCTAGAGTTACTTCAAAGCTGTAATCTAATTTTACGGTTGACAGCACAATTGTAAGGAGATCAAGCTTTTCTCTTGAGGTTTATGGTGTCAATGAAATCCTTGTTCATATCACTGCCTGGTAATCACTCCTGCAAAACAATTATTCTCTACTTACATGCTACACGGGGAGTCTTATATTTTATGTTTGGACAGCACAAACAGCCGATACTTTGGAACTGTAATGCCACACCAATATTATAATATAATATTCATGTCAAAAGTCAGTTAATTATGAACCAACACTCTGTTCTGACTGTACAGGCATAGTTCACAGAAATAAACAGTCATTATCACCGAGTCTCTGCCAAGTAACCGGCTAGGTTATCCAATTAAAATTCCAACCTAGGGGGAGGTACCGTATTCAGTGCATCTTCAAAGAAAGGATGAACAGAAACCTTGAACTCCCTCTGCAAAAGATTGTGCATTTGGAGGCAATTAAAGCTTTCGAGAATGAGATTAGTAGGTCTGAATTAAGTCAGGGTTTCAAGGCAGATGGTACAAGGTAGGGAAAGTGTAATTCTGCCAAAATCAAGTCCAGTGATTGAACATTAGGTCCACATTGTCAGTGAGACAATGTTATAATGAGACTCTTTCAAAAATATCAAGCCAACAGCCTGAATAAAATATCCAGCAAAATTAAGACAATAATTCAAATAAATTAATTTTTATTGCTTCCAATGATAGAATTATGAATATAAATGTACAGTTGGAAACTGAATGGATGAACACATGTTGAAGAGATGAGTCACCGTTAGCTGCTTCCATTTACCCTTTGCTCAACGACGGATGTTCTGAAGTCACACTTGCAGCAATTCATTTTTCGTTGACTTCCAACCACTTCAGCGGTTCTAGTTAGGTGGTGAATGACTGTATGGAAGAATGGCAGTGGCTCGGTCTGAGTGGTAGCAGCTTCATCAACTGCTAAAAGTCTTGAAAGGATTTGGATTTGCTACACGGGCCAGTATTGCATTCTCTCTGTGGTATCTTCTTGGGTGTTGATATTAAGTCATGCTTTGATGTCGATAGCATCCAGCTTCTTCCTGGCATCATTTACATCGGTATTCTATTATATTCCACAACTCTCTCGTGTTCAAACATCCTCCATGGCATCTGTCAGCTGGTATCTCAAAGGCAGCAGTCGGAGCCTACGTCCAGGCGTGTTCAGAACCATTAATTATCACTTGTTGCCAGCTCAACCCCATCTGTAGATATCCTCTTCCATGCTATGTTCATTCACACAAACATTTGTTTCATACAATTATTGAATTCTACCTGGAGGAGTCTGTGTGTAAACATGTGTGGGTCCCTATCAACCATTAGCAGTAGGAACTACAAACCCCAGATCAGGATACTTTGAGATGCATCATCAGGAGTGCTATAGACACCTTTAGACCTGAGCAAAAGACCAATGTGAAAGAGAAAATGAAAAGGTGGATAGATCCAATTGTTCTCAGCAGTAACCAGGTATTCTCCTGCACACACTATGGAAGAATTTGCCAGTCACACACATGCCTGATTAGCCACCAATGGATACAAACTTCCTAAAATCGTCATCAGTGAATAAATGCTAAGAAGGGGAGACAAATTTAAGTTTCTTCAGGAAAGCTGTCATCCACGTGAAGATTTGTCATTCCGTTGATTAGTTCAGCATTATAGTCATATTTGAAAATCAACATGATGCCTTGGTCAAGAGCTGGAATTTTTGAAGTCTTGTCGCTAATTAGGTAAGTGCATTTGATGTTGCCACCTTGTGTTACTCAGTTCTCTGGGGGTCAGGGTGGGGATGGTGCTGCAGGGGAGCTGGGAGGCAGAAGGTGGCCTTCCACAGTAGGTTGCTCTGTCTGAAATATTTGGTGACATTCAGTATGAGTTCATGATGGAAACAAGCTTTGAAGGTGATGATGCGATCCAGGCTTTGACTTGATTTATGGTTTGTGGTTTTAGATATAGATGATGCAAGCAGTATGGTTTGGTGAATTTTCCAATGATGAGTGGAATCAGTTTGTGTAGACCAGTTTTGTCACAGCATAGAAGGCCTGATGCTCTCTGCTTACAGTGGCTTGCTAGTTTATAAATCTTGCTAATCATCTTTTTCCAGCTCTAACCTCTGTGAGACACTGGTATTTCCATGTACTTGGCGTAAATGCCTCTTGGCTTGAGCTTGCCTAACAGGACCAGTTACAGGCACACCCTTGACCCTCTGCTGGGTGAACCACGCTTATACAGCCCTGCCAAGAACCAGCCAAAAGCTCAGGGTTATCAGTGACTCCATTGTAGTGGGGTACCAGTGTACAATCTTACTGTTTTTAAGTAATGCGGACAGTCACAAAAGCCTAACAGTTAGAAGTAAAGGTAAGCTCTGCCATTCAATGCGATTATGGCTGATCATGGGATTCAACTTCTACTTCTGCCCTGCGCTCCATTTCCCTGATTAAGTGAAAAAACAGAAATCTGTTTCTTCTATACTTAAAAATGATCAATGAAGACAAATCCACATCTCTCAGGGGTAAAGAATTTTGAAGATTCACAACCTATCAAGTGAAGAAATGGCAACTCACCTCAATCCTGAATGACCACTCTCTCATCCTGAGGCACTGCTCCTGTATTCTAGATTTCCTGGTCAGGGAAGCCACAGATCAGTCTCTCTTCCACTGACCCCTTTCAGAACCTCATCTCTTCAATGAGATCATCTCTGCTAATCTCCAAAGGTTATAGCCCCGGAGATTTTTCAGTGT
The DNA here is from genome assembly GCF_020745735.1 of Hemiscyllium ocellatum. Classification (NCBI taxonomy): domain Eukaryota; kingdom Metazoa; phylum Chordata; class Chondrichthyes; order Orectolobiformes; family Hemiscylliidae; genus Hemiscyllium; species Hemiscyllium ocellatum. Next base: position 60,548,243 of record NC_083419.1, read on the forward strand.
TTCCTGCCAATTGAAGACTTCCAGAAATAAATTACTTCATCATTGGCCTTGCTTCAAAGAAAGAGGGGGAAAATTCAGGGCATTGGAAGCCAACCTGCTAATGCATCAGACAGCAACATGGAGACAGACCCCCTATACTGTTTAAACCCCTTTAAACATCATGTCTCACAATAAACAGCCTGAGTGAAACAGTCTGCTCAAATTGTTTTGTCATGAAGGCATGGCGATTGATGGGATCTTTCAAAAGAATTGGCAAGGCCATGAATAAAAGGAATGATATCACAAGAAGAATGATCTGGAATATGGTGTTTCTTCAGTGATTTCAGAATTCTGTACAGTGTACAGAAAAATGACTGCTTTTTGATGAATATTTCAAGATTTTTTTTTAAGTATCCTTATGGAAGACCCATAGTTAGCCCGGCAACATTGGACTGGAATGAAAAATATCAGGAATTTGGATGAGAGAAGTCCAAGTGTTGCTGGCATTCATTATTATGCTCAGCCACTTACAAGCTGGTATAATATTCAAAATAATAAAACTGCACATCTGCTTAGGTTTACAAAGTTCCCAGGCTGTCCTTGACACAACCTGGGTAATTCTTTCCCACGCCTACGACGAAACAAGAAAATATTGGAGTTACTTTCTTTTCTCAAGCCAAAGTTGTCCAGTTGACTCCATGGTTCAACTCTACAATGCAGAGAACTCTACAAGGCAATAGAACAGGAGCTTAGCTCCCAATGAATCCTGGCATGGAATACCAAGATGTCAGCTTGGCTGTAAATGAAGAATTTAATTCATCATATTGCAAACATTACAGGAAGAGTGCGCGACTCTAATCGAATATCTAATTAACCAAACATCAATAAGTCAAGTGGACTTAAAACCCAAATAACTACTGACATTCGCTTGAGAAGAGTTTGATTGCTGACGATGTCTGCCGCACAATTCACTCAACATGAAAATGAGAGGAAAATACTTCAGAAGTTGAAAGTCTGAAAGACAAATGATAAGTTCTGGAAATACTTGACAAGTCTGTGGCAAGAGAAAAACAGTCACACCAGACCCAAAATGTTAGCTCTGTTATTCTCCCAAAGACACTTTCAGACCTGTTGATTACCTCTGGCACCTAAATGCTTTTAATCATCAAATGTTGCCACTGTCACCAACAATTCTGGAAATTCACATTTTCAGTAATGTTGCCCCTTCCACACTTAGGAGGACGGGGGAAGTATTGTCTGTAATTTGTTGATATTTGCATGGCAAACTTTGCTATTAGCTGTTTCAAAAGTGATCATGGAGCATTCAAATGTTTCAGCAAGAGCCCTGTGCTCAAAAGTGCTGAAGGAACTGGGATAAAATGGAGGAACATTTCCTATATGGTGGTTTTTGCTAGATATATTGGAGAAATTTGACATTTCGGGGAGAAGCTGATGAAGGGCTTCTGCCCAAAACGTCGATTTTCCTGTTCCTCAGATGCTGCCTGAGCTGCTGTGCTTTTCCAGCACCACTCTAATCTTGACTCAGATCTTCAGCATCTGCAGTCCTCACTTTTGCCTATGTTGGAGAAATTTGCCCATTGCCATGGAGAAAACATCTGCCATGGAAAAAACATCCACCAAACAAGAAACAAATATTTAATCAACTGAAATATCATCAACTGTTTAAGAATACCACATTTATTATCATGTACAATATAGTCATCTCATTTATGAAAAAGTCCTTATTATTCATTCACAAGATGCGGATTGTCACTGGGCCAGCATATACTGTCCATCCCTAATTGTCCATGAGGTGGCGAGCTGCCTTCTTGAACTGCTCCAGTTCACATGGTGGAAGTACATTCATAATACCTGTTGGGGTGGAACTTCCAACAACAATGAGGGAACACAGTATTATTTCCAACAAAAAACAGAAGTTGCGGGAAAGGTTCAGCAGATCCGACAGTATTTGTGAAGAGAAATCAGACTTAATGTCTCGGGTCCGGTGACCCTTCTAAAGAGACGTTGATCTGATTTCTCTTCGTAGATGTTTCTAGCCCAGGTGAGCTTTTCAAGCAACTTCTTTTTTTTGTTTCTGATGTACAGTTTTTGTTTTACGATTTTTTTTTGAAGTTATATTTCCAAGTCAGGATGGATAGTGACTTGGTGGGGAACTTACAGGCAGTGGTCTTCCCATGCATCTGTTGCCTTGGAGGCTGAGGGGTGAGCTTATAGAAGTTTACAAAATTATATGGGGCATGGATAGGGTAAATAGGCAAAATATTTTCCCTAGGATCGGGGAGTCCAGAACTAGAGGGCATAGGTTTCGGGTGAGAGGGGAAAGATATAAAAGAGACCTAAGGGGCAACTTTTTCACACAGAGGATGGTACGTGTATGGAATGAGCTGCCAGAGGAAGTGGTGGAGACTGGTACAATGGCAACATTTAAGAAGCATTTGGATGGGTATATGAATAGGAAGGCTTTGGAGGGATATGGGCCGGGTGCTAGCAGGTGGGACTAGATTGGGTTGGGATATCTGGTCAGCATGGACGGGTTGGACTGATGGGTCTGTTTCCAAGCTGTACATCTCTATGACTCTAAATGGCATGTGTCGTCATGAATTTTAAAGGTTGTGTCTAAACGATGTTCGTGATTTTATTCTTTCAAATTTGCTGAATGTTTGCTTAGCTCACAGCTTTTCAAACCAAGGGACTAGTGAAAAGGAAAGCACTTTTGGAAGACTGCATACAATTTTAGTCTCCCTACAGCAGAAAGATGTTCTTAAACTTGAAAGGATGCAGAAGTGGTTTACGAGGATGTTGTCAGGGTTGGAGGGTTGGAGCTATACGGTAGGGCTGATTAGGCTGGAACTGTTTTCCCTGGCTGAGGGTGATCCTATACAAGTTTATAAAACCATGAGGGGCATGGAAAGGGTGAATAGCCAAGTCTTTTCCCCAGGATAAGAGAGTCCAAAGTTAAAGAGCATAAGTTTAGGTGAAAGGGCAAAGATAGAAAAGGGACCTAAGAGGCAGCTCTTTCACATAGAGGGTGGCATGTGTATGGAATGAGTTGCCAGAGGAAGTGATGGAGGCTGGTACAATTACAACATCTAAAAGGCATCAGGATGGGTATATGAATAGGAAGGATTTGGAAGGATATGGGCCAAGTGCTGGCAAATGCGACGAGATGAATTTAGGATATCCAGATCAGCATGAATGGTTAGAGTGAAGGGTCTGTTTCCATGCTATCCAACTCTACGATTCTTTCATTTCAGTTGAACTTTCTGAAACTGAGAAGGTATTTTCAAGGTTGTTTATTTGATCATTATCAGCATATTCCCATATTGACTGACTTGTCAACATCTTAGGTTTCATCTCTGAATGCACAAACATGGAGAAAATTTGGGCAAGGGAAATCCTTCACAACATGAGTGCTCCCCGACCCACAAAAATGTGGAACCAAATGTTCAGCAGAAAACTCATCCATAATCTTCTAATATAACTTAAACATTTGTTTTCCAAAGCTTGCATTTCTTTTGAATGTCTGGTATTGTACTTTCAAAGTTAGTTATTGAGAACCCGAAAGTGTGCCTCAGCTTGCAGAGGAATCCCCTGAGGTGTTTTTCCAAGAAGTGCCTCAACAGCTTTAGAGACATGTGTACTAGTGTGATGAAAGGTTTCCTTTATTTATTTTTATAGAAATGTGTTAATGTAAGGTTTTTTTAGATTGCATTTCAAACAAGTGGCTTATGATTACTGGAATATTTTACAAAAGGGTTTTAAAGTTAATGAAAGTCAGTCTTTTTGGAATCATAAATTTAAAACCATTATATGTCAGAAAGAGTAGGTGACTGCAAGAACCCCTGGAGTGTTAATGAAAGTTTATTAAAATCCTGAGGGGTTTACAACATCCAAAGGTGAATTGGCCATGCTAAGTTGCCCATAGTGTTCAGGAATGTGTTGGTTATGTGCATTAGATTAGATTAGACTTACAGTGTGGAAACAGGCCCTTCGGCCCAACAAGTCCACACCGACCCGCCGAAGCGCAACCCACCCATACCCCCACATTTACCTCTACCTAACACTACGGGCAATTTAGCATGGCCAATTCACCTGACCCACACATCTTTGGACTGTGGGAGGAAACCGGAGCATCCGGAGGAAACCCACGCTGACACGGGGAGAACGTGCAAACTCCACACAGTCAGTCGCCTGAGTCGGGAACTGAACCCAGGTCTCAGGCGCTGTGAGACAGCAGTGCTAACCACTGTGCCACCATGCCGCCCACTAATGTAGCATAATAGGTTCAGGGAATGGTTCTGGGTGGGTTACTCTTCGAAGGGTCAGTGTGGACTTGTTAGGTTGAAGGGCCTGTTTCCCTAACTGCAGGGATCCTATTCTACAGATTAACGCAAAAAAGGCATTAGCTGTGGCAGAATCTAGGATCGTTAAGTTTGTAAAATTTTATTCAGATGCCTTCTGACTGAGGTTGGAAGCAAATGTAATCTCCAAGAAAATGAGAATTGTTCAGGTGAGTTAAGGACAAACTGGTGACAAAGTGTAGTTTGTGAAATTTCCAGACCAGAAGTGCTTGATTAGAACTCTGCAGATCATTAAAAGACTGAGAAAGTCTAAACTTGTGTCTGGGTGAACATTCAAGGAGAACAGTCTCATAAATCTCAGAACTGGAACTCAGAGAACACAATTGACACAAACCTACAGATCTGATCGGATTTTGATCAATTTAACAATGACAATGTTGGGAAGTAGACAAGTCTTTGCTCTTTTCATGTGCTCTGAAATCGTTCAAATTATTTTACCTTTATTTATTTTGTGCAAAATAATAAGCAAATAGAATTAAAAGAAAACGATCACAGATAATGATCGCACTGAGCTTGTATTTCAAGCTTAGACTAAGGATCCCACATGCCTTACATACTCTACCCGTCAAGTTGGTCAGGACTGCTTTGTATGCATGGATATTACATTGACGTAAAGAGATACACCCACCAAATTGAGAATGCAACGTAAGTTGTAACCTGGGGAGTGCTGCTGAACAAAGAGACCTTGGAGTGCAGGTTCACTGTTCCTTGAAAGTAGATAGGATAGTGAAAAAGGCATTTAGAATGCTTTCCTTTATTGGTCAGATTATTGAGTACAGGAGTTGAGAGGTCATGTTGCAGCTGTACAGGACATTTGTTAGACCACTTTTGGACTTTTGTGTGCAATTCTGGTCTCCTAGCTATAGGAAAGATGTTGGGAAACTTGAAAGGGTTCAGAAAAGATTTACAAGCATGTTGCCAGGGTTGGAGGGTTTGAGCTATAAGGAGAGGCTGAACAGGCTGTGGCTGTTCTCGCTGGAGCATCGGATGCTGAGGCCTGACCTCATAGAGGCTTATAAAATCATAAGGGGCATGGATAGGGTAAACAGACAAGGTCTTGTTCCCTAGAAAGGGGGAGTCCAGGACTAGAGAACATAGGTTTAAAGTGAGGGGGGAAAGATTTAAAAGAGACCTAAAGGACAAATTTTCACAAAAAGGGTGGTACATGTATGGAATGAGCTGCCAGAGGAAGTGGTGGAAGCTGGTACAATTACAACATTTAAAAGACATCTGGATAAGTATATGAATAGGAAGGATTTAAAGGGATATGAGCCAAGTACTGAAAATGGGACTCAATTAAGTTAGGATTTCTGGTCAGCATGGATTAGTTGGACCAAAAGGTCTGTTTCCATGCTGTACATGTCCATGACTCTTTGTGGAAATAACATTGTCAATGACTCACACTTTGCAAACGAGCTAGGACAAGCCAGAATGTTTCACACTGGAACTATAGACCACTCTCTCCTGCTACCCTGAAACCTCCTTCCTCTTTGCTATCAGTGAGTTGCATGTGGAAGCTGTGACTTGCATCTCACTGACAACAAACTGAGAGCCAGGTAAACCACTGTTCTGGCTGCCGGCCTCATTCACTCTTGCAGCATGCACTGCAATGAGGTGCTCTCTCGCTGGGTACAATCCAACTTCTAAGGCATTTTCATTTTTCTTGTTGAAAATATTATGATACCAGTTGATGGCAATACATGACAAATTAAGACCTGGCTTGATAGAATCTAAGTTATACTTTTTTCTTTTTGTTTATGATGGAGTGAACTTTTTAACAACAGACAGTCGATGTAATTTAAACACAAGAAGTTTATGATGCAAAAGAAAACCATGAACTATACTGTACAGGAGCTATTTGAAAAGATCTCACTACAAGTGTCCTCAAATACATTGAACCCTTTTAACCCAAGGACAGGTACTAAGACCTTAGGTAGGAGGTTATTCCTGCCATCTTGCTGAGGGTATTGTTTTGTGGGTATGGCTTTTATTGGCTTCTCTTGAGCAAATAAATGCTAACTCGCTAATGGCACCCATGTCCTACAATTGAATTTTAAATATCTCTGGATTCATATAATATACATTGCTTTCAGTCAATGTCTCTTCCTAAGACTTGGAAACAAATGTCTAACCTAGTTCATTTACTACTTAACACTGTTTCTGTCAACAGCTTGGATGGATGTCTCTCTCTCTCTCTCGGACAGAGCCATAGATTCTGATTCTGACTTGGTGTCCAGCCCTGACTGCTTTGTTTGCTGATAACAATGCCTCAGCTGGAAATGACCTCCTTTTTCTGAATCAATCTGCTTCTTTCTGAGTGAGTTTACTTGTCTGCCTGAGTGAACCTACTTCAGAGCCCCGTTTTCTCTCTCTCTCTCTCCCACTCACTGTAAAACATCCTAGCAATTACCTACTTATGTGGCTTGCTTCTCATTTAGCTGAAGTCACATTATTTCTTGAAACTGCCCTTTGAAACAAAATAACTTTGACTTCTTTTTGTAGAAGTAAGTTCACTCAGAAACAAGCAGATTGGTTCAAAGAGATGAAGAGGTCCTTTTCAGCTGAGGTGTTGTTTTAATAAAATGGCAGTCCGTCAAAAAACGAAATGCTAAAAACAATTGTTCACCATTTTAAGAATATAAGCTTCCAAATAATTAACTACATAAGCTCATCATTCAGCACATTTCCTTATAAAATTACAGATCCTGCATCATTATTTTTTGGTTGCAAAATAAATTTTTATTATTAGACAGCGATACATCACTCCAACCCATTGCAATGGCTTGCTCAACGACCCGTGCTGTGGATGATGTTAAAAGGAAGTATTACTATTCCAAACAGACTGGACTAATTTGAAGTCATTCCAACAGTGGCATAACACCATGATCTTGCCCATTCCCCTCAGAATACAAAGTCTTCAAAATATTTTCTTGGCAAGAACACTGTTCTTCAAACCTGAACAGAATGTACTTTTCTTGGGGGGGCACCCCCTGTGACAATTCCATTGGTGTGGTAAGATACCTGCCATCATAGAGAAAGGCAAGATTTTCCACGGAGTCTTAAATGTTCCCAGCATGCCACCTTCAGACTGCCAGGCAAAAGCCTTTGCCAATACTCAAACAATTTGCATTTCTTCTAAGCTTCAAGAGTTTTCAGATCTGCCCTGTGTATTTTGTTTTATTTAGAACCCAGTCACATCTGGGTAACTGAGCTTCACTACTCAAGCTCTATAATTCATGGCCAATCCATGAAAGGTACTTGGGACATTGACCTCACCTCTGGCTGTATGTCAAGCAAACAATTGAGTCTGCACCCCTACAAATCAACTGGAACACCCAAGAATTCATAATTTGCAAGCCTATTATTGTATTGCAAAGGAGTTCATACAAAATTCCAATTACTTTTTATTTTAAAATTCAAGACCAAAATGGACAGCAAAGTGAATCCCTGGGCAGGCTGGCTGAGAAGGCATGCATCTGGGGAATGAGAAGATTATTAACCAATGGCATCAAGTCTGGGTTTAATAACTTAATATCCATAGGAGATAAAGAGAGACTGAGGGAGCAACAGAGATCCTTGGTCGAGAGGATCAATGAGTTGGAATCGAAGAAGCAATTGGTGATTTACTGATATAGACATTTCTGCCACTTAGTAACAGAAGGTCTGATGATCTTACAAATTAGGTGGATCAAGCTAACAGACCCACTGCTGATCAAATGATGTTTGAAAACCAAAGTGACTTTCTCCAAGTCATCTCTTGGAACACAATATGAAGAAGTCCAGAGAAAGGAATTCTTCTTGCCTTGACTACTTGTCAAACGTTAATGAGAAGATAGCTCCAACAGGAAATAGCTTCTGTATGACACAGCATATGGGTTAATTTTACTTTAAATTGCTGCTACATATACCTTCTGCACACATTTTCAATCTGTGTGAATGCTAATGATTATTTCATTGACCTGAGAGGTAACTGGGAGTTTTGAGAGTAAATGAGGGGATTCTGGCAGGAGCCCATTAACTAGAGGTCACTCTCTTTTTAAAAAAGTGAAGTTGCCATGGTGTTGAATTTTCTGCATGAAAGATTCAATTATAACTTCCAAAGGCAACTTAACAAGGGCAGACTTGGAGGGATACAGGCAAAAAAAAAATTAGGGAGTAGGATTAAATGGCAATATCTTACGAAGAGCTCACAGGGAAATATTGGGTTAAATGGCCTCTGAGCTGTGGGATCCATGATGATGAATTGACCTTGGAGCCTAATAACTTCATAAAATTCCTCTGTATTCACTGCACATACTCCAAGACATTTGATCTTTTTCAAACATGCAACGATCATGTTTGTTATGATGGTGCTTCACTTTTCATGCTTGCCAATATACACCAATACCCACATTTTGTCAAAAGAACCAAAGACCAAGATATTGATAGTGGTGAGAACCCTGGGTGAGAAATCACTGCACAGGACAGAGTTTAACCAGAAATAAGGGAAAATGGTACAAGCAATGCGACAAGTCTAAAAGTCAAACAGAAGTCATAAAGTTAAAAATCACACAACACCAGGTTATAATCCAACAGGTTTATTAAGAAGCACTAGCTTTCGAAGAGCTGCTTCTTCATCAGGTGGTTGTCCACCTCTGAAAGCTAGTGCTTCCAAATAAACCTGTTGGATTATAACCTGGTGTTGCACCATTTTTAACTTTGTCCTCCCCAGTCCAACACCGGCATCTCCACATCAAGAAGTCATGAATGCAGAGTGCAGAGTCAGTATCCAGTCCAAAGACTGAAATGCTGTTTTGTCTTAATTCTGACAACAGAAATGATACATAATCCTCAGATGAAATTTTCAAAATCGATAAATGATGATATTCTGAGCTGGTGCTGAAGGGATTGAATCCTGTGGGGGCTCACAAAACTCAATGCTGATGTCCACCTCAGTGTAAAAATCGGAATGATACAAACTATAACAAGACTATGATCATACATCGCACCAAGAAGGTACTGCTTGTATTGACTGCGAAGTTAACTTCAATCCAATATTTTGTCTGAATTTCCTGTGGCATTGACTGAGAGAACGTATGCAGAAATATCCCTATATATACATTTATACATATCCATTAGAGCAGCACAGTGACTCAGTGGTTGGCCCGGCTACATCACAGCACCAGGGACCCAGGTTCGATCCCAGCCTCGGGTGACTGTCTGTGTGGAGTGTGCACATTCTCCCCGTGTCTGCGTGGGTTTTCTCCGGGTGCTCTGGTTCACCCTCACAGTTCAAACATCTGTAGGTTCGGTGGATTGGCCGTGCTGAAATTGTCCATGGTGTTCAACAAAGTGTAGACTAGATGGGTTAGCCACGGGAAATGCAGGGTTACAGGGAGTGGGAAGGGGGAGTGGGTATAGGTGGGATGTGATTCAGAGGGTCGGTGCAGACTCAATGGGCCAAATGGCCTGCTTCCACACGATAGGGATTCTATCATTCATTCGGTAACTAATTAAGTTTCAAAGTGTAGAGTGTCAATGCTTACACGAAGGTTACCACCCAATTCCTCAACTGCAGGGAGTCAGGCTATATATATTTCTCATTATACTGAATTGTCAATCATGCCTGAAGTAGACACTATCATGCTGTAAAAAATCAACAGCTACATCGATTCCTCTCAGCCTTCCCAGCCCCTCATGTAGCTTTTCTCCCATTGACTTCAAATCTGGTGTCTCAAACCTTGAATACTGTGCTCTACTTCATGACCTGCTGCCTTGCTAACCCTCACATACTTCCTCATCCAATTCCATTTTTACTGCCACTTCCGCAATCGTCCATTAATTCTGCGGCTCCAGCAGCTCCATGTCTTACTGCCAGACCCAGTTTGCCAAGACTGTCTTGGGAAGCCGGCAGCTTGGTTTTTATAACTTGGTGGCCACAATAGGAGAGGGGCAGCGCCGGGTTGAGGAAATGGAGGGAACGAGGGTAAAGCAAGTAGGAAATGGGGAGGAGGATCAGGGAAGAGAAGGAAAAGGAGAAGGACAGAGTGGTAAAGCCAATGGGGGAGTGGGGGGGGGGGGTGCATTATGGAATTGAATAATCCCATTTGTGGGCGGCACAGTGGCACAGTGGTTAGCACTGCTGCCTCACAGCGCCTGAGACCCAGGTTCAATTCCCGACTCAGGCGACTGACTGTGTGGAGTTTGCACGTTCTCCCCGTGTCTGCGTGGGTTTCCTCCGGGTGCTCCGGTTTCCTCCCACAGTCCAAAGATGTGCAGGTCAGGTGAATTGGCCATGCTAAATTGCCCGTAGTGTTAGGTAGGGGTAAATGTAGGGGTATGGGTGGGTTGCGCTTCGGCGGGTCGGTGTGGACTTGTTGGGCCGAAGGGCCTGTTTCCACACTGTAAGTCTAATCTAATCTAATCCCGGCACTCCCTTCCTCACAGCACTGAGACTCTATCTAGACTGCAGCAGTTCAACAAGGTAGCTTCCCACTCACCTCAAGGACAATTACCAATGAGCAATAAATGCTGACCTAGCCAGGAGTGCCCCCATCCCATTAAAAAATTCTAAAAGTTCTACATCCTGCATCAATGTGCAGTTTTGGATTCCTGTTCTCTTGCCTTCAGAGACATTTTGACTCAAGGCCTGATAACAGTTTCAAGAACTTATTCTCTCACTATCGTCCTTTGTCTCAGTGGCTTCTCTTTCACAATGATAGCATGTGGAAGAGGAGTGGAATCTTATCATGCACATACTTTCCAAATCCCACATGGCAGAGTGACCAGCTGCCTTGGGTCTCCAACTGAGACTGTGGGAGATACATACAGAGCAGTAAATATGAAAGCACATACACTGCCCTGCCCACCCACCCCCTCCCTGCAGCCCACAGAGAGCTGACATGATGGGGAGCCATTCCTACAGAGGTATTCCTAACACTGGTGTCAAGAATATTGGTGGTTCCAAAACAAACTCCTCTCTGTGCAGTCAACAGAACTCGAGGTGATCTTACTAACTCAATGCAACTACAAGATTATTGCTGCTAAATAATTAGATCGTAATCATGTAACACCAATAGAAACTTCATTTTTGAATGTTAGTTTTCTGACAGTGAACTGTCCCAGCACCAAAATCCACCGGCATTTGGCTCCTGGCAATGAATGGTTATCAATTCTGAATTCTCATCAATACAGCTCAGGAAGCTGCTGAGTATACACCTGATATTGTAAGTAGAATAACTTACAACAGTGCACTCATCTGCACTTGGTGGTGACTGGCCCTGTGCAGGCTCAGATTTTGGAAGAGAATCTCATTAGGACAGCTTCAATTTGTCTATGTCAATAACAAGGTTAGAAGCTAGGGAAGGAGAGAGAGAGCACATGTGTAAGTGCGTGCGTATGAAACACAAAGAGGGGGAGAGATGGAGAGAGAGAGAGAAAAAGAGAGAGAACAGGAAATTCAGATCAAACAACAGAAACATTTTCACACACAGAGTGGTAAATGTGGGAAGTAAAGAGATGCAAATGTTGTGGGTGCACAAAATACTTTGCTCTTCATTGTGTACTAACCTGAGCAGAGACACAAAACTAGAAAAGTAGATAGATGAGCTTCAGGAGCATCAATAGCCTTCTTCTTGTTGAATTCCATAAGAAATGGTCTGAATGGTCATGAAGTGAGAAATGTTCAGCAGTTTGGTTGGCCCCTGAAAATATATCGCCATCGTGACAGGATTCACTGATAATCAGAAAAGCTGTTTTAGTGTCGGAAGTCTCCAATGCACAGTTAGCGATGGCAAAGTCATAGAAAAAGAGCATATAACTTTGTGCTGACTCTTCCTCATCCTCAGGTGAATTACGGGCATGAATAAATCACAGAAAATTTATTTTAACAAGTTTTCTCACCAGCACTGTTGTTTCAATGAATCTCACATATCTACTGTGTCAACAGAGCACATAACACAATAACTGTCCCCAATACTCACAGAATCAGAGAATCCCAAGAGTTAAGATAGAAGCCATTCAGCCCATGAGTCTGCACTGACCCTCCAAACAGCATCCCACCAGACCCTATCATCACCCACCCACCCCAAATTCCCACATTCCCCATGACAGATCCACCTAACCTGCACATCTTTTGACTGTGGGAGGAAACCCACACAGACACGGGGAGAATGTGCTAACTCCACACAGACAGTCACCCAAGGGTGGAAACAACACCAGGTCCCTGGCGCTGAGAGGTAGCAGGTGCTAACCATTGTGCAGGGTTTTGTGTTGTACACCCTTTGCACAAACTCTGTTTCCCTTTGTTATTTCTTCTGCTAAAAATATCTGAAGTGAAACTGACCCAAAGCCTGTCCAATAACACTCATCCGGATTGTTGCACATCATCATTTTATATCTAGGGTCTGCTCTGTACAAAACTAAAACAATGGATTCAATCCTTGCCTGATGATGTCCTACCAAAAATCACAGATTGACAGCCACCAGTGCTTCGTGATAGACTTGGGCAGATAGATCATATGGGCAAGGCCCGTGTGTCTGTGACCAACAGAAGAACAAAGCTTTTGATCAGAACACTAGCTAAGGGACTGAAACTGATGATTGAACCACATAGACATGAAGGAGGTTCTACCATATGAACAAGAATTATTCACCCACACAGTGATGCTGCAGCACATTAGCTAAAACCTGTAAACAATACATTACTGATTTTAAAATTATTAAATAGCAACAGTTAGTAGCTCACAGACAGAAGAAAGATCACAAAGCATCGGTATCCGTTTAACATCTGACTGGAGATGACCAGTTCTTTACTGATACCACAGAAAAATAGGTCATTAGTATCAACAATAAATTATCTCCCATCCTCAAACAAACGCCATTTGATTAGAAGCCCAGTAAAACTCTAAGAAAATCTCCTCTGTGTTGAGCCGCACAATCATGTTCAATCCAATATTCCAGAGCCATTTCTGTTACTTCATGCAGAAGTCACACAGAGTTGAACAATTCTGTTTTGGACAAGATACAGGGGACCTGTAAAACATTACCCAAGAAACTGTATGGTGTTGCAGATTGGAAGGGGCAAGTGTTGACTGACATTGAAATGGAACTCTACACAGCCTGACACAGATATTTGATAACTTATTAAATAACTGTTTCTGTTAAAGTCGTAATAAGCAACGGAAATGTTTTGGGTAGAAAATGCGCCAAAAATCAAGTGTGTGATCAGTTTAAATTGATTTGATTTGTTTTATTAATTATCACATCTATTTTGTTACTACATAGAATGACAAGAGTTACATGTTGTGTTGCCACTCTCCAGAGCCATCTTAAAATATAAAAAGTTAAACCAAAACTTAGAATATAAAGGCAGAAAAATAAAGAAATAAAGAAAAATTATTTCAAAGCATAACTTTCACTCATGACATGGTAGACAGCAAGAGACAGCTACAAAAGATAGGGACATTTAATGCGAATTAGGTCATTATCTTCACAAATCATTCCTGTAAATCTTATCTTTTGGCACAAACAAGTCACGTGGAACACACCCTGAGCTACAATGCTTTAATAGGATTCCTCACAGGATGATAGGAAGCACAAAATATTCCAAGTTCTGATCAGGCTGATGAGCCTTCATGAAATCATAAACAACAGTCTTGATCCAAATAAACAAGGACATGGTTCACACAATGGAAACTTCACAACATGACTTCATAGGTTACTACTTAGGCAGACAATATTACAAAATGTAATAGAAGCATGGCATTGAACTACCCTTCACCTTACAAATTAATACCATTTCTAAGTTGGTAAAATAAAGTTGTGTTTTTCACAACTGGCAAAATCAACTGTACATACAGTTCAATAACTTTTCATGTGCTGTCCCCTGGCAAAAGAAGATGGACTCTTCTCCTTAAATAAAGGCCACAGATAGCTTCACAAGTCATAATCATAGAGTTGGAAAATTGCATTTGAGCTTCAATGTTGACATTGATAATTGCCAGCTTGTTCGTTGATGTAACGACGTCTGCCTAGTTCAACATTACTCAATACGACAACTCTATTAATACAAAGTATACTCTTAGCGCTTCTTGCATTAATACTACATTCAAAGGTGGAAAAGTAACCTTGCATAGTGTAATAATTGCTCAATGGCATCCAACCATCCTCTCAGAGTTAGTCTTTGCAATTTTGTAAAACATCAGATTTAACATTTAAATCAGCTTTTTCTTTTGCTTTTCCATCTTCTCAAATCAATCATCCTTTCAAGCCTTTTGTTTGTGCATTGGATTTTTGATTCACCACCTTTCTTAGTCATTCCATTTCATTTCCAAGTCCCTTCAGTTGGGGAGATGTGATGTTTGTTGCACTGATCAGTGAGGTTTCAGGTGCATTACAACCCGACTGTGGTCTTATTAGCTCACACTCCGAGAAACCGCATAGGAAAGTTTGTTAAAACCTAAAACACCTAAATTTAGTTCCAATTCATACAAATTCATATCTGGCCTGTACATTTTTGGGAATAATTAGTGTTTCTAAACACTACAGTCAGTAAAATTTGCCAATAAAAAGATCTACATATCTTTGATCAGAATGGTGGATCTGCACTTAGTTTCACAACTTAGCAACACAGTACAGCAGGAGAACAAATAAATATAATTTAACCAATAGCTTTAGTTCAGATATTATTCAGGTTAGAATTTAAACCACTGCCTTACTTAATTGTCAGTACCTGTTTGCAGTGGGAAATCCTAGGTTTGTGCTGATAATGGCTTCAATGTTTTGAAAATAACATTCAACATGACAGAATAAAATTATCAACTAATCATCAACATGTGAGATTGTTGACTTGAGTAGTTGATTGACCAAGAATTCTAGAATTCAAGTTATCACTGAAATGAGGAAGCAAGACAGGATAATTTTCCACCAGGTGTATAAGGACTTGGTAATGTGCTAAAACAAAGACCAGTGTCAACTCAGAGATATGTTTTAAAAAACACATATATATCCCATAAACCACCAAGAAGAAACAATGCAAGCCATAAAAGCAGGTGTATATTTCATTTTCAGATTTAAAAAGCCACAAATACATATTCACTGATGCTAAAGATCTAGAAGAATTGGTACTGTATTC
The DNA here is from genome assembly GCF_020745735.1 of Hemiscyllium ocellatum. Classification (NCBI taxonomy): domain Eukaryota; kingdom Metazoa; phylum Chordata; class Chondrichthyes; order Orectolobiformes; family Hemiscylliidae; genus Hemiscyllium; species Hemiscyllium ocellatum. Next base: position 60,563,717 of record NC_083419.1, read on the forward strand.
TTAAATACATCCATTATTAATTAGCAGGATCTTTCTCATTAACTTCTCATTCATGTTAGTCTAGATTATGTCTTGCAACATGCAACTTGAATCTTACGTATGTCACAAATATGTAAGATGAATCTCTGGGAACACAACTTCCTGAGTAGTTGTGACTTTCGACTTATTCATCCATATCTATTTCTCCCTTCTATCATCCTTTACTGTGTCACAGACTTCATTTCATAGCAACCATTCACTCATAGCATAGCAACCAGCTGTCTTCGCATTTTCACAAAGAGCACCAAGTTTAGAAGAATACAGTCTATCAAAAAAAAGTACACAGTTGCACTCTGGGTCTAAAAAGCTCTGAAATTATGAGAGAGATCACAGCAAGGAGATATTCAGCAGGAAACAACATGGAACATAGCCAGATCTGTCTTAAGACTTATTTAAACTTAATGGATGTAAGTGCTACATAAGCTAGGCTCCATGGAGAACACCTCCAACGCCAACAGTGATTTGTTTATTCCCTGACAGCACTGGGGATGGCAATATGACAAACAGCAGTCAGGTTACATTGTAAAAATAACAACTAAGACATAAACTTTACTGTGTCCTGCACGTGCTGCGTTCCCAACAACCTTCCCCAAGTGCATAGTCTATTATTGGCAGACAAACGGCAATACTCATTTAGTCCAATCTGCCAAAATTATCATCCCACTTACCATCATTGTAACACATTTTTACAACAAATGCTTCCTGCTGTTTAAAGTTCTTTCCAAAGTTCGGCATCTGAACTTGGGTCAATGTGAAAATATTGAGTATGTTCAGCAGGGCCCAAAATATCATTCACAAGACACTTTATGTACCCACTTTTACACTGGCCATCTAATATTTTACATTTTTTGCAATGTTTCATTGCATTTTTTTGTTTACATTCATAATATTAAATGAAGTCTGGATATTAAGGGCATTGAAACAGTTCGGAAATGGCCAGTGATGACTAAACACTTTCACTTTGACTTAAATTCACTTCATGATCTTTACCTGCCTTGAAGTAAATGTCAGAAAGAATGAGCAGTCTCTCAGGTTACTTTGTGAAGGAAAAGCTTGACGTTGAGGCATGATTCCCTGAGCAATTGTTTTCTTAAGCATTTTTACAATTCAGTGACTAGATACTGGCCTCAAGGTGACAGCTGGGAATGGAGTAACAGATTCACAGAACATTCAAAGCGTCAGCTGGTGACACTGATGATCTGCCTGCTTTTGGCTCACGTCAAATTGAACATTACAACTTTGTAAGGCTTGGTGCATCTTTGCATCCATAATTGATGTGTACTCCGTACAAGCAAACAACTCCATGAAGAAACAAATTATCATCTTTCCGCTTTGCGGTGATTTTATAATGAAAATAAAAGATGCTGCAAGTGTTCAGGGAATCAGGCTATTTTTCACATTATGCTGGCCCATTGCCTCATACAAGAACTTGGAAAACCCCAAGGTATAGTAGTAAGCAAGATAGATGTCTAAGTTGTCAGTCAGATATCAAGAAATGAATCCAACAGGCTTTGTGAAAGGATTACTTTCACCCACATTCCACTGTGCTCATGTAGAAGAGGTTTTAATGTGAAATGGTATCAAGTACACAGGAAGTCATGGGCACCGGGAAATTCAACGGTTCAGAGAGAAAAAAGGTTATGTTTCAATAGCGATCCTAATTCCTTCACTATTCAGTTCATCCTTTTTCAGCACATGAGCATCGAATACCACACATTCCCCCATCCTCAGGCTTCGAGAACGCAGCCATCAACGGAAGCTGGAGGTGCAAAGATTACATTTTTCATGAAAATTCAATGCTGACCTTGAAGTGTTTTGCATCTGAAATCATGCCAAGGGGAGCAGCAGAAAACCCTTCACGTGTCAGTGTCATGCCCAACGCTCAACTTACCTGCCAAGCAGCAAATGAATGACAATGCAAAAAAATGACTCAACAGGAACCACATTCTCGGTTCTAGTTCAAAGCGATGGCGTTAATTTCAAGGCCGGGGAGAATTTGCTCCAGTTGTCTCAAGTGTTCATTCGCTGGTATGCCTGCAAAATAACACAAAGCATAAAATAAACACCAATATTGTCACAGGTTGATCTCACCAGGCTATGAAACGTTCTCATGACTCAAGTTATTTTAAATCGCAGCAGGATCAAAGAAAAGTAGTCATGAGAAAGGCTATTTAGACCATCTAATCTTAATTCTTCTCACTAAAACACATCCTTACAGCATATCAATGCTCTCCTTAAATACCCATCTCAACAGCGGATCAATCCCCCCAAAACAGCACAGTCTTATAGAACAGCTAAGTGTGAATTGATACATTTTTGCCACAACAAAAACTGGAGACAGAGTATGAAGAGTCATAGATAAATGTAGCACGGAAACCCTTCAATCCAACCTGTCCAGGGCAACCAGATATTCTGAATAAATCAGTCCCATCATTTGGCCCACATCCATATGCCTTTTAAATGTTGTAATCATACCAGTCTCCACTACTTCCTCTGGCAGCTCATTCCATTCACACACCACCCTCTGTGTGGAAAAGAGCCACACGGATCGGTGCAGGGTCCACTACTTTTCATCATTTATATAAATGATTTGGATGTAAGCATAAGAGGTATAGTTAGTAAGTTTGCAGATAAGACCAAAATTGGAGGTGTAGTGGACAGCAAAGAAGGTTACCTTGGATTACAATAGGATCTTGACCAGATGAGCCAATGAGCTGAGGAGTGGCAGATGGAGTTTAATTTAGATAAATGCGAGGTGCTGCATTTTTAGGAAGCAAATCTTAGCAGGACTTACACAAGGTCCGAGGGAGTGTTGCTGAACAAAGAGACCTTGGAGTGCAGGTTCATAGCTCCTTGAAAGTGGAGTCGCAGGCAGATAGGGTAGTGAAGGCGGCATTTGCTTTCCTTTATTGGTCAGAGTATTGAGCACAGGAGTTGGGAGGTCATGTTGCAGCTGTACAGGACATTGCTTAGGCCACTTTTGGAATTGTGTGTGCAATTCTGGTTTCCTTCCTATCAGAAGGATGTTGTGAAAGGGTTCAGAAAAGATTTACAAGGATGTTGCCAGAGTTGGAGGATTTGAGCTATAGGGAGGGGTGGAATAGACTGGGGCTGTTTTCCCTGGAGCGTCGGAGGCTGAGGGGTGACCTTATAGAGGTGTATAAAATCATGAGGGGCATGGATAGGGTAAATAGACAAGGTCTTTTCCCTGAGGTGGGAGAGTCCAGGACTAGAGGGCATAGGGTTCGGGGGGGGGGGTGTGGAAGATATAAAAGAGCCCTAAGAGGCAACTTTTTCACGCAGAGGGTGGTATGTGTACGGAATGGGCTGCCAGAAGAAGTGGTGGAGGCTGGTACAATTGCAACATTTAAAAGGCAACCAGATGGGTTTATAATAGGAAGGGTTTGGAGGGACGTGGGCTAGGTGCTGGCAGGTGGGACTAGATTGGGTTGGGATATCTGGTCAGCATGGAGGGGTTGGACCGCAGCATCTGTTTCCATGCTGTACATCTCTATGACTCTAGGATTCAGTATTCTTGCAAATCTGTTCTGATGAATGCAGACTGAGAAGTTTGAATGGCATGTTTCTTTTTATAGCGGTACCTTCTCTCTTTGCCAACTATTACCTCCAACTCTAACTTCTCTTTCCTCTCCAAAACCTTTAAAGGTGCTGATACCCATTTGTCCTGGAACGTGAGCAGTGGTAGTGCACTCCTCGATCAGCCAACCAACTTTTACCTCCTGTTAATTTGAGGTTGTCCAAAACTCCAGCGCCCTTGCTCATAGTCACACCAAATTTCATTTGCCTATAACCACTCTGCTCAAAGACCTGCACGAGCACACAGTTAGACAATGCTTCAATGTTAATATTCTCAGCTCTTCTTTCCCCAAATCTCCATTTGGCTTCTGTTCTCTCCAGTTCTACAATTTCCTTCAGCTCCCACGACAGGGATATCTGCAGTTCCCAAATTCTGGACACTCGATCCAATATCTCCAAATTTGATCACGTCACACTGGTAACTCTGCCAAGCTGTCAAATTCTCTTCCCAAACTTATCTGCATTTCTGCCTCCCTACTGTCTTTAAAGAGACTACTTAAATCTTCTTGTGCTTTGGCTAAGCTTTCGGACATTTGTCCTGGAATCTTCCCATGTGGCATAATGCCAAATTTTCGTTTTGACATGATTTACTGCACGACAAATGCCAGAAAAATAAAGGTCAGAACTCTGGAACAAGAGAAACAAGAGCAAGAGTATAACATCTCACTCCACCATTTTAAATTCATGGCTGTACCATCATGCTTTAACCCATACCCCTTCATTCCATCAATCTAGCTATCTCTCCCTTGAATATATTCAAACAACTGGATGTCTAGGCTTCAAAATTGATAGATCCGTGATGTTTTGATTGAAGGCGTCTCTCCTCACCTCAGTTCAAAATGGCTGACCCATTCAAAAGTATCACCCTATATTCCTGACTTACCCACCAGGCTAATAAAGTGTACTCACAGCTGGAGAATTTTGAAAAAGTCGTCTTCTAATATTGGCCTGGTCTCTCCACAAAGAATCCCACACACTCCAGGAATCAACTTTGTGAACCTTTATTGCTATTGTTCTCCAAGGCAAACCCATCCTTCCTAAGGTAAGGAGACCAAAATTGTCTGGTATCTACTGGACTCACCCAGGCCTTACATGATTGTGGCAAGATTCCTTTACTATTACAACCTGACATCTTCGCAATTCAGGTTAACAGACCATTTATTCTCCTAATTGCCTCTTGTGCCTGCATGCTAATTTCCTGAGATTCATGTACAAGCCAGCAATTAAATCCCTCTGAAAACTATTTCAAAGTCTGATTAGTTTTTCTGTTTTTCACTCAACGAATGGAAATGTCACAACGTCTCTACATTATACTCCAACTACCATACTCTGGCCCATTTGTTTAACCCGTCTATATCACTTTGCAGCCACTTTATGTTTTCCTCACAACTCACTTGACTTTCTGACGATGCATTACCAACAAACTTGCATACGTCAGACATGGACCCCTCAACTAAACCATTGGCACAGGTTGTAAAAGACTCCTTCATACCATGAATAGCGTGGTTGTGTATACAGCCTTCCAATTCATGGGGACTATTCTTGAGTCTACAGAATTCTGTAATGTCAAAACTGGTGCCCTTGGCTGTACTTTAAAATTCAAATACAGGCCATCCAGTGCAGAGAATGTGTCATATTTTGGTCCCTTTAATTTCTCCAGTATTGTTTCATTACATGCATTTCTTTAAGTTCCTCATTCACAACCGACTCTTTGAACCCCGCTATTTTAAAATTATCTGCTTTCACGCGAGAAGACAAAGAACTGAAGGTATTGGGTTCAAAGGTGAGAGCCCTGGCAATTCAGTGCTAGTATTTGGCGTAGAAATCCTCGAGCACATTCTTACATCCGGCGTATTTTGACAAAAGCTACATCCCGGGGTGCTCCCATTCTCCCAGCGGCAAATCATGGTGTAGTCAAGTACACATGCATTTGGAAGCTGTTCAGGAAGGGATGCCATTCATTTCTCCATCCACATCACTATCCCCACTTACAGACCCACAGAGTGCCCCCTTGACAGTGCTGCCCTGGCAGCTGTGGGCACGTTGTACAAATAAACAAAACTAGTCAAAGATGCCACTATTGTGAGATGCCCTCTCATTCTCCTCACCCCATGCTGGGTGTACCAGTGCTCAGGTATTTCAGCTCTCTCAGCTGTTAAGTTCAGAACTGGATGGGGCTTTTTGAAAACAGCTTCTCAATTCAACACTGGCTCAAAAACCCTACTCTAGCTTCAAGTCTCCTTCAAATGAACACAACAACCAGGAGTAGAAGGCTTCGCCATTTCACACCATTACAGCTGTTCTCATCCCAGTCTCAACTCCACTTTCCTAGTCTGTTCCCTGGAACCCTTTAACCTGTTGCTAATTAAAATTCCTTCTATCTCCTCCTCAAAATTACTTAACATCCCAGAGTCCACCACACCCTGATGGAAGTGAATCGCACAGATTTACAAAACTTTGAGAGGATAATTCAGCACAGTACAGGCCCTTCAGCCCTCAATGAATTCTTCCTCATCTCTGTTTTAAATCTACTATCCCTTAACTTAAAACTATGATCTCCTTTTCTAGTCTGAACCACAAGAGGAAGCATCCACCCTATGTCCACAGAAACCTGCTGGCAGCATTTCTGGATCATCGAAACGCATTTCACACTAATCGTGAGACCGGGACCTTAAGGTCTCGATTATTATAATTTTTCTACCTCAAAGCCAAAGGGTGGAAACCAGGCAAAAGAAATACAGTAATACTTGGAAATGAATGTCGTGATCACACTGATGCTCCATTTCAATCTGATCAGTATGTGCCATTCCCACTCTTTATTGCATTTCGTCCTGTATCTGAGAGACCCATTTTTATGCGGTCAGTCACTTCCTTTTCCATACCTAGCGAAGTTTTACCTGTTTCATGAGTCTTGCTGGTTCACTATCACTTTCCCTTTTCTCTTCCTCCATCAAAAAAATGTCTTGGTTATTCTTTGTTAAAATCTAGCATTCTCTCAGTCCTCAGGTATACTGATCCTTGACAATCTCACAAACCTCTCTCTCTCTCTACAATCTAACAACATGCTTAGCTTCTCATTAGTCTGATTTTCCCACAAGTATAAGCTGCTTCTGACTTGATTGGAAAACCAAACTCTATTTTTAATAACTGAATTGCTTTGACTCTGTTTCCACATTTCGCAGATTGCCCAGATATTTCACAATATTATGTTTGTGAAATTTATAACTGCTCATCATTGAGGAAATATCGCCACTCATGTTTTGCTTCAAGGTGACCATAGATTTAGGGCCTTTAAATTAGGCTGAACAGTTCCGAACTGCCCGATGTATTCAGCATGATATTTCTCTCCATTACTGAGTAAATTAACAAGTAATCCTCTGCCAGAAATGATAGCAAGATGAATGTGTGAAGCCATTTGTCTATTATTTTACAGCATGATTTCGAGCTGAGTGTCAGAATGTCTTCCATATTTTAATACCTGCACTTTCATTAAAATTCCCTGATGAGCAAAACGATTCAGATCATCAACTTAATTTTATGCTAAGCTTTCTCACACATTTGCCTAATTATAAGTAAGGATTACTGCTGTCAGTTGCAATGGCTAATTTAAAACTCCAATGTAATTTCCATTTTGCGGGTTTTAATCTCAGGTTAAGAGGAGAAAAGATTTGTCAGAAAAGAATATGACACTCGGATAAATCTAAGTCAATCTAGGTTTATTGGCGCACGTTCTCAAGTTACAAAAGAACACGACTACAGTAAAAAGTGTACAATGTGCCAGCCCATTGCACCATCCTACGTACAAATCTTAGATATAAAAATAAAGAAGAGAGTTATTATATATCTTTGTAATGTAGTGTAAGTACACGTTAGAAAAATAAGAAATAAAGCTAAAAAGATAAATGTTACAGTCTTTCTTTATGGGCTTTCATTTGGTCTGACTGGGCTCCACCTGTTGCTAACCAGAAGCCATCTTTGCTCCGGGACTGCTGACCCTGTCCCCACTCCAGCCCGGCCTGCCGTCCCCAGGTCTCGCATCCCCGCCCCGTCCCCGTCCTCACGCCATCCCCAATCTCTCCGTTCCCCACCTCCCCCAACCCAGCCCCGCATCCCCACCCCATCCCCAGGCTCTGCATTCCCCGCCTCCCTCACCCCAGCCCCGCATCCCCACCCCGTTCCCGTCCTCACGCCATCCCCAGGCTCTCCATTCCCCACCTCCCCACCCCATCCCTGCCCCAGCCCCAGGCCCCCCCACCATCCTCACTCTGTACCCAGGCCGCTAGCTGCTTGAAGGTTTTAGGGCGACATGGTGGCGCAGTGGTTAGTACTGCTGACTCACAGCGCCAGGAACCAGGCTCGAAGCCAGCCTCGGGTGACTGCCTGTGTGGGTTTCCTCTGGGTGCTCCAATTTTCTCCCACAATCCAAAGATGTGCAGGTTAGGGTGAATTGGCCAAGCTAAATTGCCCATAGTGTTCAGGGATGTGTAGGTTAGGTGCATTAGTCAGGGGTAAGTGTAGAGTAGTAGGGGAATGGGTCTGGGTGGGTTCCTCTTTGGAGGCTCAGTGTAGACTTGTTGAGCCAAATGGCCTGTTTCCACACTGTAGACATCAAAGAGCTCTCTGATGCCTGCTACATTCTGGCCTACTAGCCGCCCTGTTCTATTTCGGGCTCTTGACCCCACTCTACATCACTGGCAGAAGAGGAAGAAGACAGACAAGAAAAAAAACACAAGTGAGAGAAAATAAAGAAAGACGAATGGACGGAGCAAACGAGCTTCAGCTGTAGTGTCCTAACTCCACCCCTAACTTGAAAGGTTACACTGCACAGACCTTCTGTTACGTAGCAGTGGGAATAGTGTGTGACAATTTACTGGTTGTCATCTGTTCCTTGGAGGATGGGAGTGAGCTGTGACAGAGAAACATGAACATTGCTGCTGCAACCACTGAAGGTGGCAATTAAAAAGCACAGAACTTGAGTTCAAGTTTCTGCGCCAGCAAACCCAGTACCTGAAGATGTTGAAGTGTCCCAGCCTCAAAGATACAGCACTCAGTGAGCCGTGAGCACTGTCTTCAGCAGGACAATTCAGATTAGGAATACTTGTGTTAGAGAAGGAGTGAAGATCTGTGTCAACGCTATTTCTATGACCGTCATATCTATCTCCCACTTCAGTGTAATTTCTGTGTAATTTAACACAACCCAGGATTTTTGAAATTACAATTTCAAACTCAATGAATGACGCTTTGAAAAAAAAAATGAAATGTTGCTGGCAAAGTTTTCAAGATATTGGACTGCAACCTTTTCAAAATATTGAAGGTAAGATTTATGATGACATATGAACAGTCATATGATCCTCTGCCACCAGTAAAGAGGATAGTTGATCCTTTATGAAGTTGTATTAGAAATATTTTGCACCATTCTACAGTTTCAGCCAGTTGAGTTTTCCACCATGTTGGGCAGTCAACACATACCCTCACCAGCCCCTCGCCACATTAACAAAGGTCAAACGGACACCAAATCAATAAGGCTCCTTCAATAGCACCCTCCAAACCCAATGCTCTACCACCAAGATGGACAAAGACAGCTGCAGCAAGGGAACACCCATCACCTGCAAACTTGCCTCAGAGCCACTCATCATCTGACTGGAACTTTAATCCAAGGAGAAAAAGAATCAGCTGAGATTTTGTGTTTAATGAATGGCCCATGTCATAAAGTCCTAGAGATGTACAGATCCTTCAGTCCAACATGTCCATGCCGACAAGCTATCTTAAATTATTCTCGTCCCATTTGCCAGCACTTGGCCCACATCCCTTGAAGGAGAAAGTGAGGACTGCAGATGCTGGAGATCAGAGCTGAAAATGTGAAAGTTTCCTGAAGAAGGGCTCAAGCCCGAAACGTCGATTCTCCTGCTCCTTGGATGCTGCCTGACCTGCTGCGCTTTCCAGCAACACATTTTCAGCCCACATCCCTTGAAACCTATCCTATTTAGGTACTCATCCAGATATTGTTTAAACGCTGCAATTGAACCAGCCTCCACCACTTCCTCTGACAGCTCATTTCATACATGCACCACCCTCGGTGTGAAAAGGTTAGACTATAAGACATAGGAGTGGAAGTAAGGCCATTTGGCCCATCGGGTCCACTCCACCATTCAATCATGGCTGATGGAATGAAGTTGCCTCTCAGGTCCCTTGTAAATCTTTCTCTCTTACCCTAAACCTATGCCCTCTATAAGGTGACCCCTCAGCCTCCGATGCTCCAGAGAAAACAACCTTTCCCTATAGCTCAAACCTACCATCCTTGTAAATCTTTTCTGAACCCTTTCAAGCTTTACAAATTCCTTCCAATAGGAAGGAGAACAAAATTGCACAAAATATTCCAAAAGTAGCCTGACCAATGTCCTGTACAGCCACAACATGACCTCCCAACTTCTACACTCAATGCTCTGACCAATAAAGGAAATCATACTGAACAGCTTCTTCACTATCCTATCAACCTGTGACTTCACTTGCAAGAAACTATGAACCTGCATTCCAAGGTCTCTTTTGTTCAGCAACACTCCCCAGGACCTTAACATTAAATGTATAAATCCAAACTTACAAACTACATCTCCTCTGTTCACTTCCAACCCATTTATGTAAATGACGAAAAGCAGTGGACCCAGCACCGATCCTTTTGGCACAACATTGGTTACAGGCCTCCAGACTGAAAAACACCACCACCCTGTCTCTTCTACTTTCGAGCCATGTAAGAGATCTTTCAAGAATTGTATCAGACACCAGAGAATAGAAGTGTAAGAGTAGTACAGGCTGGAAGCCTGAGAGCAGGGAGTGGAAGATGGCAACGCTAGGAGTAGGGAATGAGAGGCCTAAGGGAGGCTTCCAATCAATAACTCACATACACCATTTTCTACATATAGAAGTTGAGAGGAAGCAAATGAAACTGTTGCTTAACATACAGCTATTCCACTGGACAGGAATGGAAGCAAATTGCTTAACTTCCTAGACAGCTGATTCATCACCTTATACCCCATTTCTAACAGAAGGTCTGCTGATGTCACTGGGTCACAGCAGAAAGCACTGCAGCCATAAGGGCTCTCTGCTCCAGCAAACTGAGACTGAAACCACTCAAAAAAGCCCTCTTTCTGCCAAACAGAAATGCTACATATAGCAAGGCAGCATCTCCGTAAAGACTAATGAGTGATCTAAATAAGAAATTATTAAAGAGTTTAATAAGATGAAGAGATGAAGAGAGAAAATACATCCTATAGTGGGGTAGATTAGAACTAGGGACCATGACTTTAAAATAAGAGCTAGCCTGATCAATGATAATGGCAGAAAACATGTCTTCACGCAGGGCAGAGGAGATCTGAAAATGGTCAGAGATAGGTCAAGAAAACCATAATACTGACCACGGTAGGTTTTTGTTTGGTAAGCATTTGGAAGGATGTGGAACCAAAACAGGTCATTTACGTCAAAATACCGATCAATTGTAGTCTAATCAAATGTAATCACCAGCTTCACATGCTGAACAGTGTACTCCTGTTCCTGCATTGTGAAGCACTAAAGGTTCGGGGTTTCACTGTCGTAATTTTGAGTGCGTTCGAGTCATGTTGTCAACTGCTGTTAAACTCACACCTACTGCAAGGAGGTGCTGAAATTGCAGTAGAAATTCACCCTTGTTAAGTGCTCACACTTGAGATGACACTCCCAATATATTCTGTAGTATTGCCCCATTCTGTCAGCTACCATCTTCATAATTACTGCTGGATTTATTTGGCACTCATTTACACACAAGTGACTAAGAGACGTATGAGAATTTTAATTTGCAATCAGTAGTTCCACAGTCTACTCAGATTCGGAGGATCAACTCAATTGCTGCACAACAAATTCATTGTGCAATTTAGCTGGAGCTCAGCAACATCTAGATCTGGTTAATCTGACAGCGCTAATTAAATTCTGCCCGAGGTGGGAAGGCGAGAGAGTAAAAAGCTGATAGAGGTACTCCCGGCAATAACTTCCTTTTCTAAAGCAATTAAGCATCACAAATGATAACAACATTCAAGCTTTGCTACATCACCTGCAGGAACCACAATACAACAGGAAGCTAGGATACCATTATGTGTAAAAATTCTCAACACAGAATGGGTAAATCGAGTTTGCAGCTAAGTTGATTAATTAAACAGTAGACTACAGTCAGGCCCTTGTTATCTGATTAAGTAATAGTTATGAACATAACAGGGAAATCTTAAAATCATACTTTGGGATATGAACACACAACAGCTCAATATATTCACTGCAAATGCTGTGCTAATTTTAACAGATTGGGGCTCCTATTAACAGAGCAGAAGAAAAAGAATTCTGCACAATAGAAGGACACCAAGATGGTCAGAGGAGATGAAAGCAAAAATCCCTGCAATGCCCCTCTTCATTTTAACCAGCTTTGACTGTCGTTTGACATTGGCACATCAGCAGCATTTCTGGCTATCCCCTGTGACAGTTCCATCATACCCTTACACCTGAAGTGATAAATTGGATGTCAAATTCTGGGCTGCACAGATTGCGTGGCCTGAAGTCTGTGCAGATTGGCAAACTTTGTGACTTCCTTCTCATGGATGGCTGCTCAGTCATTGTTCCAATTTGTGTCAGAATAGAACATCGAATGTGCAAATAATTAGATTCCTTCTAAGCAGAAATGCAGTGACAAGCAGAGAGAGCTAAACCAATAGTTCACGAGTAAAGTGGTGTCATTCTAATGTTATAGTCGAGGCCAGTCAACCAGGCCAACATCCCCAGCATCGAGGCACTGATCTCTCCCCTTCTTGTTCGGCTGCATTGGAGCTGGGCACATCATCCGCCCAACTGACACAAGACTACCCGAGCAGGTGCTGTACTCCCAGCTCAGAAAGAGGAGGCGAGCCCCAGGTGGACAGGGATACCCTCAAAGCCTCACTGGCAAAACGCGGCATTTCCACTGACACCTGGGAAACACTGGCCCCACATCGTCCAAACCAAAGGAGGAGCATCCAGGAAGGTATTGAGCTCATCAGAAAAAAGCAAAGCCAGGGGAAAATAGTGTGAGGAGCTCGTTGCCACACCAAACCCCACCCATTCCCTTCCCACAACCACTTTCTGCCCCAAATGTAACAGAGTTTGTTTTAGCCACTTCAGTCTTTACAGCCACGTGGGGACTCACCGTGAAAGTGGGAAAGAGTCACCTTTGTCTGCGAGGGAACACCAATGATGATGGCAGTCGCGTAAACCTCAGCTCTCAAATGAGGATGAATTTATTGAGCTGGAACTGTGTCGCACCAGCACTGTGCCATAATCCACGCTCTAACATTAGCATCTATCTATGATCATGGAGGGGAACGGACTGAGCAATAACAAGCAATAATTTTCTTTGCAGAATCGAAATCCCTGAACAATCTGCTTTGATGGGGAGAATGCAAATATGGTTTTGTTTTTACCTGTTCTTGCCACTCCTACTTTTAATTCACAGTGTCTTTATTCGCTGCATCATCCTGAGAGCTTTGGTCAGGAGTAGTGTCACTTCAGAACAAGAGAAGGCTACTTTGCACCCTAACTTTATTCAACCATTCAATGAGATCAGGGTCATTCATTATTCTAATTCCAAGTATTCACATTTGCGGATGGCCCTTTGCTTAACACAAGGTTATCAATTTTAAATTTAATGATTTAAAATTAATAAATTAATAATTGACCCAACATCAACTACCGTTTGCAAAACACAGTTCAACTTCAATCATCCTGTGTGTGTAAGGGTCCTTCCGAATTTCACTGCTGGAATGTTTGCCTTGTGTTTCTGGACTCTACCTCCTGGCTCTGAACCCCACTATTGACAGAAATAGCTCCTCTCCATGTACCAAATACATTTCTGCAGGAGTTAAATTTCTACAGCTAAATTTTTAGTTAAAAGATATGGGGTCAAGTTTTACACAAGTGATATTTTCAAGGTGTTGAAGTCCACCCTGTTCCGTCATCTTGCGATTGCAATGTTCCCAAATTGGATGCAGTTTCTGACTATCCTGTTGCAAATGGAATGCAGCACTCAAAAACTAGGCAGCCTTGACATCTTGTGTGAAGAAATGGAGTTCAACAGCCACTTTCAACGCAGTGTTATTCTGGGACTCTGGATTGGCACCAGTGCAAGGTTGAACTCTGCAGTGAGAGCACTTTCAGTGAATTTTCCAATTTAAATTCATGCTAGGCTAATGCAAGAGATCGATATGGTATTTCATCTGCTCCCTGCATACCTTGAAAAATACAATTAAGTCACTCCATACCCTTTTACTTCCAAGAGAATGGAACCTTCATCTGTACAAGCTTGCCATGTAATGTAACACTCAGGGTTCTGGTAAATCTGCTATCTCTCAAGGACTTCTAGTAAGAATTAGGGTTACAATTCCCTAATTGTACTAACCAAAACCTTGTGCAGCTGCAAGATAACCTCTCATCCTTAAGGTATCAAAACTACAAGTCCAGCAGTGATTTCAATACTTTTACACATTTGTTCATGACATGTTAATTATCTACACATATGTATCGCCAAGGTTGTATGGGATGTTAGTGAGGTCTCATCTGGAGAACTGTGTGCAGTTCCAGTCTCCCTGTTACAGAAAAGATATTATTAAAATGGAGGGAGTTCAGAAGAGATTTACCAGGACATTTCCGGGAATGGAGGGTTTGAGTTGTAAGGAGAGACCAGGACATTTTTCACTGGAGCGTAGGAGGTGGAGAGGTGACCTTATAGAGGTTTATAAAATCATGAGGAGCATAGATAAGGTAAATGGCATGTGCCTTTTCCCAAGGGTAGGGGATTTCAAGACTAGGGGGGAATATTTTCGAGTTCAGAGGAGAAAGACACGAGGAACTTTTTTTTAAAAACACAGAGTGCGCTTCCTGCGTGGAACAAACTTCCAGAGGAAGATGTGGGTACAGAACAATATTTAAAAGACATGAATATGAAATGTTTGGACTGGTTGGACCAAAGGGTCTGCTTCTGTGCAACATGACTCTATAATTCTGTAGGTCATGCTGTTTTTGCCCATGCTCTACCTGATCCTGATGTAATACACTCCATTGTAAGGTTGTTCGTACATACAGGGAGAATATCCTTTTTATCCCATTGCTCCATAGGTTTTTAAAGGGAAAGAGCCATTTAAATGCGGAGAGTCAAGAAACAATTGGACATTTCTTGAGGTCCTCCCAATTTATATTTCAAGGGCATATTTTCAATGTGCAACCATAAAGTATTCACAAATTCTGAACCATAGAACTTCTATATTCAGCATGCAGCGCCTGAGCAAAATCGTCTCATTACGTCTTCCCTGAATTAACTTGACACACATTCACGTTCTTGGTAGCTACGACTGCATCAATTTAGAAGATCAAAATCCATCTCCTCAATCTCAAACAGTAATCGAGATACTCTTTGAAAATGAGGGTAATTACTGACAAAATTAAGAAGGGCCTGTGCTTTACTGATGGGTAATGAACATTTAAATAATAGATATCCATCCAAATATCAGTAATTAGAATGACATATATAAACCATGGACAAGGGAATTACTCTACGCCATTTCTGATCAAAGTAAAATTTTAATTTCAAATTCTAATCGACTTTTCAATCGTGTACAGTTGGCTGCTGCCTGATTTAATCCTGCTTATGGGTTCTGAGAGGAGAATGGAATAAAAGATCAAGCCTGAAGTAATATGCTTTAGGTACTGTCACAAAATCAGGAGTCAAAGGTATAATTACAAGAGACTGCTGGAAAAGACTTTACTTTTATTAATAAAGAGACTAAGATAAATCTACTATGGCTTGCTGCTCTCTAAACTAGAATCTCCCTTCAGCAAGTTTTCTTTTAAGGATTAAGTGGGTGAAAACACCAAGACAAATATTACAGCCTTGTTTCCATCAACCAGCTTTGTTCATAGACTGATACTGTGTTCATAGACTGATACGGTGTAGGAGTGGGCCACTCAGCCTTTGCCAGCTGTTAGGAAGAGCTGGCTATATAGTCCCACTCTTGTGTTCTTTCCCCAAAGCTCTGAAATTTGTCCTTGGACCTCAACTGAATTCGCAAACTGTCCAACCAATAGCTCTGTGCCTTGTGACAGGGACCCATGCTGGGAGAGGATTGGGTATTGAGCAAGGAGGTTTCAGCTTGATTGCGATGTCCTCCAGAGCAGAGACTGTATAGGGTCACATGGGGGAATGATCAGCTGAAGCCTAGTGGGAGCAGAGATCCTCAGGAATCCAAGAAAAAGATATGGAACATATTGTAAGACTGACCTTCTGGTTTTTTCCTCATAGGTATCAAACCCACCTGAAAACAAGTGAGTGTTAAATTCCCCAAGGATAAAAGAGCCAACAACCCAAAAACTGTGCAACTTTCCCTGTCAGGAAGGAGTCTTCCTGAAACAGGCTATTTCAGTGAAGATTAGACCAATTTTATTGGATTTAATTCCTCCCATGTTCGATGCACTGCTTCATAAAAGCAAAACTGCTCAACAAACCACACTGGCAGTATTTCAGTGCAATAGAGAGTAGACTCATGGTCTCTTTTTTCTCTCTCTCTTTGAAGAACTATTTAAGCCAGAGGACTTGGCTGCAAGTCAGCAACAGCTGAAGCTCAGGGAGCCTTCCTGTGAACAGTGCCTAGGGGTTTCAATATCTCTGGGAATCTAAATGAATACAATTGTTTTGTTGGCAGCATGTAGGAGTGGTCATAGTTTATCACAATGGGAGCACATCACAGTCCTCTGCATTTATTCAAAGATCCCTCTCTTGCCTTCATTACCTCCTGTCACACAAACCATTTCCCTAAACCTTGGTCTCCTGAGTCATGTGAGAATGTTAAAAATCACACAACACCAGTCCAACAGGTTTATTTGGAAGCACTAGCTTTCGGAGCGGTGCTCTTTCATTAGATAGCTGCAGAGCTGGACCATAAGACTGAATTTATCGTAATAAACTCTTTTTTTGATTAGATTACTTACAGTGTGGAAACAGGCCCTTCGGCCCAACAAGTCCACACCTACCCGCCGAAGCGCAACCCACCCATACCCCTACATATACCCCTTACCTAACACTATGGGCAATTTAGCATGGCCAATTCACCTGACCCGCACATCTTTGGACTGTGGGAGGAAACCGGAGCACCCGGAGGAAACCCACGCAGACACGGTGAGAACGTGCAAACTCCACACAGTCAGTCGCCTGAGGCGGGAATTGAACCCAGGTCCCTGGCGCTGTGAGGCAGCAGTGCTAACCACTGTGCCACCGTGCCGCCTCTTATAGCAATAAATTCTGTATGTTATGATCCTGCTTCACAGCTACCTGTTAAAGGAGCAGCGGTCCGAAAGCTAGTGCTTCCAAACAAACCTGTTGGACTATAACCTGGTGGTGCGAGATTTTTAACTTTGTCCACCGCGGTCCAACACTGGTTCCTCCACATCATATGAGAATGTCAGCTCACTGATACACAGGAGGAGAGACAACAGGCCTCAGTTGTTGATGACGTGCAGCAAAAATGATCAAGGGCAGACACCAACTAATTTTACTGGGACCCTTGACATGTCTCACTCCACTGGGTACATAAATGGGTTTGTAGACTCAGTTCCATTAAAAAATTTGACAATGAAATACTCATTGCCCTGCTATTATTCCGCAGCTTGAAAAATTTACTAGATGAATAGGGCTGTGTGGTGTTTATTGGGGATTGGGGACCGAGAGTGTTAAACGTAGAAAGGGTGCTGTGCCTTGGCTGAATAGATAAGGGACACATGTGGTGTCTAATAGGGATTTTGTTTTTTTAAATTCCTTAACTATTTACTATTTTTTACATACATGAATGGGCAGGGAGCAAAGCGATACAGACCCTTAGAAAATTAGTGGCAGGTTTAGACAGAGGATCTGGTTTGGAGTAGGCTTGGAGGGCCAAATGGCCTGTTCCTGTGCTGTAATTTTCTTTGTTTTTTTCTAAACTGCAAACTTTTTAATCAGAAACTAAGGATAGATTCAAGACAGGACAGCAAAATGGGAAATGAAGATCAGAAAATGGCAGTCAGAGAGGGGAAAAAAAAGCTAATAATACGCCAACAGTCAAAACAAGTCTACTAAGATAACAAAAAGACAAACTGAAAGCTCTGGATCACAAAATGCACAGCATTCACAGAATCCCCACAGTGCAGATAGAGGCCATTATGCCTATCAGGTCTGTACCAACCCTCCAAAGAGCATGACAGGATGCCAGCTCTCAATGTAAAAACAGACAGCAAGTATTTCAGCAGATGGAATTAACATGGAGACAAACAAGGGTCTTTGTCAGGATGTAGGGGTCTGTGCTGTCGCCTTGACTTTTACAACCTACATCAACGCCTTAGAGGTATGAGAGCTGAATTTACAAATGACACAAAAATAGGAAATTGTATTTTGTGAAGAGGATATAAGGAGGTTTCAAGCTACTTGGCTGAGTGACGGGGCAAACATTTGGCAGATTGAATAATTTTACATCTTTCCACATTATATTCTGTTACAAAATTTTTTTTAAAAACTACCTAAATAGAGAACAGCAGCAGGATTCTGAAATACCAAAGGATCTCAGTGTTGTAATGCATGATGTGCAAAAAGTTGGTATGCAGGTACAGCCAGTAATTAAACAGGTGAACATTACTAACATAGACTAGAAATTGACATTTTCTTTTGCTTTGCATCCAGGACAACTAAGGAGCAAAAACAGACTTGAAGAAAGGGACAACAGTTATATAGTGTGAGAGCAGATTTTTGATTAGTTGGGTCATTGTTGATATGGAGATTGAACAAGAACACCTAGCAACCAAATCTTGGTTCTCACAGCAGAGACGTAATAATTAACAAGATTATTAAATGCTCATTTTTATAATAAAAGAGAAATGGAATGTAAAAGTAAGAATGTGAAACGTCAGTTGTCCATTACACCGATGAGACCACAACTCAAATACTGTGTGCGGCTTTGTTCTCTTTATTTAGGGAAGGACGTAAATGGGGACAGTTGGGAGGAAATAGCTGGGTTGATTATGAGGAAAAGGTTGGACAGACTGGGTTTGGTCTCAGTGATGTTTAGAAGAATTAGGGGCAATTGAGTGAAGTATACTGAAATGGTTTTGACAAAGTCAATGTAAAATGATGCTTCCTGTTAAAGGTGAGTCCAGAATGAGAAGCAGTGTGTGAGCACACGATCAGCTCTTTCAGGATGAAGAAGAGGAGATTCTTCTTCTCCCAGAGGATTGTACAACTATGGAAACTTTGACCTCACAAGCAGGAGAGCTGGAGTCATGAAATATTTTTAACTGATGAATCTCAGTTTGGTAAGGAAATCCAAATTATTGGAGCAGATGGAAATGTGAAATTCAAAACAAAGACAAATTTTATTGAATGGCAAAAGTTCAATGGCTTGCTACCATTCCTAATTCACATAATTCATTTGAACATTGGCTTTCAATGTTTAATGGGAGAGGACTGCATGATGTTTAACAAGGAAAGGTGCCATTTCCATTACCAACTTACTTGATTTTTATGCCTCTGTTCCATGGTCACGATGAAGGTAGATAAGCATTTAAAACTGCACACCCCCCCCATCTGGTGTGCGTGTTCTCAGCCTTTGTCATGCATCATATTCTCCATACACTGCAACTATTAATCTCTTCAAGTCATACTTGCAGAGGCAGATTGGAGTGTGCAGGAGGTTTTGGGGGAAGAAGGGGGCCATTGGTGAGGGAGAGCAGTGGGCTGAGACAGTAGCACAGCTTTCTGCCTGGCAACTGCATACAGCCAATCTGCTCATTAGCCGCCAACTGGAGAAAGCCAATGTGATTTCCATATGGTCAACTCCCACAGTCACAGTGCCAAAGAAATAGAGTGGTAGTTCTGACCGAGGAAGGCAACGAAGCATTTGAAACACTCAGGAATTTTCTCAGCCCTGTGAAACCAAACGACGCACACTTTGTGTAAGTTTGAACACATTCCAAAAACTATTGGAGATTTCAGAAATGTTTGGAATGAGAGAACAATTACACAGTGAGGCTACTGGAGAGTTGTGTGGCTTTATAAAATGATAATTGTGGAGATTTCAAGTGAGAAGATGACAGGACAGATTTGAGTGCTGTTTGAGAAGTATGAACATTCGCAGTAGGATGCTGACATTGCCAAACTTTTGATGTAGCTTGTCAAATAATATTGTCCATGGATACATCAGAGTGTGACAAGAGAAGTCAGCGTTAACAACAGTTCGTCATCTGTTTTAGTCATTAAGATGCAAACTCCAATGAAGGCAGTTACAAACATTCTTGTTACTGATGCTTAGGCAAACATTGAGCAACGGAGTGTCCATTTGTAAATGCAAAGCCAATAACTTCAATACAAGGGTCATCATGCCAGGGCACATCAGAAGAAAATATTGAGAGGAAATGCTGACAGAAGGAGATGGCACTCATCGCAAGTGGTTGGTCAGGTCAAAGTCCACTCAGAAAGAGGCAACAAAGGATCCAATAACAATTCAGACAGGATCACAGTCCAATGGAAGATGCCCCAGTCACATCATGACTGACAAAGGGATTTCAATCACTGACTGCTGAATCGCTGTGCTGTTACCTTCAACAACGGAGTCATGTCGGTTAAAAAAATTACAAAGGGAATTAAGAAGTGATGGTAGGAGAGAAAATCTACACAATGGAATGGCTGATGCACCAATCAATTAAAAGGAGTAATAGACAAAAGTATTCATTATCATAGTAAAAGCATTTGTTCAAAAGGAGCTGGTTAAAAACACGGTAAGTGAACTGGAACGGGTTTTTTTTTGCATAGCAGTATAACCCGTAAGACAACATGGTCACCATGTACCTTCAGGTGCTTCATAAAACAGACCACCCAATTCAAAGATAGAAAGTCACATAATTATGTGGAGGTGGTGGCGTACTGATATGCAATTAGACTAGGCAGAAAGATTCCCAAGCTAAGGAGATGGGTTCAAATCCCACCATGGCAGATGGTTAAAATTGAATTCAATAACAGAAAATCTGGAATGCAAAACCAGTCTGATGGCATCCATGTAACCGCCACTGATTACCATAAAAACCAATCTGTTCACTAAATGCCCTTGAGGGAAGGAAAGCTGCTGTCCTTGGTCTGGTCTATACATGACTCCAAGACCCACTGCAATAACCTGGTGGCCTAGCTAGCAACTTCCAATGGATGAATAAAATAACAACAGGTTCAGAAGATTGCAGGACACCTTTACTAAACTATGCTCTAAGGAAGAAGACAGAGCGAGAGTTGAAAAGACTGGAGATGAGAAACATTTTCACCCGAGTAAAAGGGCGACTCCCACAGTGGTTGTATCAAAGGCAAATTGCAACCTAAGATTATGTGGGGACTATGAACTAAATATAAATCAGAATGTAATCTCCCTGATAAGCTGCCAAACATCAAGGCACTGTACACTCTGTTGTCAGTGTGAACTGTTTTTTTTCAAAATCAAGTCTGACCAACACCTACCTCAAAGTTGGATTGGATGATGAGTAAAGGTCATATTTTAATGTTAACACCCACATGGGCCAATTATAGCTCCACAGGCTGCCATTTGGAATTTCACCAGCCCCTGGAGTTATTTTTTTCAAACACAGGTCATATTAACAAACCAAGTTTTGAAAGGAATTCACAGAGTAATGCTTTATTTGGATGACATACTCCACACAGGCTGAGGATGTTGCTCTTAACAGTTAGAACAGTATCAAGTTCAGTAAAGACAGTCAAATACAAAAAGTTTCAAAATTCTGTCGTGTATTGGGGGTCACAGAGTAGATCGAGATGGGTTGCACCCTACCCACAGCAAGGTTCAACTAATAAGGAATGTCACTATCAGAATGTTTCTGAGCTCAGATCGTTTGTGTCCAATGAATCTTTACTGCAGATCTGACAACCGTATCACATCCATTGAGAGTGCTCTCAAAGAAGTGCTATCATGGAGCCTATCGAATCTGCACCGACCATCCCCCAAAGAGCAGCACACAGACACGGGGAGAATGTGCAAACTCCACACAGCTAGTCACTCAAGCGTGGAATCAAACCCAGGTCCCAGACACTGTGAGGCAGCAGTGCACTACCATTCTGATTTGAAACGTAGGTCTGGATTTTATGGTGACGAAGGCAGAATGGTAATCCCAGTGAGACATGAAGGTGGATCATTTGTCAGAAGGTCAGCTGCCTGATGTAAGGTGATTAAACCATAAGACTATAAGACATAGGAATGGAAGTAAGGCCATTTGGCTCACCGAGCCCACTATGCCATTTAATCATGGCTGATGGAATGAAGTTGCCCTTCGGGTCCCTTGTAAATCTTTCCCTCTCATCCTAAACCTATGCCCTCTAGTTCTGGACTCCCCCAACCCAGGGAAAAGACCTATTTATCCTATCCATGCACCTCATGATTTTATAAACCTCTATGAGGTCACCCCTCAGCCTCCGATGCTCCAGGAAAACAGCCCCAGCCTATTCAGCCTCTCCCTATCGCTCAAACCTTCCTGCCCTGGCAACATCCTTGTAAATCTTGTCTGACCCTTTCAAGTTTCACAACATCCTTCAATGGCACTGTAAAGGGAGGCTCTTTGCTCATTCAAGTGTGTCTAGGCTGAGGTGTGTCAGGTGAGTGTGGGCTGAGACTGTGAGCCACTAGTCAGACCTGGTCACTAGTTTAAGGACCTCCTCATTCTCTCCCTAACTCCCACGCAGGCTTAAAAAAGCCAATCAAAATTACTTTTAAAAACAACACAGAAATGTTAGCACCTTTACAAGTAAATTCAACTGCCATAAGGCAGCATGATCCTGTTGGCTGGCTCTTCCTCCCTGAACTGTGCCACCTCCTCATACATGTAGTTAAACATCTCCAGCAATTTCCCCATTTAACACCTGAAAAATGGCCTTCAGCAATGAAAATCTGCTAAGAATTGGGCCTTTTAGCAAGCTCAATAGCTTGTGTGAAATCTTTGTAGGCTAGTGTAAAACAATATGCAGTATATGGAGAGTCAAAACTGAATCAAAACTGGCTTATTCTGGTATATGCATATGTGTAAATGGCCAAATCATTATTGAATGAGTTACACAACGATCAAAATTCCATACAACATACCTGTTGGATTTGTTTTTATTTTACAAATCTAACTTAATCCCTCAATTCCTATTCCTAAAAGGATACCTACTTTCTTGACTTATACTTAAGGAAGGACATTGCCATGTATTGGCCTGTGACTGAAATGGAGTTCTCCCTAACAAGGATAGATTATTCCCTTGACCTTCAGTTGAATTATCTCTTCATCACACGTAACAGTCTGACTCTCGCTTGTCTCTGAACGGTTACATGCACAAGATGTGCTGGATTATTTATTGATGTTTTAGCTATATTTCAACAAAACAAAGCATGAGACTCATCTGTCTCTCACCAGCTCCCTTCATCTTCATGAATCTCTGAGGGTGGACCATGATGGACATGTACAGGCATTTCTATTACCAAACAACTTGGTTAAGCATGTGGAGGGAGCAAATTTTTTACTCATTAACCTCTAGATTAGATTAGATTACTTACAGTGTGGAAACAGGCCCTTCAGCCCAACAAGTCCACACCGACCCGCTGAAGCGCAACCCACCCATACCCCTACATTTACCCCTTACCTAATACTACGGGCAATTTAGCATGGCCAATTCACCTGACCCGCACATCTTTGGACTGTGGGAGGAAACCGGAGCACCCGGAGGAAACCCACGCAGACATGGGGAGAACGTGCAAACTCCACACAGACAGTCGCCTGAGTCGGGAATTGAACCCGGGTCTCAGGCGCTGTGAGGCCTCACTTTTTACTCGACTGGGAAGTCGAAAGGAGAAAGAAAGCAAACTGAGAAGGAATGCTGAGAACTCAAATCAAACTAGCCCTGATCTTACCAAATGACAGAATAGGCTCAAGTGGCCAAATGGACGATAGATGCTCCTAATTTGTATGTTTTTATGAAGCACCATTCTAATCCATATTTAATAACCCACAGAATGAGAGTTCAGATCCCACTGTGGCAGTTTGAGAACTTAATATTAGGTTTGTACGATTGCCATAAAAATGAGTTCACTAAAGTAATTGCAGGGGTGGAAACCTGCCATCCTGACCTAATCTAAGATGCATCCAACTTCTGTGTGAATCAAGCTGGTTGGTTCAATTCTGTGTTTTCCTCTGAACAGACCAATCAGATGTGGAGCAACTTTCGTAGGATAGAAGGGAAGTGTTGGCCTTGCCAACATCAGCCACACCACCAGAACACATGCATGTATTTTATTATTGTACTTTCAAGACAGCAAAGTACTGGCTTTATTGCACATCTCGGGAGTACTGCAAAAGAATGAACTGACTTGACCCATTGGTGACCTGGAGTGCGTACCTCTGTTTCTGGCAAAGCACAAATAAGGCTGGCCACCAGTGTCCGAGAGGCACAAATGGCTCAGTCCCCTTCACAGCACAACTGTCAACAGTTAAATGACAATTTGCCACTCTCTTGTGTGCAGGGTCATCTTATAGAGGGAGTCTGGACTCTCTCAAGATTACTCTCATGCTTCAAGTACTCCTCCCCTCCACCACTCTCCCCCAACCCTACTCTGTTTCATACACCCGGACAAACTTGGCCATTTTACCATTTCTGTCAACAGGAATTTACTGACCAGACTGCTTTAAACTCATTACATGTTGATTCTGGGCAATAACAAACATATGGCAAGTGCCTTTCCCCTCCCCAGGGCCAGTGGTAACCTTCAGTATTTCTCAACAATCAAGCTCTGAGGCAAAGCTCTAACCACACACTATAATGGCTAGCCTATAAGAGCTATGCCAAAAAACATTCCGTCATGCCACTCAGTATAAAACCTGTGTCATTGCAGTCCATCTGAAATCTAAACAACTTCACGTGGGTCATCTGTTTAACGTCTCATCCAGCCAAGCACCTACAATGTACCCAAGATGATATCTGCAAATGTGTTGCTGGTCAATGCTCGAAACGTCGAATTCTCTATTCCTGAGATGCTGCCTAACCTGCTGTGCTTTGACCAGCAACACATTTGCAGCTGTGATCTCCAGCATCTGCAGACCTCATTTTTTACCCAAGATGATATATCAAGTTGTCAGCATGGATTACAAACTCAATGCTACCACTGAGTTAATGGATAAAAGCAAATTACTGCGGAGGCTGGAATCCCAGAAAATGCTGGAAAATCCCAGCAGGTTTGGCAGCAGCTATAAGGAGAGAAAAGAGCTGACGTTTCAAGTCTAAGCTCTTTGTCAAAGCTGAAAAACATAGAACATAGAACATAGAAAAATACAGCGCAGTACAGGCCCTTCGGCCCTCGATGTTGCGCCTACCGAAGCCTACCTAACCTACACTAGCCCAATAACCTCCATATGCTTATCAATAATAAAGGGAGGTATTTATACTAGGCTGACAGAAGGGGAGTCATGGTTCCAGAAGCAAAGGTAGCAATAAAGAGGTGATAATGACAGTGCATAGAGAGATTATAGGGAGATTAGGAGCTGTGAATGACCAAGGCTGAAGCCAGTGCTATGTGACAAAATATGTGGGGATAGGGGGGAGGGGTGAAGCAGAGGCAAAATGGAAAACAGGGGAGAAGGATAGCAAAGGGGGAAGAGGAGAGGAAAAAGGTGATGAGAAAAAGAGACAATCAAGAAATAAGAGGTACAGAACAGTGAAAAAAAAATCAATAAAATAAATGAAAAAAAATAATGGAGCAGAATGAAAACAGAAGGGTCAAGATGGGATAATCACCTGACGTTGTTGAATTCAGTGTTGAGACCGGCAGGCTGTAACGTGCCCGGTCAGAAGATGAGATGCTGTTCACCCAGTTTGCATTGAGCTTCACTGGAACATTGCAGCAGGCCAAGGACAGACATGTGGGCATGGGAGCAGATTGTATGTTGAAGTGGCAAGCCACGGGAAGGTCAGGGACCTGACTGCATACAGACTGAACATGCTCAGCAAAGCAAATCACCCAGTCGGCGTTTGTCTCTCCGATATAGAGAAGACCACATTGGGAGCAACGAATGCAATAGACCAAAATGAAAGAGCGAATGGTGTCAGTTAAGGGTGACCGCAATTTGTAACACACTTCTTCATTTAACTCAAGCATAATTGGTTTCTCTTTCTTTCTCCCTCATGGGCTCAACTGGTGTTCCCTTCAATGGACCCATGCTATTTGCCCTCGAGATCCCATCTGCTAACATGTTCCACATTTTGACTAATCTCTGCAATAAAGAGGCTGCTCCTGCTGGATATATTAGTGACTATCTTTATTTTTATTTCTATAGTTCTGGTCAAATGAAAAGATCCTGGTTACGTTGATGCTACAAAAACCTTTCACTACCTCAAAAACCTATTTGAGTAGTCTTCACGTTTGAAGAGAAGAGACCCAGCTGACTCTGTTTCAGCAACTTCCAATACACGTGTGGTCAGTTTCCCCAGAATCTATTCAGGGAGAAAGTGAGGACTGCAGATGCTGGAGATCAGAGCTGAAAATGTGTGGCCGGAAAAGTGCAGCAGATCAGGCAGCATCCAAGGAGCAGGAGAGTTGACGTTTCGGGCATGAAGAGAGCTTCTTCAAGGAAGGCATCCTTGCAAGAGGATTCGCAGTAGGTTAAAATCTTCGAGGATAAAGTGAGGATAAAGCCCTTCGAAGGGCTCATGCCCAAAACGTCGATTCTCCTGCTTCTTGGATGCTGCCTGACCTGCTGCGCTTTTCCAGCACCACATTTTCAGCCCAGAATCTATTCAGCCAGTTTACCTGAAGCGTAAGGAATGAAAAGGACTGAACTTGCCTTATTTCCAGAAAATGGGGGAATTAATTTTAGAAACAACGGTGTCTGCAGAACAGAATTGGCAGAATCTACTTCAATTCCTTTCCGCTCTTCCAGAAATGTGTTTTGGGGCAGAAAACATTAAAGCACAGAAATGCTAGTGATTGCTGTGAACGCCTTGCAAAATTATCAAACTAAAAGGCAAAATATACTATTTTCCTAAGATTGTATGTTATGAATAAGATTATCCAGTTCATGCTGGTTTGGTGCTAACTGTAATATTCAAAGTACAAAACTATTTATGATACGATTGCCACAATTAAACCTTCCACAATTAAACAACGGCATCATACATTAAACCTATCTGTAAATATCCAATTAGTCATTCCATTTGTATACCGTAGGACGGATCTGGTTAAAAAGAATCAAGCACCAGCTCAATGAGTTCAGTATATGTCATGAATGATGCCGGATTAAACAGAAGTTGCCAAAGCTTCCTGACCCGCTGCAATGAATAACACTAATTATGTGAATCGATTAGTTTGTGTCTGTGGCAACAACAGCCTCTGAAGCAGAAGAAAGAAGACTGAGGAAGTAGATGTTGCTAATCTTTGAGACTGGCCAACAATCAAACACTAGCATGACAGAACATCACTGTCTTCCAGTGAATGTTGGTGAATATCACCTGTCAGGAAGACTTGCAAATGCTCAGTTTAATTATCAGTTATCTCTGGCTGTCAAATTCCAGCAAATGGGGTGGCATGATGGCTCAGATGTTAGCCCTGCTGTCTCACAGCACCAGGGACCTGCGTTCGATTCCACCCTCGGGCGACTGACTGACTGTGTGGAGTTAGCATGCTTTCCATGTGTGGGTTTTCTCCCGGTGCTCCAGTTTCCTCCCACAATCCAAAAATGTAGAAGTTAGGTGGCCTGGCCATGCAAAACTGCCCAGTGTTCAGGGATATGCAGGCGAGGTGGACTGGCCGTGGAAAATGCTGGGTTACAGGGATAGGGTAGGGGAAGTTGGTCTGGGTTGGGTGCTCTTCAAAGGGTCAGCATGGCCTGCTTGATGGGCTGAATGGCCTGTTTCCACACCGTCAGAGACTTTATGATTCTATCAACTAGGACGTCATCACTGCACCACTAAAATGTTTCCGCGTTCCAAATAATACACAGGGTTCCAATATCTCACATGCACATACTCCTCCCCACACCCCATATCCCCGCCACCCCCCCTCCCCCAAACATCCCACTCCCCCTTACAGTTGCAGACTGTAAGAAAAAAAAGCAATGTGCAGAAGGTCTGGACTGTGAGAAAGCGGGGACTGCAGATGTCAGAGTTGAGAGTGTGGTGCAGAATGAGCACGGCAGGTCAGGCAGCATCCGAGGAGCAGGAGAATCGATGTTTCAATTCCTGATGAAGAGCTTATGCTCAAAACGTCGACTCTCCTGCCCCTCAGATGCTGTCTGACCGGCTGTGTTTTTTCAGCACCACACACTTCGACTCCACAATTATGACCATGTTTTCAACTGCCTCGACCCTAATCTGCATTCTTGAGTTGACCATTGAGCAGAAACTAAAGCATCCATTTAAATACAGTGGCTGCAAGAGAAAATAGAAAGCTGGGAATTTGGCAGCGGAATACCTCTTCTTCTGACTCCCCAAAGCCTGCACACCATCTAGAAGGCACATGTCAGGAGTGTGGTGGAATGTCCGGAGTGTCCGGAAAGGTACAGCCCCAACAACATTCAAGACAAAGCACCCATGTGATTAGCACTGAATCCACTCCCTCACCATTCACTCCTTGCTCACTGACACACAGCTACAGCAGTGTATAACATCCCCAAGCTGCAATTCACACAAATGCCCCCAATGGCATTTTCCAAACCAATGATCTATCGAGGGAAAAACAGCTTTGGAGCTCCCAAGATCTGCCAGTCCCTCCCCAAGCCACACATCATTCTACATTACGAACTACATTGGTGTTCCCTCACTAGGTCAATCCTGGAATTCCCTTCCCAGCAGCACGGTGGCTTCCAGGCACTCTTTAAAACCAGCTTCTCTGACCAAGCATTTGGTTACTGGGCCTCATGTCTTTGCGGCTTAATTTTAAATGGGCTGAGATAACGTTCTGTGAAGCAATTTGGGACTTGGCAACATTAGAAGGTGCAATATGAACATAAGTTGCAATACAGGAACTTCATAGTGGAGAAAGTGAGGTCTGCAGATGCTGGAGGTCAGAGCTGAAAATGAGTTGCTGGAAAAGTGCAGCAGGTCAGGCAGCAAGGAACAGGAAATTTGACATTTCGGGCATAAGCCCTTCATCAGGAATGAGGAAAGTGTGTCCAGCAGGCTAAGATAAAAGGTAGGGAGGAAGGACTTGGGGAAGGGGCGATGGAGATGTGATAGGTGGAAGGAGGTCAAGGTGAGGGTGATAAGCCAGAGTGGGGTGGGGGCGGAGAGGTCAGGAAGAAGATTGCTGGTGAGGAAGGTGGTGCTGAGTTCAAGGGATTCGACTGAGACAAGGTGGGGGGAGGGGAAATGAGGAAACTGGAGAAATCTGAGTTCATCCCTTGTGGTTAGAGGGTTCCCAGGCGGAAGATGAGGCGCTCTTCCTCTAACTGTCGTGTTGTTATGGTCTGGTGATGGAGGAGTCCAAGGACTTGCATGTCCTTGGTGGAGTGGGAGGGGGAGTTAAAGTGTTGAGCCACGGGGTGGTTGGGCTGGTTGGTCCGGGTGTCCCAGAGGTGTTCTCTGAAACGTTCCACAAGTAGGCAGCCTGTCTCCCCAATATACAGGAGGCCACATCGGGTGCAGCGGATGCAATAGATGGTGTGTGTGGAGGTGCAGGTGAATTTGTGGCGGATATGGAAGGATCCCTTGGGGCCTTGGAGAGAAGTAAGGGAGGAGGTGTGGGCGCAAGTTTTGCATTTCTTGTGGTTGCAGGGGAAGGTGCCGGGAGTGGAGGTTGGGTTGGTGGGGTGTTTGGACCTGACGAGGGAGTCACGGAGAAAGTGGTCTTTTCGGAACACTGATTAGGGGAGGGGAGGGAAATATATCCCTGGTGGTGGGGTCCGTTTGGAGGTGGCGGAAATGACGGCGGATGATACGTTGTATATGGAGGTTGGTGGGGTGGTAAGTGAGAACCAGTGGGGTTCTGTCCTGGTGGCGGTTGGAGGGGCGGGGCTCAAGGGCGGAGGAGCGGGAAGTGGAGGAGATGCGGTGGAGGGCATCGTCGATCACGTCTGGGGGGAATCTGGGGTCCTTGAAGAAAGAGTCTGGGGGGAATCTGCGGTCCTTGAAGAAGGAGTTCTGGGGGAATCTGCGGTCCTCATAGTTTGTCTCATGAATGTCCAAATCAGCTAAGGGATGCCTGAAGTGAACAAGCAGCCAGAGAATACATTCCATGTCAAGTAGGTGCTCAGATACTGTCAGGAGGTTAAGAGATACCAGCGAGTCGTGAGTTCATGGAATGTCCTGCCAGTAGCAGTGGTGGACTCTCCCTCTATATGGGCATTTAAATGAGCATTGGATAGGCATTTGGAGGATAGTGGGCTAGTGTAGGTTAGGTGAACTTGGATAGGCGCAATATCGAGGGCCAAAGGGCCTGTACTGCGCTGTATTTTTCTATGTTCTATGTTCTATATTTGAAAGACTGATGTCTGACTCCTCAGCATCTTGTCTACAGGAGGTTTCCAAATCTTGGCGCCTTGGTCATTTAGTTACAATATTATGCACACAAGGGCCCAGTGATCTTATGCACAGCAACTCGCAATAGCCACGGCTAATTTTGAACTCACTGGACGTATTATTCTTCTTTTATTTGAAGCTTAATTCTCTCCACAACAGTAAATTAACATGCAAAAGGAGCACAGGAAACAGCATCCAAGTAATGATGCAAAATCGCTCCAGCCAAAACAGTGTTTACAAAAACTTAATGGCCACCCACCCACACCAATTAAAGAAAGATTGGGATTCTTTGCAGTCACTGAACCAAGATGTCACTATTCTCGGTGGCCACATGGAACTGGACAAGCACACTGCAGGAAATGGATTTCTTGTAACAGCTCTCCCATAAAACTAATAGGTTTTATTGTATGTAAGAATATTTGTCAAAAGGCAATATTAATTTATCATCTTCCATGTACTTTGTTTGTTTTCTCTGCCTTCTGTTCGGTGTAGCTCTTTACTATCATGAAAGGTTACAAGATTTGTCGATGTAGGTCTGCAGTTTTAACAGGAAACATGTACTATTTCTGTAAGTACTGAAGGAGCCATAGATCGATGATTGCCTCTCGCTATTGTATTTGATCCAATATATCCTCTGATTATACTGAGTATGGGGAGACTGCACAGCAATAGAAGCGCATTAGTTCTGCTTAAGGAACAGCACAGCATCAGCATAGGCAAGAACTTCCATTTCACAGGTGCGTTGCCTTCACAGTTCTCAGTGACAAGCAGGGATTGTAGAGTCACAGAGACATATAGCATGACAAAAGACCCTTCCATCTGACCAGATATCCCTACATTAATCTAGTCCCGTTTGCCAGCATTTAGTCCATATCCTTCTAAACCCTTCCTATTCATATACTCATCCAGGTGCCTTTCAAATGTTGTGATTGTATCAGCCTCCATCACTTCCTCTGGCATTCCACATACGCACTACCCTCTCATGAAAAGATTGCCCTCTATGTCTCTTTTAAATCTTTCCCCTCTCGCCTTAAACCCATGCCCTCTAGCTTTGGACTCCCCCATGCTAAATACTTCTTTTGTAATAACTTATGTTTCAGGCATCTATCTTGGCCAGCATCCTTCTCTCAGCCAACACAACGTTAAATTGATGAAGGATTAGTCAGCCTGCATGATCTTGTTGTGTGTCAATGCCTTTCAGTTAGACCCAAAGCACAGAAGTCACTAAGATTTGAAGGTATCTTTGAAGGGAGCAACAGGCTTCCAAACAGATTTCCATATTTGCTGACAC
Source organism: Hemiscyllium ocellatum (assembly GCF_020745735.1). NCBI lineage: Eukaryota > Metazoa > Chordata > Chondrichthyes > Orectolobiformes > Hemiscylliidae > Hemiscyllium > Hemiscyllium ocellatum. Next base: position 60,595,231 of record NC_083419.1, read on the forward strand.
CCACTTGGATGCGACTTTTCTCGCATTGAACTAAAAACAAACATTTTTTTGTTTGTCATGATGCACCTTGGTTTTGACAAGCTGTTCCCTTACAGCGAGGGATGCATTAACATCTGAAGAGAGAGTGTGAGTAGAGTGCAAGTACCCATAGGGTGTCACACACAAACAAGATGAAAACTGCAGTCCACCTCGACAGGCACTGCAATCGAACGAGAAGCGTTTTGTTACACATAAGATGGTCAGAAAGGTTTTGGAGAGGCATAGCAGCTTATATCTCAAACCTCCCACTGATCCTGAAACATCTGCAAAACAGGGTTCTGGGAAAGCAGCACACACGGGGCCAAATGACAATCAACCAATGTGAACAACTGGTGGATAGAGTAATGGATCGTACTTAACATTTGACAAAACAAATCTTGTACCAGGATAGAGATTGTTATTTGGCTGAACCTCAGTATCTAACAATATTGTCAAGGCCTGGTCCCATAAGATTTTCCAATGCTGTTTCTTGTTATTGATCCTTCAGAGACATGACCTTTTCCTTCAGGAACCTTCACTTTTCAACAACAGATGAAATACAATCCAAATAACCAGAGTCAACCGCTCAAAGATCATTTCAGCTGCACTGCTGATCAATCACGTCCTGCTGCAGTACAAGTCAGACCACATATCAGACAGCATTTAGATACGGTACAGGAGTGTTTAAAGTTTAATGACCCACGCTGCAGATTTATAGGCAAACGATGAATATGACAGTCCGTGCAGTTCAGCAGGTCATCAGAATAAGAGGCACAAAACAGCTTGGTCATGTGTGCACTGAGTTTGTGATATATCGACATGGCAGACACACTAAACAGCAAATATAATGCCTCCCTCAGGTACTGAGGTGAATGAGATATTTTCAGAGCATGATTTTACGCATCATCCTAAAGCAGGTTAAATCAATCCAACTCCACATTTTCCAGAGTGACCCTCAGCTCTGACCTGCACCCTTCTAATCACCATCCAGCTCAGTAACTTAAAGCTTCATGCTTCAGTAAGGGATTGCACTAAGCAAAAGGAATAACCACCTACTAAAGTGCCATCCATGTGTGTATGAGCTGGCACTATTTATTTGAACCTTAAATCTACATGTTGTAGAATGATCTGAAAGACAGCTTGAAAGAATGAAAACATGAAGGAATATCTCAGTCCACCCAAGCTCACACTTGCTGATAAAAGGCAAGTCTCCCTGCACTGAACACACATAACTAGTCACTAACTACCTGACCTCAACTAGCTTATTCATCCCCACTTCCTGGGTGAGTGCAACTCCATATGTCAAAAAGCTCAACACCATCCAGGATATAGCAGCCCACTTGATCATCAGCCCACCCAGCAGCTCTAATATTCACAACACGCACCAACAACCCGCATCAGCAACACAGTACCATCCCCAAGATGGGTTGCAGTGATTCTTTTGACAACACTTTGTAAAAACTCATGGCCCCTATTACCTAGGTGGATAAAGGTGATCGATACAAAGGACTATCACCACGTCTAAGATCCATGTCTGCGTGGGCTTCATCTCAGTGCTCTGGTTTCCTCCCACAGACTAAAGATATGCAGATTGGGTGGATTAGCCATGGGAAATCCAGGGTTGCAGGGATATTTTGAGGGGGTGGGGTGCTCTTTGAAGGGTTGGTGTGGACCTGATGGCCAAATGGCCTGTTGCCACACTGTAGGGATTCTCTGACCCCTACTGATTCTAACTTGAAACCTTTCTTTGTCACTTCTGCCTGGTCTTGGGGTCAAAAACATAAAATCCCTCCCCAACAGCATGTGGGTGTATCTCCACCAGCGGAAACCAGCAATTCGAGAAGGTGATGCACCTTAAGGCCAATTAGAAATAGGCAATGGATATTGACATTGTCTGTGATGCTCACTTCCTGTAACTGAATAATTGCTTCTCTGTGACTGTCTTTACTGGAAATTTGCTTCCAAAATTAGATTTGCAGCTTGACACGGGTTGCAATTCTAAAGATTTTGATTTCTATTTGCTTCCTGCCCCATCTGCCTACATGCTCCCATTTTTCTGGACGCAAAACAAACAAACAGAGTCTAACTTGTTTCACATTCCTTCAAAAAACCACAGCTAAAGGCTAATTGTGACAAAAGGATTGAAGGGTCTGGATTGATTCCGTGACGAGAGGGGCGAGGAAAGGATCTGCTGACAGAATGTATGTGTGAGTGAGTGAGAGAAAAATAGAAGCAACTGTTATAGTCACAGAGAGGCAGAAAACAAAACCAAAAACAGAAAAGATAAAAAGACAGGATTCAAAAGAATGAGAGAGCAAGAGGCAGAGAAAGAGAGACTGAGCACCAGAGACAGAACAAATCAAGCCAAACGTTCCAAAGTGTTTCCTTGGTAACAAGCAAGCAGTTACCTCTCTGCACTGTTGGTTCCAGTCATATCAGTTATCAGTTTGGTCTCAGCGAGGTAGCAGTCAGAGCATAACCTCAACATTATGGGAAGGAAAATCTAATCAAACTTGGGAAATGACTGGCACTGGTGTAAATTAAAATTCTATTTTGAGGGAGATCAGACCAGTTGGGACCGGCGCCAACCACTTCCCGGGTTTTACTGATTTTCTTCTCCCTGCTAGAGCGAAGGAAGGACAGAAGGAAAATCTGGAAAAAATGGTTCAATCCAAGTTCACAACTTTCACGTCCAGCTAACCTTTTCCCTACCCAACCCTGCACTCATTGGTGATGGGCTATAGCCTAGCCCAGCCTAGGTCAGAGATTTCCTGTAGCCAGCAGTAACGTTGATATCAACATTTAACTTCACTCCCCACTCTGATGGGCAACCACACGGAATACAGCTCGGCATCTGGCATAAGCCAGGAAGCTTCTTTTTATTTCAAAAATAGACTTCATTCACAAAAAAAAACTATAAATAAATAGTCCCTAAAGCTGTTCAGTTCTGTACAATAGTGTACAAAGAAACAAACAAACATTGGAGTTTGACTCCATCCAGCAAATAAACACAAGGCATTTCTTACTTGTACAAGACTATTTACATAGATTTTAAGCACATTAGGGGTGGGGGTGGGGGGGGTGGGGGCTGGGGGGAATTAGGGGGTCCAAAAGCTGAATGGACCCCCATTTAACTTCACCAGAAAGACCTCAGACAGTGGTCTTTCCCCACTGCGCCGTGGCAGCAGCTGCGCCAAGCTTCAATGCGTTCCTCAGCTCGTGTCCCTGGACCTTGGAATGTGCCGGTCTGCAACACCTGGTTGAGGTGAGCTCCTTGCTCTGGAAGACCAGCAAGTTTCAGGCAGGTCAAACAGCGTCTTTCACTGACTTGATGGTCCTCCAAGCACAGTCGATGTTTGTTTTGACGTGCTTCCTGTGAAACAGTCAATATAACACAGAGCCCTATATCAGGGAGCTGCTCGGGACAAACTTTGTGACAGTCTCTATCCTCCTGCTTCCACCACCCCACCAGCACCTCAAGAGCAGCATGTGGTCGTGCGGAGAGTCCGTACATGAAGAATTTCATAGGTAATGTCCTTCTCACAACCAGCCAAGCAATGTCTTGGTGCTTGTTGGAAAGTTGACAGGCTGTTCAGGAAACAACCCTCTCCTTTTCCCGCAAGAATCATGACAGTGGCTACGAACTTACTGAAGCAATTTTCATTTCAGATACAGCTGTTCTCCTTGCCCATCGCCCCTTTACCCCCTCAAGCTAAAATATCCTACATTCAAGTCCAGACAGAAGGACACCAGATTTTCAATTTTCAAGTTGTAACCACTTGTTGACTAATTTGGGGCTTGAAGCACAATCCAACAATTTGAATAACGGGTGACTTAAGGCTCAGCAAAACAGCAGCATTTCTCTGAATAAAAAGCTGAAACCAGCCACTGAGGCTTCTGAATTTAAACCTCAACAAAACCGCTGAAGGAACATAAAAAAAGTGTGATTAAGCAACTACAACAACAGATCAGCAGGTTTATCCAGTAACTAGGTTAAAAACAATGACTGCAGATGCTGGAAACCAGATTCTGGATTAGTGGTGCTGAGTAGAATTCACCTTTTCTGAATTGCTCAGTGGTTAAGTGAAGGGAGAGTCACACTGTTGTATTATGAGCTGTTAATGCATAGTAGCAAATACTACAGTTAGCAATCTAATCAAAGAGTTTTGAAGAGTTTCCAAGGGGGTCTCCTCATATATGCTAACTGATAAATGATGCTGCAACAACTGTATTTATGTTAGCTTGCAATACTTCCTTCTACAATGAACAATCAGACTACTGTCATATTCAATATGTTCAACTGCATTTACTCCAAATCAATGCAAGAATACCCGAATCCCTACTTCCAAAGTGTAACTGACCACGCCAAGTCCCTCTGCCTGTGCATGCATGTCAGAGGACGACAACATTGGGTTTAGTTCGAACACCTTCTGCATTGAAGAGCACAGAGGTGGTCACTGGGGTTAAAAAATGGGATGGTACCTAACGGGCGTAGAGTCAGCAGCAAGGGGAAATGCCACAGGGGAAAAATAACTTTAGAAACGTGCGCTGCTGCATTGCCTTCCAATCGTTTTCACCACGAGTCAGGGTGGAATTCCTGGGTTTTCTCATCACTACAGCCTGGTGGAGTATCCTGAAGCCGCCTTACTGCAATAAGATGATACTCTGCAACACATCACTCACTCTATGGATAGCTAAGGTAAACAATGAATAATTCCAGGAAAAGCTGAACCCCATTTCCAGCCTGCTGTCAAACAGGCCCCATTGCATCTTCAAGAGGTGACGGTAGTGGTGATGCTCTAAAGATCATTCAGTGCCTGCCAGTTAATTGTTTTAACAATAAACCAGTTACAGAGTCATTTACACGGACAAACCCTTCAATCTAACTCATCCATGCCGAACAAGCATCCTAATCTGACCTAGTCCCATTTACCAGAACTTGGCCCATATCAGTCTAAACCCTTTCTATTTACATACCCATCCAGATGCCTTTTAATGTAGTAATTGTACCAGCCTCCACCACTTCCTCTGGCAGCTCATTCACTACACGCACCATCCTCTGTGAAAATGTTGCTGCTGAGGTCCCTTTTAAAACTTAACCCTCTTGTCTTAAAGCTGTGCCCACTGGTTTTGGACTCCCCTACCCTGGGGAAAGGATCTTGGCTATTCATCCAATCGATGCTCCTTATGATTTTACAAATGTCTATAAGGTCACGCCTCAGCCTCTGACACTCCACAGACAAAAGCCCCAGCCTATCCAACCTCTCCGAATAGCTCAAACCCTCCAGTCCTGGCAACATCCTTGTAGACCTGTTTTATTTTGTTAAGCATTATAAGGGATATGGGCCAAAGGCAGGAATAATGAGTTCAACCACAGATCAGTCATGATCTCATTGAATGGCAGAACAGGCTGAATGGCCTACTCCTGTCCCTATGAGGTGTATGGGTCAGGGTGGGGAGGCAAGGAAAGCTCCTCATTGATTTCATGTGGGATGGTCGAAAAACATCCCGTTTCCCGGTTCAGCTTCCCCACAGGCTCTGCTTGCGTCTGGCCTTCACGTTACCCATCTCTGTTCCTCAAGCATCAGATATAATTCAGGGATATTGAGCAAGATAACAGGGCAGCTGAACAGAAGGCAGGCTGAACTGAAAACCTCTCGCTGCTGCCAAGAATGGAGACAGTTCGTGCGCAGCACAAATAAACAATGCGAAGCATTAAACATTGAAGGAAAAGGTCACAACATTGCAATGTGTACATAAAGAATAGCTGTCAGCATAGAGGACAAATTAAATTAAACCTAATCAAAACTAAATTCATTTCACTTCACAGATACAAGAGATCTATGACTCATAAACAAGAATTCAATAAAAGCTAAATAAATCCATAAAGGCTAGAAGTACACAGTAGCGTTGTCATGGGATGAAAGCAGAGATTGTACAATTTCAATTTTGAATCAGAATCCAACTGATTACTTTTTCAAAACTAGAGCCAGTGCAGCCAGTTAACATTTGATCAGCAACAGATGTGGAATCTTGGGACCTTGTCTGATTGTCTCCTTCACTGAAGAGAGGACAGGTTTGTATATGGTTTTAGATCCTGCATCTCCTCATTGACTTCAAGGAGAGGCAATAGCCTCGTAGTATTCTTGGGAGACTATTAATCTAGAAACTCAACCAAGTCTCCTGAAGACCCAAGGTCAAATCCCACCATGGCAGATAGTGGAATTTAAGAGGTCCTGCTCGTGGTGAAGTGGTAACCTCCCTATCCCTGGAGCAGAGGCCTGGGTTGAAGTCCCACCTGCTCCGGTGGTGTGTCATAACACCTCTAAGCAGGGTGATGAGCAAAATGGGTTACTTTTTTTTCCCTATATATTCTGCATCTCTTTAGGCTCTGACTTGGGATGGAAGATGCATTGTGTGGAGGTTACCGAGCCCCCTCCAAACCCTCAACTTCACGCTGGCACATTATCACGATAGTCATAGAGTCATAGAGATGTACAGCATGGAAACAGACCCTTCGATCCAACCTGTCCATGTCGACCAGATATTCCAACCCAATCTAGTCCCACCTGCCAGCACCCGGCCCATATCCCTCCAAACCCTTCCTATTCATATACCCATCCAAATGCCTCTTAAATGTTGAATTGTACCATCCTCCACCACATCCTCTGGCAGCTCATTCCATACATGTACCACCCTCTGCATGAAAATGTTGCCCCTTAGGTCTCTTTTATATCTTACCCCTCTCACCCTAAACCTATACCCTCTAGTTCTGGACTCCCCCACCCCAGGGAAAAGACTGCCCCTCATAATTTTGTAAACTTCTATAAGGTCACCCCTCAGCCTCTGGCGCTCCAGGGAAAACAGTCCCAGCCTGTTCACCTCTCCCTGTAGCTCAGATCCTCCAACTCTTGTAAATCTTTTCTGAACCCTTTCAAGTTTCACAACATTTTTTCGATAGGAAGGAGACCAGAATTGCACGCAATATTCCAACAGTGGCCGAACCAATGTCCTGCACAGTCCCAACATGACCTCCCAACTCCTGTACTCAATACTCTGAAAAATAAAGGAAAACATACCAAATGCTTTCTTCACTATCCTATCTACCTGCAACTCCACTTTCAAGGAGCTATGAACCTGCACTCCAAGGTCTCTTTGTTCAGCAACACTCCCTAGGACCTTACCATTAAGTGTATAAGTCCTGCCAAGAATTGCTTTCCCAACATGAAGCACCTCACATTTATCTGAATTAAACTCCATCTGCCACATCTCAGCCCATTGGCCAATCTGGTCCAGATTCAGTTGTAATCTGAGGTATAGCCTCTTCGCTGTCCACTACACCTCCAACTTTGGTGTCATCTGCAAACTTACTAACTGTACCTCTTATGCTCGCATCCAAATCATCTGTGCAAATGACAAAAAGTGGAGGACCCAGCACTAATCCTTGTGGCACTCCACTGGTCACAGGCCTCCAGACTGAAAAACAACTCACCACCACCACCCTCTGTTTTCTACCTTTGAGTCAGCTCTGTATCCAAATGGCTAGTTCTCCCTGTATTCCATGAGAGCTAACCTTGCTAATCAGTCTCCCATGGGAAACCTTGTCGAACGCCTTACTGAAGTCCATATAGATCACATCTACTGCTCTGCCCTCATCAATCTTTGTTCCTTCTTCAAAAAACTCAATCAAGTTTGTGAGACATGATTTCTCATGCACACAGCCATGTTGACTATCCCAAATCAGTCCTTGTTTTTCCAAATACATGTACATCCTGTCACTCAGGATTCCCTCCAACAACTTGCCCACCACCGAGGTCAGGCTCACCGGTCTATCGTTCCCTGGCTTGTCTTTACCGCCCTTCTTAAATAGTGGCACCACGTTTGCCAACCTCCAGTCTTCCGGCACCTCACCTGTGACTATCGATGATACAAATATCTCAGCAAGAGGCCCAGCAATCACTTCTCTAGCTTCCCACAGAGTATTTGGGTACACCTGATCAGGTCCTGGGGATTTATCTACTTTTAACCGTTTCAAGACATTTAACCATAGTTTCTTCATATGTTCAGCACCTTCCTGGATGGGCTTTCTCCAACTTGTTAAGTCACAAACCAGGGTGTCCTCATAGATCGAAAGAAAATTTTGACCTCTTCCAGGATGCTCTGATGTCATCCCTGGTTTCTGTTGTCTTCCTGGGAGTCTCCTGGTCCGGCCACGTTCCAAGTAGAGCAGTCACTTCAGAATGCTGCTGTCAATCAGGCCAACACCTGGAGAGATCAGCACCTTGACGCTGGACAACGTGGTGTGGGAGAGAGCACTCTGTTAGGCTATATTCCTTACCATCAGATTTGGGAGGTCACTGCAAAGGCACCATGTGGCTTTTGTGCTTTGAGGTGTGTGGGGAGTTATCCAAATCTGTAAGCACGTAAGAGCACAAGGATCAATGCTGCCCGGTTTTGAGATCTTGTTCAACAAAATTCTCTTCCCTCAATCGGCTGAAGAAGCAGCAAGCACAATGGGAGCAATGATGAATTTCATCATCTGTATTTGCCTTCATCTAGGTCTCATGGTGGCTCAGTGGTTCGCACTGCTGCCTCACAGCACTAGGGACCCAGGTTCAATTCCCACCTCGGGCAACTGTCTGTGCTGGAGTTTGCACATTCTCCCTGTGTCTGCATGGGTTTCCTCTGGGTGCTCTGGTTCCCTCACACATTCTAAAGATGTGCAGGTTAGGTGAATTAGCCATGTTAAATGGCCTGTAGTGTTAGGTGCATTAGTCAGGGGTAAATATAGGGGTATGGGTTGCTCTTTGGAGGGTCAGTGTGGGCTTGTTTCCACATTGTAGTGAATCTTACCAAAATTATTATTAATAGACATCTTTCTCTCTCATCATATTATACGGATTATAACAATAAAGGCTTATGTCAGCAGAATAACATTTACTATTAGTTAATTATATTTGTTGCACCGAGTAGTAATAAACACTGAGTGATGGCAGTCAGATTTAAAAGAAGTTTTGAAGAGAAAATGATAAAGATGGCGTAAGATACGCTTGGAATGAAGAATGGCATGTAGTGCACCATGCAGGAGTATGAAAGACAGCTCTGAAAATCAACAGTGAGACAATCAAGTCTTCAGCGGGAGCTTTTATTCAGCCCTAGAGTGAGAGTGTATACCAATGAGCGCTCACTGCTGCTCTCAGCATGTCCACTTGTCAGGTCAGCTCAGGGCTTCAATTTGCCAAGGCAAGGGAAGAGTGGGAAGATTATTCATTCAGCCAATGTGAAGATGTCAGGTAGAGAGCTGACAATCCCCTCACATCCAACATCAGCTTGTTGCCATGGAAACCTCTCCAGCATGCAGCCTGTAAATTGGGTCACCCAGCAGACACACAAAAAGAACAAATAAAATTGTTTTTGATCACCTGTTTTAATATCTCATTGAGCCTGGTGCTAAAAATGAATGTACAAAGGGGATATAAATTCCTCGTGACACAATGATTGCTGCGAATTGAAAGAAAACAAATGCCGCTGTCCAGAAATTCTAACCAAAGGAATGCTCCCTGGATTTCGCTATCATGTTCAAATGAATAGAATGGATAGGAAATGTCCCCCGCCCAGACCTAATTCAAGGCTTTCCTGGCAAATCCTTCATCATTGCTTTGTGACATGTGACCTACTTTTGAAACATACACGGATAGGTCACCAAAGACAAACACATTTCTTTGAAGACTCTGTAAACTTGGGAATTTTGCGAGGGACTCCCAGGAAATTCCAAGATATTCTCAATCTCACTGAACATGCTTTCAGAAGAATTGCCACATGCGCACAGTAAACTAACTGATGGACAAAACAGCCTGTTGGACTCTTCGCGACAACCAAATAGACAGCTGGAGCCTCGAATTAATATTTTGTTCAAATGAAGTCTTAGCAATGGTGCACTCCCTTAATATACCACTCAAGTGCACTTAGCCAGCAAAGCCCACATTCAAAGATGAATAAAAATGTTATCCATCTTGAGTCATGGCAGCCATGTACTCGTTAACTGGCAGAGCAAACTCAATGGGCTGAATGGCCAAATTCTGACTCTAGTTCTTTAGGTCTTATGACTTACTGATGGGAACGTTATCGGCCAAACCGAACTGACATTCAGTTTAACTGGACACTAATAATGTCAAACTTTCACTCACTTCCTCTGATATTGGCCTTTGTCGGATAACAACAATATGACTACCAAAGATACCGCCAACATTCCGGTTCATATTCTGCCGAGTTCCTATCTTCAAACACAGTAAAACTTCAAAAGCACATCACAAGAGTAGCATTGTCGAACAGCATTTGTTAACATGGGGGCATGTGGCTGAACAGAAGGTATCAAGGCAGAGAGATGGCGAGATTCAGGAACAAAATTTCAGAGTTTAAATCTGAGGCAATTGAACACTTGGCCACCAAAGGTTCAGCACAGGAAATCAGGGTAAAGCACAGGGGCAGAAGGGGAGGAGCTCTGAGATCTTTGAGGTTTATAGGTGTGTAGAACTTCAAGGGTGAAGATGAAACAGACCTGTGGGGAATAGAAACAAAAGATCCAGATTATAAAGGTTAAATCTTTAAACTAAATGGTCGAACTGAAACAAGTGGGAAATAGGCCCTAGAGTGTAGTCGTGGGATAGAGATGTGGGCATGGGATGTTGCGGAAGGTTGTTGTGGCCCAGGGGTCAAGGGTGTGTGTGTGTGTGCAGGGCTGGACGTATGTAGGGCGAGGGAGGTTGGTGCATATGGGGGGTAGAGGTATGTGCGCGTGGGAGGGTTGGGTAGGGGTGTGTGGGTATATGTGAGTAGAGGAGGTGGAGGCGTGTGTGTTTAGATTAGATTCTTTAGATTACTTACAGTGTGGAAACAGGCCCTTCGGCCCAACAAGTCCACACCAACCCGCCGAAGCACTACCCACCCATTCCCCTACATTTACCCCTTTACCTAACAGTAAGGGCAATTTAACATGGCCAATTCACCTGACCTGCACATCTTTGGACTGTGGGAGGAAACCGGAGCACCCGGAGGAAACCCACGTAGACAAGGGGAGAATGTGCAAACTCCACACAGTCAGTCGCCTGAGTCGGGAATTGAACCCGGGTCTCTGGCGCTGTGAGGCAGCAGTGCTAACCACTGTGCCACCATGCCCCCGTGTGTTGGGGGTGGAGGTGTGTGCACACGCGTGGGGAGGTGAATGTGTGTGGGTGTGTGTGTGTGGGGGGGGCACATGGGGGGTTGTGCATGTGTGGGGGGATGTGTGGGTAGCTGTGTGTGTGTGTGGGGGGGGAGAGTATTGGGGGGTTTGTGAGGGGATGAAGTGTAGGGGGGTGCACGTGGGTGTGCATGTTGGGGAATGTGTGTGAGTGCGGTTGTGTGGGTGGGTGTGTGGGGGGGTTGCGCGTGGGAGGGCATGTGTGGTGCATGTGTGTGGGCATAGTGTGTGTGAGTGGGATCTGTGTGTGGTTTGAGGGGGAGTGTTGGAAGGGTGGGGGGCTTGTGTGGGGTGTGTGGGAGGTTTGTGGGGGTCTGGGGGGTGGTGTGTAGTTGTGCGTGTGGGGGAGTTGTGTGTGTGTGGGGGGGGTGATGGGTGTATGTGCCTGGGGGTGAGCTCATGTATGGGGGGTGGGTGGGTGGGTGTGAGGTGAGTGTGCACGCATGAGGGGGTGTGGCTGTGCGCTCATGGGGGCTGGGTATGTGTGTGGGGCAGGTCGGTGTGTGCAAGTGGTGGTTGGGTCTGTGTTGGGAGGGTGGTGTCAGGGGATGGGTGGAGTGCGTAAGGAGTGGTTGGGTCTGTGTGGGAGGGTGGGTGGTGTGTGGTGAGGATGGGCGCATGGGGTGTGTGTTGGGGTGTATGCATGGGGTAGGGTGTGTGCGTGGGGTGGTGTGTGGGAGGTACGTGTGATGGAAGCACATGTGGGGAGAGTGTGTGGGGGAGTTGTGTGTGTGCACATGGGGTATTTTTGGTATGATGGAGGCTGGGGGAATGTTGGGACCCAGCCTTGTGCCTGATTGGTTTTGTACACAGTTATAAACAGTTTTTCCCTGGATGCAATGGGAGAAATGGGCAGCATGTGAATGAAGAGAAGTCTGAATTCCAACACGCAGAAGGACAGTTCAGCGCAATTCAGTTACAGCTGAACAGGAAGTAATGGGGAGCACAAATCATTGCAGCATCAACTGAACAAAGGAGTTAAATTATCCTGGCAATTATCTCCTGTCTGATGTGCAGATATTGCTAAGGCATCATTCATCACAAGGAATTTCGACATTTGTTCACTAAAGGTCAGTGATTCTCCATACTAAGCCACTAATTGTCCCTAATGATCATTCATCAATAAAATATGGCACGCAGCAACATAGTCACTGCTTCATTGTGTGTGTCTGTGAAACATAATGAAGGCAAAGTTGTCTGACACATTAGCTGAGCTTTAAGTCACTGTCAAAGTGGACAAGTCCCAATAAACAGTTCCCCACAGTCCAGAAGACAGATGTTGCATTGAAGATAGATAGTTAAGGTAATGGCTCTGAAGGTTTAGATGTTCATGTAACACAAAGTTCCAACCAATCAAACAAAGTCTCCCAATTTTTGTGCAGAGCCATTCGAGTTGTACATAATTACCTGAAGGGAGCAGATGTACTCCGCACAACTTCAAAAAGCACTTTGCAAGTTAAAGTAAATGACCTACTGCAATGTAAGACAAGTACTCCCTCTTCTGTTGAGACTTACCGGTGGTCTATTCTCTCCATTGATAATTAGGCCGGCCCTAGACTCAGCACAGGGAAAGGAGAATTGGTGGCAGGAAACTACCCAATCCCAAATATCACAACTCTCGGGGTACAATGGTTCAGTGGTCACCACAGTGCTAGGGACCTGGGTTCAATTCCACCCTCAAGCGACTGTGTGTGGAGTTTGCACATTCTCCCAATATCTGCGTGGATTTTCTACAGATGCTCCGGGTTTCCTCCCACAGAACCAAGACATGCAGTCTAGGTGGATTGGTCTTGCTGAATTGACCATAGTCTCCCAGGGAAGTGTAGGTTAGGTGGATCAGTAATGGGAAATGCAGGCTTACAGGGAATAAGGGAGGGGGGATTGCTCCTCAGGACATTGGTTAAGCCACTGTTGGAATATTGCATGCAATTCTGGTCTCCTTCCTATCGGAAAGATGTTGTGAAACTTGAAAGGGTTCAGAAAAGATTTACAAGGATGTTGCCAGGGTTGGAGGGTTTGAGCTATAGGGAGAGGCTGAACAGGCTGGGGCTGTCTTTCCTGGAGCGTCAGGGGCTTAAAAAATTATGAATGGCATGGATAGGATAAATAGACAAAAGTATTTTACCTGTGGTGGGTGAGTCCAGAACTAGAGGGCATAGGTTTCCGGTGAGAGGGGAAAGATATAAAAGAGACCTAAGGGACAACTTTTTCACGCAGAGGGTGGTACGTGTATGGAATCAGCTGTCAGGGGAAGTGGAGAAGGCTAGTACAATTGCAACATTTATAAGGCATTTGGATGGGTATGTGAGTAGGAAGGGTTTGGAGGGATATGGGCCGGGTGCTGGCAGGTGGGACTAAATTGAAATATCCCAACCCATCGGCATGGACAGGTTGGACTGAAGGGTCTGTTTCCTTGCTGTACATCTCATGACTGTGACTCTAAATTAGATTCCCAGATAAAACAGTCAATGATATCTCTAATGAACATTCCATTCAGAACAGGTTTGGAAAATAAAGATAAAGCAGAGCTAACAATGTGGAACTTAGTGGCTCTGAATCCAATTTAAACTAGGCAAGTTTCCCATAAAGATGCTTCTAGTCTTATCACAATACCCAGTCATTTCCTCACTGCAGATTTTACATCATCGCTTTGCAAAGAACAGCTGATGATCTGGGGTGAATCACCAGGTGGACATTTCACAGTTTTGTTCAATATTGGGGAAAACATACATAGGAGAAGGTGAGGACTACAGATGCTAGAGACCAGAATCGAGAGTGTGGTGCTGCAAAGGCACAGCAGGTCAGGCAGCATCCGAGGAGGAGAAGCAACATTTCGGGCATAAGCCCTTCATCAGGAAAAGTAATCCTGGACGAAGGGCTTATGCCCGAAACATCGATCCTCCTGCTCGTCAAATGCTGCCTGACCTGCTGTACTTTTCCAGTACCATACACCCTGAAACATATATAGTGCGTGCATGTCTGTGTTTGTGTATATACGACGTCTGAAGATAAGGGAGGTAAAACAAACTGAACAAAAAGAAAAGGAGATGATTTTCTGACAGTTGTTTATTGCACTGCATGATGCCTCAGACTCTTCTCAAATGCTAAAAGGCTTCCTTGCCACCCTCAGACATTTCCTTTGAAATGTGCAAAAGAAGAGAAATGAAGCTCAGTCAAATCCCACAAGGTGTTTGTTCCTCTGAATAAGATGGGGTATGAGTGCTTCAAAGAAATGATTCTGCAGCTTTCAAATTAACAAGGGTATCATAAAAGGAACATTAATTAAGACATAACTACAATTTTTGCACTGACTGAGGGAGCAGCACACTGCTCTTACACCAGCACACTGAAGTGTCATCTTGTTTTCACACTTCACAAAGCTCCACGGCCACCTCACGACAGGTGTCACAACAATGGTTAAAACATTTCTCCCTGCTCCCCACCCCTTTCATCAAGCAAAGTATCATGCACAGTTGTTGGTGTTTGGGGAATAACTATTACCAGTCAAGAACTCAGCCAAGATCACACCAGCCCATAATGAATGCCTGTACTACATTGACATGCTGATTTTAAGTCAAGACCTAGAATGGAATCTCCTGTGAGCATACATGCCTCACCCACCTTGACATTCCATTCAGTCCTTGGAGGGTTCTAGAAATTTCTGGGCTGCAAAGCATCAAAACAACAGTAAATCTCAGATAAGTCATGGATAAAAGGATTAATTTCTGGTCAATATGGACAAGATGGACCAAAAAGGTGTGTTTCCATGCTGTACAACTCTATGACTCTAAAGTCTTGAAGATAAGATTTATAAAATCCCTCCAGTGTGGAAACGGGCCATTCAGCCCCACAAGTCCACAATGACCCTTCAAAAGAGTATCCCACCCAGACCCATCCCCCTAAATTATTCTACATTTACCCTTGACTAATGCACCTAACCTATACATCTCTGAACACTATAGGCAATTTAGCATGGCCAATTCGTCTAATCTGCACGTCTTTGGATTGTGGGAGGAAACCAGAGGAAACTTACACAGACACAGGGAGAATGTGCAAACGCCACACAGACAGTTACCCGAGGCTGGAATCCAACCCGAGTCCCTGGTGCTGAGACAGCAGTACTAACCACTAAGCCACTGTGCTGACCACAAAAGCACACCCTAAATTGCACAACCCAGCTCAGATATGCCACTTGCTGCCCGTCCAGGAAATATGAAGAAGAGACAGTCTGAAATGGTCACTGTCTGCCATTGTGTATGGTGCAAAATGTTATATGGTCCTTCCTGACACATGCCTGAACCTTGTTCAGGTCCTCTTGTACTTGATACTCCTTCATAATCTGAGGTTATTTGCATTAATCTTCCTCGCATTCCTTGATGCCACACTGAAACTTCACCACTTGAATTCAATTTTTGTGTCCATGTTTGAACCAAGGTTATAGGCAGGTCAGGAGTTGAGTGACCCTGACAGAACACACCTAAGCGTTGATGAACAGGCAATTGTTGAACAAGTACTGCCAATGTTTGAAGCGTTAATTGGCAGATGTTAATTTGTTTTGCTTTCTGTGGGCAGGATGCTTGGGCACTTCTTCGGACGTACTGGAACAGTATGGCTTGGGTCATGGCTAGCTCTGGACCACAAGCCTTCAACAATACTGTCAGCAATACCGTCAGGATCCACAGAGAGAAAGTGAGGTCTGCAGATGTTGGAGATCAGAGCTGAAAATATGTTGCTGGAAAAGCGCAGCAGGTCAGGCAGTATCCAAGGAACAGGAGATTCGACGTTTCGGGCATATGCCCTTCTTCAGGATCCACAGCCCTTGCAGTCTCCAGCACTTATAGCTGATTCTTGATATCACATGGAGTGGATCAAATTGACTGAAGAGTGGCATCTGAGAGGCTGAGGACAGCATCGTGAGGCAAAGATTGGTCACCCACTCAGCACTATTGGCTGACGATGGTTGCAAATGTTATAGCCTTGCTTTTTGTGGGATTTGCTGATCTTATGTCAGAGATATCCAGCACAGAAACAGACCCTTTGGCCCAACTGGTCCAGCTATCCTAAATTAATCTAGGCCCATCAGCCAGCATTTGGCCCATATCCCTCTGAGCCCTTCCTTATTCATATACCTTCCAGAAGCCTAGTAAAATGTTGGAATTGTACCCGATTCCAGTATTTCCTTTGGCAGCTTGTTCCAGATAGGCACCATTCTCTGCATGAAAGAGTTGCCTCTCAGGTCCCTTTTATATCTTTCCCCTCTCACCTTAAACCTATGCCCTCTAGTTCTGGACTTCCCTACCCTGGTAAAATGACTTTGGCTATTACCCCATCCATGCCCCTCCTGATTGTATAAACCTCTATAAAGGTCACCCCTCAGCATCCAAAACTCGAGGGAAAATAGTTCCAGCCTATTCAGCCTCTGCATATCACTTAAACCCTCCAAACCAGACAACATCATTGTCAATTTCTTTCAGTATCTTTTCGAGTTTCACACATCTTTCCTGGAGCAGGGAGACCAGAAATGAATGCAGCATTCCAAAAGTGGCCTAATTACTGTCCTGTACAGCCACAAAATGATCTCCCAACTCCTATACTCCTGACCAATAAAGGCAAGCACACCAAACACCAAACCTACACCCTAAATCTCAACCTGAGCTACAAACCTTCACAAACCTTGCAAACACCTTTTTCTCTACCCAGTCTACCTGCGACTCCACCTTCAAGGAACTATGACCTTGCATCTGAAAGTCTATCTGAATGGAGCTTCCTGTTCCATTTAACTTAACGTGGCAGAAGTGCAGAGCTTTGACTAAATCCATAGGTTGCAGGATCACTCTTTATCACATGCTGTTTCTGTTATTTATCATGGCATGCCTGTTCACCACATCTTCACCAGGTAACATCACTATCATAGCACAATGTTATGATGTGGCCTGACATGATCATTGCCTAGTTACCAGCAATTCTGTGCTGTCAAGTACTTTGAGCTGAATGTTGTACATGGAGAGAGCTGGCTGTCATAGCAACAAACCCTCCATCAGTTTGTTGCAGTCTGATGTGTTGGCATAATTTCAGACAAGATGCTGAGGAGACGCACAGGGAAAAAAATAATTGAAAATAATGCACAAGAGAAATTCATTCATTCTTCTTAAAGAAAAACTGCTAAATCCAGAGAGAATGACTTAAAGCAGACCATAAATGTAGAAAACTCTGCAAAACAGATGAAATAACGTGGGAGCTTATCAACAATAAAATAAAGACACTCTTACTAGGCTGTAACTTTGAGGTTTCCTCCTCTTCAAATGAAGTAAAATGGCTAGTGAATGACAGTCTCCAAATGAGGCAAAAGTCAAGTAGAGGACACATCACGCAAAATAGATGCTATCAATCAATGGGTTGGGAAATTAACGTCAGATAGGAGATAACCAGTTGTTCAATTAAATATAGAAGAGGGGTCATTTCATTTGATGGCTTCCTGCCCCTCAAACCTCTGGAAGGCAGCTTCAGAAAAAGGAGAACAGAAACTCTTTCATCTCAATAGAAATGGGAAATGCCTTTATTACTGATCAATTCAGCACATTTGCATCAAGTTCCTCTGTCCCTGGCAATATTGGTATTTTTAAGGGTAAATATGAATAAATGGCAGATAATGTCTGTGGAACTGGCAACTCATTTAAACGTCCAGTTTGTTAAAGTCTGAAACAGAGTTTATGTTTAAAGTGGAAAGGACTCGATATGTAAAGTTTCCAATTGCTTGCTTGCCAGCATAAACCTGTGGCTGCTGGTGGAGTGACATTTCTGCTGGACCCCTTCCATAAGGAAGTTCCAAGGTTTTAAGGGATTAGCTGCCTTTGCTGTGGGGCTGTGAATACAAGTGTTTGTTTTTAAAAGGGTGAAAGTAGTTGAAGAGACTTAAATGCATTGAATGGATCATCATCAGAGCCATCTTTATACAGTAACATCTAATACATGCTCAGAACCTAAATTTGAGCTCATTGCATCATGATGGATATTGGATGAGTTAGGATGCAGAGCGTATGAACAAAGATGAAGGGGTGGTGTGCACAAGTTGTGTAACTTGGCACTGGGCTGTATGGGGCACATGGGTTTGTACAGAGGTTAGAAGGGACATGGAAAGGAGGCAAAACTTTGCGTTGGCTTGAATCAGCAAGAATTTGATACAGGTGCTATGGAGATAAACAGTAATTACACAGATTGGGATGAATTGACAGTAATATGGGGCTAAAAGGGATCACCAGGATGGGAACAGGCAGACAGAAGATGGACAGAGGAGCATGGGTTGACACAGAAGTTATATGGGGCCAGGCGTGTAGAATATGGTGGTGAGGCCTAGAAGGCTGAACTATTCTATGACATGATTTGGAGATGCTGGTGTTGGACTGGGGTGTACAAGGTTAAAAAGAACACAACACCAGGTTATAGTCCAACAGGCTTAATTGGAAGCACACTAGCTTTTGGAGCGACACTCCTTCATCACCTGAAAGCTAGTGTGCTTCCAATTAAACCTGTACGACTATAACCTGGTGTTGTGTGATTTTTAACTATTCTATGACAATTGTGAGGGCAGTGTTAAACTGTCATAGGTAGCAACTTTCAGATAAACTGCGGGTGGGCAAAACAGAAGGGAAGTTTTCCCCAGTGACCTTGTCAATATCTACCCCACAAAACAACATTACAAAAGTACTGAGTATCTGGTCTTTACCACACTGTTGTTTGTGGGAGCAATATAATATTGACTGCACCTAAAAAATACTTCAGCATTGCTCATACAAAATGTTTATTCCAGCTCACTCAATATCCATCAAGACAGTAGAACTGTTTCAGGCATGAAGTGGTTGTAAGAGGTGCTACACAAATGCATGTTTTTCTCTCCAGAAGGAAGAGCTTAAAGAAGCCTCAGCATCCATCAGTTAGTATTCTTGAATTGAGGGGTGGACCCAAGGCTCTGCTGCTTGCTCTAATAGATTGGCTAAGAGATCTCTCTGCACTAATAAAAGTAAAGCCGTGTGTTTTGACACAATCCTGACCAAAACCAAAAGCACAGAATGACTCTTCCAGTGGGAGCCTGATGCTGTATAAATGGCCACCATAATACTCTGCATGCTAATCTGAGAGTAATTAGTTGCACATACAGTGCTTTTGAGATGTGGTAATGTGCTAAATTTAATGAAATTCTTGCAAACATACTTGTTTTTTTGAAAGACTTAAAATGATCTTCGTAGGAAATGCTGTCAGTACATTCATGACAAATTAATGATTTCCCGTCGATATTCTTCAACATTTAGCAAGGTATAGTCAGTAGGAGATCTTTTAAAATCATTCAGTATTTTGCTAAATTCTCTTGTAAAGAATGACAACGGCCACAGTTTCGGTATTTCTCGTCTTTCAGGTTTCTTGGCATACAACAGCTTCCTTTGTTCCTGAAGCTAAGTAAAGTCAATTTGTTGCAACAAAATACCACAAATGAAGCTATGAACAAAGACAACTGAAGAACCATCACCCAGAGCTCTGAAGCAAAGGAATTACTTCTACTTGAATAGCAACATTTACTCAAATTGAATCATTGATGTATTGGTGAAGAGTTGAATAATCAGTTGATGAGACAGGACAGTTTGTTTTACAGTACAATCTTCTTAGATCCTAGTGAACAACACATATGCCAGTTGTGACCCAAAAGGAGTGCTGTTAGTGATGTCAACTGAGCCAAGGTAATACTATCAGATCAAAGTCAGAAGGTTGCAGCTTCCAGCCCTGACTCAGTACATCAAGGGAACTCTGGGTGACATTGAGGCAATGTTGCCCTCCCTGACACGCATGAACATTCATCAGGCTTTCCTTCCTTCAATCCGGTGACTTAGACTATTACTGAAGACAAATGGCACCAGCCCAGAGAGGCGCAGACAAGAGCCAAAATCAAGTTATATAAAATCAAAAAAAGAGGGGAGATATTTGTTTACATGAAGCAACTATTTCAATTGGCCATGTGAAGAAGGACCAGAGCGCGCAGTTATAAGGGCAAAAAAAAGAGAGACAGTGAGAAGCATTCTTCTTATCTAGAACAGAGATTACCTTGCCAAAGATGCAGGTAGTGTGTGTTACAGCCAACCTTTGGGCAAGCTTCCCCAATTCATAATGATTCCAGATAGCTACACCATACTGTCATGCTTCCAGGTGAGGAGGAATGAACTGGCTCCTTTCTTTACACAACCTCCTCCTTGGTTGGTTACAACAAGGTTAACTTAAAAATAATTCCTTCCCTTATTTCCCAGAACCAAACAAACACATTTTAAAAACACACTTTTTTCTTCAAATCATAAAAATAAGCTGTTCCAGTACAGGTAGAACTTTGATAGTGACCTGACAATGTGGAAGATTACCCAGGTATGACAAAAAAAAAGACAAATCCAAAGCAGTCCCTCATTGACATCGGTCTACTTTCAATTGTCAGTTAAATTATGGAAGGTATCATTCATACTGCTAACAAACAGCAGTTGATGAGCAACAAGCTACTCACTGATGATAGTCTGGGTTCTGCCAGAACCACTCAGCTCTTGACCTCATAATATCCTTGGTCCAAATATTAGCTGATACAAAACAGCTGAATTCCAGAGGTGAGGTGAGGTGAGGTGAGAGCCCTTGACATCAAGGCTGCAATAGACTGCGCATCAAGCAGACTAAGCAAAACTGGAGGCAAGAGGAACCAGGGGGAGAATACTCCTCTGGTAGGAGTCATACCCAGAGCAAAAGGAACACGGTTATGATTTTTGGAGATCAGTCACCTCAGCTCTGCAGGAGTTCCTCACGGTGGTGTCGTCAACCCAACTATCTTCAGCTGCTTCAACGACGGTTCCTTCATTGCAAAGTCAGAAGCGGGGATGCTTGTTGACAATTGCACAATGTTCAGTACCATTCATGATCCCTCAGATACTGAAGCAGCCCATTTTCAAATGCAACAAGACCTGGTCAATACCTAAGTTTGGGCTGACCAGTGGCATGTAACATACACACCATGCAATCACCATCTCCAGCAAGAGAGAATCTAATCATCACTCTTGACATTCACATTGTTGAATTACCCACCATCAACAGCCTGAAGGTTACTACTGACCAGACTCTCAGCTGGACAAACTATAGAAGTAGAATGGCTACAAGACCAAGTCAGAATCTCGGGATTCTGTGTTACTCGCCTCCTGACTGAGAATCTTATCTTTTGAGATTGATTGGACAGCAGTGGAGTCCAAGATTATTTTGTTATACTTTGTGGTTGATTCTTGAGGTACACAGTCTGAACAGACTTCAGCAAGCCCAACTGTCTACTTTGCCTACACAATAGAAGCTATGTGGCTTTTAGAAGACACGTTTAAAAGCTTGATTGTATCTATTTTCAAAAGCTGATTACAGTTCATTACAAAATTATAACAACATGCTTTGACAGATATGGAGGAAGGACAGATCTATCATAAATGAAGATATCACAACAATGAGATAAAGTAAATAATATGGCCGGTCTTTTCAGTCAATTTCGCATCTTTTAAAATGAGCCTCTCAATAGCAGCACTGCCAGAAATTGGGATTCCGTTCATAAGATATTGGTTTTATAATGTAATAATACTCTGCAATCCACAGAGAAGGACAAGTATGAGCAAGTCAGACAATGCTCCCTGCTATCTGGAAAATCACATCCATTAAAACAAATAAACTGTGGAAATTGAGTGTTATCAACATTGCAACCATACTTTTAAAAGCTTTGGAAAGGGCAAGGCAATTACAAATGATGCACTGCAGAATATAAACTTATCCTAATTGGTTCCTCACCATTTCACAGGCAAGAACAACGCAACACCTCAAATAATGTTAACCAACTAAAGTAATTTGTAAAGCCTGCCTTTTCAATTAACTGCAGCCCTCATCCATGAAGATAAGAGGACAGCAATCTAAAAGCTATGTGGCTGAACAATAAATTCAGCTATATTTAATCTAAAATATAAAAACTCATGTTTAGAGTGGTGCTGGAAAAGCACAGCAGGTTAGGCAGCATCCAAGGAGCAGGAAAATCAACATTTTGGGCAAAAGCCCTTCATCAGGAATCAAGCTGATGAAGGGCTTTTGCCCGAAACGTTGATTTTCCTGCTCTCAGATGCTGCCTGACCAGCTCTGTTTTTCCAGCACCACTCTTATCTAAACTCTGGTTTCCAGCATCTGCAGTCCTCACTTTTGCCTATAACATTGTATATGGCAATTCCCAATATGAATAGCAAACAATACACCAAACAAGAAGAGAGTGTGATCTGAAGGTTTTTGTTAAGAAAAGCAAATTCCCAAGAATGGGAAAGCAGTTCCATCAGCCAATAGGTCTGTGCAGTAGTTTCCTCTCTGACCGAGTAAGCTCACCAGCTTTAGATCTCTTATGCATCCCCTCAATGAACGCGGAGGTCCACTCACACCTGCCAGTTGGCCTGCCCCAGGAGTATCAAACAATATCCAGTGAGATACCACTACACATTTACCTCACATCCTCAGCTGTTTTCAGTTCCTAAGCTTTAGCTATTTGTTTCAAAAGACACATAATAAACTCTGCTTGATATCTCAAAATATCCTGAGCTGCATTCCCAGGTGGGATAGACTCCTGGTCCACCTTCACAGGCAATTAGGAATGGGCAGTGAATACTGGCCCAGCCAGCGATGCTCACATCCCATGAACAAACAAGTATTCACAAACGAAGATGCCATCAGTCACTTGCTTGGCAACTGTGAGCACAGATAAGCGTGCAGAATAATGTGACCACATCAATCATCTCAGATTATAAAAGGTCGGGTAAAAACAAGTCTCCGCACTCTGTGAATGCATGTATTCTGCTTGAAGTCAGCCAAAAAGAAAGATTTTTTTTAAAATTTGCATTGCTGTATTATCCTTAGTCCACAGTCATTTATGGTTCATTAAAAATTGATACCAGTTTCTGTCAGCTTCCTTCATTCTTCGAGTTAATCCTCAGTTACAGTGCCAGACGTTGGAGCCATCAAGAGAGAAAACGCTGGAAAATCTCAGCAGGTCTAGCAGCATCTGTAAGGAGAGAAAAAGAGCTGACGTTTCAAGGCTAACTGACCCTTTGTCAAAGCTAAAAAAAAGGGGAGAAATAGGGAGGTATTTATACTAGGCTGAGAGAAGGTGAGTCATGGCTTCAGAACAAAGGTAGCAATAAAGAGGTGATAATGACAGCGCATAGAGAGATTATAGGGAGATTAGGAGCTGTGAATGACCAAGGCTGAAGCCAGTGCTGTGTGACAAAATGTACGTGATGGATGAAGCAGAGGCAAAATGGAAACAGGAGAGAAGGGTAGCAATGGGGGAAGAGGAGAGGAAAATGATGATGAGAGAGTGGGGAGCGAGAGAAAGAGAGACAATCAAGAAATGAGAGGTGCAGAACAGTGAAAAAATATTTTAAAAAGGTAAATAAAATAAAATAAAATTATGGAGCAGAATGATAACAGAGGGGTTGAGATGCGATAATCATCTGAAGTTGTTGAATTCAATGTTGGGACCGGCAGGCTCTAACATGCCTAGTCGGAAGATGAGATGCTGTTCGCCCAGTTTGCGTAGAGCTTCATTGGAACATCGCAGCAGGCCAAGGACAGACGTGGGCATGGGAGCAGGATCGTGTGTTGAAGTGTCCAGGGATTTGCAAACTAGGTGGGTTAGCCAGGGGAAATGCAGGGATAGAGGGTAAGTCTGGGTAGGATGCTTTTTGGAGGATCAGTGTGGACTTTGTGAGTGATTGGCTAGCTTCCACACTGTAGAGATTCTGTGAAATTAGTGCAAATGATGGTACATATTAAAAATCTGAAATACAAACATAATGTTGAAAAACAGCAAGCAGGTCAGACAGCGTCAAGAGAAAGAGCGAGAGAGAGTGTGAGAGACCGAGAGAGAAACAAGCAGAGTTTACAACATCAATGAGAAATATGAAATGTTTCCCTCATCACAGATGTTGGAAATTTTCAGATTTGTGGGAAGAAAACTTTTTTGCGTTTGCCATCTTTTTCTTCGCAGCAGTGAGTTCCAATGTCAAATGTGGCCAGTCAGGCAGTGACCAAATGGTGTTCCAACCACCCTGCCATCTTAAACCATGATGACAGATGACCTACTGCAATCAAACCTTGTAATATTGGAAGACAAGGCACTGTAGATTAAAGCTCCAATTCTCACGCTTAAACCACCATGTTCAAAATAGGTCAACCTTCAAAATAATATCAGTTATCAGTGTTAAGCATAAGCTTGGATCAAAAGGAGCAAATAACTTCTAAACCAAAAATTTTTCAGGCCGTGGTTGATCTATGATTACTCACATAAATCAACTACTTTGCAGGAGTGAAAAGTTCAATTTGAAAAAAACAATCGCACAGAGAACCTCACAAAATGTGCGCACACAGCCCACGTCCTCCGTCGATTACGAGCATTAATGGCCTTGACAGTCAGTTGTGAAACAAAAGTATCCACCGCAGACTTCTTAACACAAAACTGACCACAAATATCACATGGTTTATAGATGACACTAAGATTGTGGAGTAGGAGGTAGTGAAGGGGGTTCTCAGAGAATGCAACTGAATGTAGATAGATTCGAGAGTGGATGGAGAAATCACAGACGGAGTTCAATCCAGGAAAACGCGAGATGATACATTTTGGAAGATCCAATTCCAGAATAAACTATACGGTAAATGGAAAAACCCTGGGGAAAATTGACATACAGTGAGGTCTGAGTGTTCAGGTCCACTGTACCCTGAAGGTGGCAATGCAGGTTGATAGAGAGGGCAAGAAAGCCAACGGCATGCTTTACTTCAGCAGACGGTGTATTGAGTACAAGAGCTGGCAGGTCTTGTTACAATTGTATAGAACCCTGGCTTGGCCACATTTGGATTGCTGCATACAGTTCTGGTCGCCACATTACCAAAAGGATGTGGATGCTTTGGACAGGGTGCAGAGGAGGTTCACCAGGATGTAGCCTGGTATGGAAGGTGCTAGCTATAAAGAGACATTGAGTAGATCAGGATTATTTTCATCAGAAAGATGGAGGTTGGGGTGGGGGAACCTGTTTGAGGTCTACAAAATCATGACAGGTATAGAAAGGTGGATAGAAAGCAGCATTTTCCCCAGAGTGAGGTCTCAATTATTAGAGGTCATGAGTGAAGGTGAGAGGGGAAAGGTTTAAGGGAACTATGCATGGAAAGGTCTTTACACACAGAGTGGTGGGTACATGGAACGCGTTGCCAGTGGAGGTGCTAGAGGCGGGCACAATAGCATCATTTAAGATGTACCTGGACAGATACATGAATGGCAGGGAACAGAGGGTAAAGATTCTTAGAAAATAGGTGACAGGTTTAGCTAGGGGATCTGGATTGGTGCAGGCTTGGAGGGCCGAAGAGCCTGTTTCCTGTGTTGTAATTTTCTTTGTTCAAAATAACCAGAGTTAGCTATCAAAAGGGCAAGTTTGGAGTTACCTTGAATCAGCAATCTTAGTTATATCACGTTGATCACATCACAATGAACATAATCAATTCTTCTCAGAAAGAGGATCTACATCCAACACAGAAATACACCAGTTCAGCAGTTAGGTCAGTCAAACTCATCTTGTCCTCAGTCTATGTCAGTAAACTGGACTTACTGAAAACGACTCCGATGATAAAACATCGAAGCTGTCCTGGTAGCAAATAAAATTTGAAGCAACTAAATTCAGAGAAATGTGCACTCAGATCTCCCAGCTGAGGTAATCCAGAAGCTATGAGGTCAGTTATCTTTGCAGTGTTTCTGGATGGATATTCTCACGTAACAACGTTTATCATATTCATGGTGGAGAGAATAATAAACATTCTTCAGCTTGGAGCTGTACTCATCTAATATTCTGAAGGAAATCCTATACAAAGGGTAATCTAAGAATAATTTGTTCATCGAATGTCATGTAGAAAATCAGGGTCTTTTGGGACAATATTCGTTCAACAAAGGGTGTTAGAGAGAAAAGGTTGAAATTTGACCTTGCTAATGTGATGGAAATTTTGCAAAGAAAGGAAGTTTTCAAAACACAAGTAACCAACCACACACTTGATTTACAAAGAGAGAATGCGCACTCAAAGAAGTATTTATCTGTCGTTGAAGAGGAACATTTGTATTATAAGTATATGGAAAATGAACTGTTTCTTTGGATCACTTTAGGAGTTGAATGAGAAAAAACATTGCATTTGATTTTTTTTAAAGAATTGTTTGTTCATTTTTGATAAAGGGGAAAATCTGCTAAAAAAACAAGGAATTATGGTTAGAAATTTAATTCTATTTTTATTCATTCAAGATGTGTCTGAGGTTAGGTAGGCCAGCGTTTATTGTCCATCCCTTGTTATCCTTGAGAAGCTGGTGAGTTGCCTTCTTGAACCACTGCAGTTTAGGTAGACCTCTGAAACAGGATGGTCAGCAGCTGAAACAGGAACTTGTATGTGGTGGTATCTGCTTTCTGTGCTTTCTAGTCATTCACTTAGGATGAGTTTCCTGTTCCTGTACAATCACTAACACCATCTCATTCAATTGTTTGCTTTTCCAGGGTAGTGGTGATTATGACCATATTACTCATGTGGTCACACAGTACACAGACCTTCTTATGCTTTATTAGCTTTCACTGTATCCAATGCTACATCACAACATACCCTTCTAATTGGAGTGCCATATTTTCACAGTTACTATCTGCTCTATGCCCCAGCACAATGGCTCCAAATTTCCATATTTGTGTTTCTCATTTTCCCCCCAACAGCACTGACGTCCACGATTAACATGCTCCTCCCTACTTGAGGTTTATTGTCCAAATCTCCAGCACTGACTGTGGCCCACCCATTTGAATGAGATTGGATGATGCACTTGACAAACTGTGGCTACACACCCTGACTGACTATCGTCCCATGCTATTGACTAAGGACTGTCTCTCCTCAGACAGGGCCATGTGGTTGTCACATATGCAGCGTGTTTGCCAAAGAAGCCTCTGGCACATGGTGTAGGTGTGACACTTACATAGCACAGTATTACACAGCAGCATGAGAACAAGCCACTTAATTCTCCAGTACCGACAAACCTTGGCAAGGTGCCTACATTTCTGTTCGAAATCAGAAGCAAGTCAAGCTGCACAATTGCTCCGTCTCTGACCTGCTTTTGTAGCCACAATATTTGTATGGCTCATTCAGTTCAGTTTCTGGTCAATGATAACTCTCGCAAAGGATATTAATGGTGAGGGATTTGGGTTACGCCATTGAATATCTAAGGGAGATGGTCAGATCCTGTCTTATTGGTGTTGGTCATTTCTGGTCACTGGTGTGGCATGAATGTTATCTTGTCAACCCTAACATCATCCTGGTCTTGCTGTATTTGAACATGGGCTCCTTCGCTATTTGAGGAGTCATGAATAGTGCTAAATATTGTGCAATCATCAGCAAACATCTCCACTTCTAACATTTTCATGGCCCAAAGGTCATTGA
The DNA here is from genome assembly GCF_020745735.1 of Hemiscyllium ocellatum. Taxonomy (NCBI): domain Eukaryota; kingdom Metazoa; phylum Chordata; class Chondrichthyes; order Orectolobiformes; family Hemiscylliidae; genus Hemiscyllium; species Hemiscyllium ocellatum. The sequence goes on from NC_083419.1 coordinate 60,623,012, forward strand.
TGGAGTAGTGAAGATGGTTAGGCCCAGGGGACCACTCTGACAAACTCCTGCAAAAATGTCTTGGAACTGAAATGATTCACCTCCAACAACCATGACTATCTTCCTTTGTACTAGGTATAACAATGGAACGCTCTTCCCTTGATTCCAGTTTTGCGAGGTCTCCTTGATGTTACACTACTTAAATGCTGCTTTGATGTTAAGGGTGATCACAAGCACTTCAGTTGCAGAGTTCAGCTCTATCCATGTCAGGCCCAAAACTGTAATAGAGACAAGAGTTGACTGGTCTTGGCAGAACTGAAGATCAGTGAGCAGGGTATTGCTGCGAAGTTACGCCTTGGTAGCATTGTCTCGGACAGCTTCCATCACATTCGGTGGATGACCAGAAAGAAGCTGGGAAAGCAGGAATAGGAACTTCTAGGATTTATCCACTAGAAAGTATCTTGAAGGGCAGGCAAAATACAAACAGTACTTAATTCAGCTGGTGTGGGTTTTATGGCCAGCACACAAACATTACAGGCTTTTAACGCACTGATTAATTGCTAGCAATATTGTACAAGCCTCCTGCTCAACATCAGATATCATTAATCTTCTCCCATTACCTATTACATCCCAAATGAGGATAGACCTCCCCCAGATTTCCAGTAATATTGGAGCCAACGATAAGACCTGCCTGCTAAATAGTGGCTACTGCGACAGATCAAGACCATGGTATTCAATTTCCTTGTACAGCAAACATCAAGAGAGGGAACGGCTCATAATTCCTCCTCAATATTACGCAAGACATTGATTGGTGCTCCAATCACCAAAAAAAACAACTCCTTCCATAACCAACAGAGTCTACCTGCAAGTGATACAGGAAGCACAGCAACACTCCCCCCTAGTCAGAAAATCAAGAGCAGCGAGCACATGAACACACCATGTTCCCAACCACGTCAGAAAGGAAACTACTGTCTCTTGGGCCTTTACTACTGTTCTTTCATTGTCAACATGTTAAATCCCCAAGACTCTCAATCTGGCCCCATCAAGAAAGCAGCTTCACTACACAGACCTGCAATGGTTCAATTAGGAAGTTCAACATCACTTTCCCAAGTGTATGGGACAATGACTGCTCATCTTTTCGGAAATTTCCATATTTGAACATGGAACTCATTGAAAAGCAGTGGAACCTGAGCAGGCAGTTATAAAATGGCCAGCAGAGTTCCCTGCACAGATCAAACTCTGCTAACCCTGTCTGGGAGCCAGACACAACAGCATCCACTCAAAACCAGAAGCAATTTCCCGAAGTTTGCATTAGCACTGGACTGTCATTTCTTACAAAGATGCATCATGTTTAATGTTGGAAAGATTGTGCACAAAGTGGATTTATTTCATGTTTTGAGGAAATACCTGGTGGAGTTTCTCCAAAAGAAGTTATTGGAAGCTCACTCTGGAGTTTTGTTTTTAAAAAAAACAAGAATGTCTAGAAATCCCACGATCACTGCTGGGGCTGTTTAAGCAAGGAGAGAATACTGGAGTATTGGGAATTAGTTGGGGACACTGAAGCCCTAGAGGACGATGGGCCAGTTGATCTGTCCCATTTCTAAAACGGAAAGCTCTTTCTTGGGTTCAGGGGACAACCTCTGCGTTCTTACCAGGGAGTAAATGGAGCAACTCTCAGTATTGTAGTTCCAAAGAATGCTCTGAGTGAAAGGATTCCAGAGACCACACATGCTGGAAAATGAGAACTATAGACTGTAGATCATTCTACACTTTATCCACTCTCCTCCAAAAACAACCTACTTGGCAAAGTGACTCTCTTTTGCAGAAAGCCAACCTCTGCTGGGAAATCCATGTTCTGTTCTCATTTGCTGAAGAGTGTTGCATGGGTATTGTGGAAATAGCTAGAGAGATGAGCATTGATTTGTCTATAATACTGACTGTGTAAGTTAACCAATTATTGAATCTTCCATCATCTTAATAATTAACCAATAATTTTGTTGTTAGGTCCTTCTATTTAAAACCTGAGACAGATAAAGTATTTCTTTGGCCATTTAGGTAACTGAGACAAGTATTTTTAGTTTATAGTGTGACCTGTGAAGTAGTGAGATTACAGTAATGGAGTGCACCTCCAGCCTTGGTCTAACACATTTTGAATCTGAGCAGGAGCCTAGTTTGAGCGGGTAAAGCCATTCTGATTCACCTGTTGGATGAAGTTAATGAGAAGTGGAGGTTGGCCCGGGAAACATGGGGAGGTAATGGCCTTCTAAACTATTAATCTTGGGACCCAAGAAACGTTCCAAAGACTGGAGTTCAAAATCCACACCGCGACAAATGGTGGAATTGAATTCAAGAAAAATTCTGAAATTAAGAGTCTAATTACCATCATGAAGCCATTGTGGGAAAAACCCATCTGGCTCACCAATGTCATTTAGGGAAGGAAACTGCCATCCTGGCCCGGTCTGGCCTACATCTGACTCCAGACCCACAGCTGAAAATGTGTTGCTGGAAAAGCGCAGCAGGTCAGGCAGCATCCAAGATTCGACGTTTCGGGCATAAGCCCTTCTTCAAGCTTTTCCAGCAACACATTTTCAGCTCTGATCTCCAGCATCTGCAGACCTCACTTTCTCCTCCAGACCCACAGCAGTGAGGTTGGCTCTTAACTGCCCTCTGAGCAATTAGGGATGGGCAATAAATACTGGCCGAGCCAGTGACACCCAGATTCCATGAATGAATTTAAAGAAAGGAGTGCTTTGCTGGGGCCTGCATGCCAAGTTTTAATTCCACTGGCATGAGCAAAAGCTCAGAAGAACTGAAGCATTAAAAATAATTGTAGATAGCTCGGATTTTTAAAAAATTTTGTTAATGGTGGCAAAACAAGGGTTGTTTGATTGGGTGCAGGGGTGGCCATTCTAAGTCCGCAACCCTTCTGTTATTCTCTCTCTCACACACGTCATATTGCATGACAGAAATTAAGATTCCAATCTGTAAAACATTTATCTGTCTAGAGACTGTTCAGAGAAGCAGCTCAGCCACTGAAATGAACTGCAGCTATATCTTTTTTTTTCCACAAATTAATAATTCAGCACTTATGGTTCCTTAGTTGAATACAATCAAGTCAACGTACAGGGAGCAGCACTTGTAGCCCACTTAACATTTACGGAGTCATTGTCAGCAACATTCTCAGCTTTCAAACCCCAAATGAACATAGTTTATGTTCCAGGAAATTCTGGATAAATTACAAATTGTCCTTCTTGCCCCTAAATCTTTTCAATGCTAATTGAAGCTGCAATTACACAAGCTATACTGTAATTATGTTCTCGAAATAAAACAGCAACACAAAACCCTTACATCTGCAGCGCGGCGTGTGTGCTAATTGCCAACTGGTCCCCAGTAAAAAAAATTCCCACATCACCAGAACAATATTGGTTCGCAAACACTGCAGGAGACGGATCACTGATTAGACACGAACTACTGCAAAATGAGCGAGAGGGAGAGTGACGATTAAAACCATGACACTGAAAGCAGCAAAGGCTTTTCTTTCCAAAAAAAAAAGCTGCCTGTAGTTGAGGAGGCTGATAGATTAGTTCTACCTACCAACATACCACCACTTCCATTCCTCTGCCCATAACAGCCCCTCAGGTTTGCCAGGGATATCCTGAGGAGACCAGTGAGGCAATCAAGGCCATCAGGTCTGCTGCTATTAGGAGAGCTATTTCCGAAAGCAGCCACGCAGACCGAACATCTCCTACCTCCCCATCCCGAAAGCGCTTGGCGAGCGAGAGCAGCACCGGGGCCTTGAACATCAATCAAGAGTCACCATCTGTCTGGGAAGCCAGCATGGGAGCAGCTCAAATGCAAACATGCCACAACAATTAACGTTTCTGTTAATCTCAACATACCAGACGATGACAGAAAGACAGATGAGGGAAAAACACGGCCCGGCATTAGAATAACGAATTCTGCAAGAGGCATGCCTATTGCTGGCCGTGAGCTCAACCGCAGAGATCAAAACACTCTTCCCAGCAGGTGAACTCTACGTTTGTATTCAAGATCAGTGATCCTTTGATGCAATCGAAATAAGTTAAAATTATAATTATAATGTGCAAAAAAAAATGCTTAAGTGTACATGACCATGTTGTTTAATTGCATCTTCTTTTATTTCGATCAGTGAAACTCTGCAACAGCTCATTACTGCTTCCAGGCACCTCCAGAATCAAACGCTGTGTTTAAGTACACAGTCGTCATTCTGTTCCATCATTCTCAGCAACTCAAGCTTGCCAGCACTTGGCTTTCAAATGATTCAAGATTTCTGCCTGACCTTGAAGTTTATTCCATGAGTTCGTATTCCTTTGTGTGAAGGACTTCCTGACACCTGCCATTAAATTTGGCCTCCACCCACTTGAACTTGTGCTCCCCTTGTCCTCTTGTCAGTGTTCAGCTTGACAATTGAGAATGATGTCGCCCATTCCACTTATGCAGAGAATGCAGCTGTCAGAGCTCCCCTCGACAATGGACCGACCCTTTGACATGGCACTGTAAAGCAGATCATCTTCCCCAAGTCCGATTCAAACTGACCGAGCAAGTCACACTCATAGTCTCAAACCAAAGCAAATGTTGGCAGGAACTCAAAGGCTGGCCTCACCAGAACGGCTGTGTTCTCCTGACGTCCCCTGCGCAAACCACACCCCCTCCCCACCCACACGTTTTACTCTGTGTATGCAGAAAGGTCTTGCACACATACAATTTGTGAAACGGCCTCTCGGTGAAAACAAAATGGAGGGACCTAAATAAGCACAAGCAAGTGAGAGACTGAATGGAGTAGCATAAGGGGTAGGGTACATATACATTTGGAAATGCATATGTAGACTGTTTACAGGGCACCAGTACACATGCTCGGTCAGTGATGCGCACATCCCAAGAACATTTCTCTTTCAAAAATTGTGTGATATTGATCCCTGGCTAATTGTTTTGCCACAAGTCCATCTATCCTTGGTGTTAAACCAAAGATTGTTCTATCGAAATGGTAACACAAGTATTCAAACTCTTGAAATCACAGACACAGGTTTTTTGAGCTATCTAATTTATCCCATTCCACTGTGTGGCCAAAGTCCAGCAGATACTTCCTTCTCATGTATGTATCCAGTTCCTTTTTGGCAGTTGCTATTCCATCGACATCTCACTATTTTGGGTGTGTGTTTCATATAATACCAGGATAGGCTTTGGCAAAAAGTCCAGTCACCACCTTACTGTCCCAAAGGCCACAGGTACTGCTTGGAGAAATGCATTTATACATATATATTCTGATTTACCGCAGTCATGTGACAACTGCTATAACATGCTTTCACTCTAGAATGAGTAGCCATTACAATATATTACGTGGAACACAGTATCCTCAGTCTTCAGTTAAAATTGTGTGGATTTTCAGATCAGCAAGAGAGCCAGCTACTCCAAGATCAATAAGGAAGAACTATAACAATAGTCTCAACTTGGAATTGCTGAGTGAGTCGGAACGGCTCTGAATTTTCTAGTTCTTGGTGCTGTGGAAATGAAAAACGATATGAAACCTCTACTCTCAGCAGGAGAGCCAAGAGCAAACAGAATTTAACAGGAAGCATGAACAAATAAGAGTAGCAACCCTTATCAATGCTGGGGAACTCTATATTGCAGCCTAAAATTCAGACTGAGAAATTCTGAATGTCCTGAAGACACAGTTTGAGACCTATGCTAAGAAATATTTGCAGAAATATCAGCAAAAAGACAAAGGACAGAGTACATGATGTAAATATTGCAGAGGACACCATCCAAAGGAACATGACCATGTCCTATGTAGGTAAAGCAGTGCTCTAACTGGAAGTATTTAACCAGAAATAAGCACAATAAACCTAGTAAGGTGGCTGATGGAGAGATGTCAGACAATAATTCTGATGAAATCCTTACACCATTCAGGAGGTCAGCATGGTCAAGTCTGAAAGGTGATACACGAGAAAGAATGCATTTGCACATTGCATACCTCGCCTGCCAGTCACGTTGATTTCTATGGCAACTTGGTTTCACTTCAGAATGAGAAGACATTCAAGTATACAACATGAACTAATGACCATATATGGAAATTCCCAAGGCATTTCTCAGGCCTTTCAGTATCATCAGGAATAACATAAGAACTAAAAGCAGGATTAGGCAAATCAGCCCCTTTCAGCCTGCTCTGCCATTTAATGTGGTCATTATTGACCTTATCTCTGTCTCAATCCCACTTACCCGCCTACACTCTATGACCCATTACAAATGAAATATCTGTCACTCTCCTCTTTATTCAATGCCTTGGCAGCCACCACACCGAGGTCATGAATTCCACAGACTCATTACCCTGAGAGAAGTAATTTCTCCTCAGCTCTGTTTTGAATCTGCTAGCTCATCCTTTTCTATGTCTACTTTGTCAATGCACTTTAGCATCTTATTTATCTTAGTTACCTCGCAATCTTCTAAAAGGCAGAGATTACAGGCCCAAAAACGGCTCAATCTCTCTTTTTAAGATTAAACTCCTCATCTCATCTGTGCAATCAATCGAATGAACCAAAATGGCATACAATATTCTGGTGCAGTCTCGGTAATGCCTTCTACAGTCACAGCAATATTTCCCTATTATATACCGTGGCTTGAACAATGAATTCTTGAAATAATATTGCCATCTCTTGTTGTTAGGTAGCCCTTGTCAATAATGTTTCGGGTTTCATGCTGATATCATCTGTGCATTTTATTCCTTCCTTTCCTGAAAGTGCTGGATTATGTTGTGGGTCAGTGTCAAAGGGGCTGTCATTATTCAAGTATCCTTCCCAAACACACATTCTTACTGTGCATACCCAGAAAGCAAGTCTTTTTGTCCTTTCCAAATGAATCCATTACAACCAACATGTCAAGCCTTCTGGCATCTCACATAGATAAAGGTTCCAGCTGGGAACACTGGATACCAAAGAAGAACATCCTGACTCACCTTTACTGCTTCTCTGAAATGATGACTGAGCTGTGTAAGGAACATGGCCAAGTGGCAACTAGACATCCAGGAAGAGTTGCACAAAAGAATTCTCAACACTCAGACAACATTAGAGCTTTGAGGATGGTTTGACAGCATGGAAACAGCTGACCAAAGTGGGCTTTTGAAGCTACATTCACTTACAAAGCTTTGCTACATGATCAACACATGAGCAGCTTTATGCTTGGAAGGATGGGCTGGTAAAGACACACAGTGTGGAGATTTGAAGAACTTCAGCAGAAGAGATAGAGAAAGTTTACTTTGCATTAAATCCATATTGAGGAACAGCATTAAGTGTGTGAGAAAGTAGCACTGAATAATACTGTCTTGACCATCAAAAGATGTGGTTGCTAAGATAAAATTCGGAGATTCTTTCAGATCACTTTACCTTAAATTAATCAGATGCATAGAATCCCTACAGTGTGGAAGCAGGCCATTTGGCCCAGTGAATCCACACCAACCTTCCAAAGATCATCCCACACACCTATCCTCTCTCTGTAACCCTCCATTTCCATGGCAAATCCACCTAGCCTGCACATGCTTAGACACCCTGGGCAATTTAGCATGGCCAATCTATCTAACCTACCCAATTTTGGACTGTGGGAGGAAACCCATGCAGACACAGGGAGAATGTGCAAATGTACAGTTGCCTGAGGGCAGAATCGAACTCATGTCTCAGGCGCCTTGAGGCACCATACCATCTATTTAAGTAAAGCAGTGTTAATAGTAAAGATTAACTATACAAAGTGTTTTCATCTGTCACATCCTTATCCCATATGCAATTTTTCTTTTGCCAGTAAACACCCCTTCTGACAGAGGAAAGCATCTCGCCTTCTGAACCTTACTGTGTGATGTGTGTAGAAATGATCATGAGCAGATACACTGGCAACTCCTCAACCAAATCAAGCAGTTGCTTTTATGCAGAGGAACAGAGTTTTAAAGTTTGGCATATTTTCACAGAGTTTGCACAACGGCCTGACGCTGGACACACTCAATGTTTTGAGAAGGAAGAGTACCAAAATAACAAAAAAGCAGATGTGGGGCACTGGACCACACCATGGACCATAAATGCAGCTGAATATGTCACATTGCAGATCTTAAATTACTGGATGTAGAGCAACGACAAAGGACATGACATGACAACTACCATCTCTTCTTGCTCCTCCTGTCAGCCGGCCCATGTCCACACACAATGAGGTATAACACCATCTATTCCCATGCTATCAATATTCAAAAAGAGGATGTTGTGGACCCAGATGTTTGTATTGATTGCCTTTGGCATGTTGCAGCGAGGAAATCAAATATCAAGATGACAATTCTGCACAGCACTATAGTCACCAAGTCTTCCTGCTGCAAATTAAGATACAGGCACATATCAGTTTGTACAAAGAAAGAAATAAGTGAAACTGTTGATGAAGGAGCATGAACTCGCCAGCAGAGAACATCTGGCATAGCTCCTCAAGTTTGAGCCTGTGGACTCAGATGTCCTAGACTCTGTAATAAATAGGACATAATTGGAATATCACCACTCTCAAGAGATTATAGAGACACATCAAGCATTCTCATGATGATAGCGCAGGCTGCCCCTGGAACTGCCTGCTCTCAAATGGAAGGAAGCTGGGAAGATGAAGTAACCACCATTAAAACATACTTTTTTTTTGTCTTGGATGTTGTCAGAGCGAGTTAGCCAGCTGCAAGGCTCTCTTACCAGCTATTATATGAAAGCAGAGAGTGACATCAATGACAAGAGCATTGCAGTAAGGGTCAGCCACCATCACAGTCAGACACTGCAGGAAAGTGAAAAATCAGGAAGCAGGATAAGCGTGCATTAACATAATGAGGAAAATTTAAGAAGTTCCAAAATTAGCTGCAGTTATTCTGACTGTTTTCAAAATCAGTGGCAGCTCAATTGCTAAGTCATATTAGACACAGTCTATTTGACCACAATACAGAGCAGACAGCCAGTGTGGTGGGGTATTTGGTGAAGGTTTTGTTTGACGTATAACAGTGTGCTCCCAGCTGCCTGGCAATGGAATAGTTTTTCCACTCAGGTTGACAATGAGCAACAGCTCTACATAGTCCAAAGAACATCAACCCACAAAATGCATTGAAATGGACTGACAAGCACCTTATTTGGCTTTGGTGCACCTTGGTGCTTTCAACCCCATTCAATGGCCTGTCCACTTTGGATGGAAAAGATGCAGCCTAGTAAAGTGATTCTCAAGACCCTGATCAGCCTGGACTTTAGGGTACTCTTGAATCTGTTGGGAAATCTAAAGTAATGCCTCTAACTATCATATCTCCAATGATAACACTGGGTTTAAAATCTGATTGAAGATTTGTAGCTCGGGTATCCGTTGTTGTGGTTCTGCTCGCCGAGCTGGAAGTTTTTGCTGCAAACGTTTCGTTCCCTGGCTAGGGAACATCATCAGTGCTGTTGGAGCCTCGTGTGAAGCGCTGCTTTGATGTTTCTTCCGGTATTTATAGTGGTTTGTTCTTGCCGCTTCCGGGTGTCAGTTTCAGCTGCAGTGATTTGTATGTGGGGTCCAGGTCGATGTGTCTGTTGATGGATGTTCTTGCCGTTTCCGGGTGTCAGTTTCAGCTGTAGTGGTTTGTATATGGTGTCCAGGTCAATGTGTCTGTTGATGGAGTTTGGGGATGAATGCCATGCTTCTAGGAATTCTCTGGCTGTTCTCTGTCTGGCTTGTCCTATGATAGTGGCGTTTTCCCAGTCAAATTCATGTTGCTGGATGTCTGAGTGTATGGCTACTAGAGATAGCTGGTCGTGTCGTTTTGTGGCTAGCTGATGTTCATGGATGCGGATTGTTAGCTGTCTTCCTGTTTGTCCTATATAGTGTTTTGTGCAGTCCTTGCATGGTATTTTGTAAACTACGTTAGTTTGGCTCATGCTGGGTATTGGGTCCTTTGTTCTAGTGAGTTGTTGTCTGAGCGTGGATGTTGGCTTGTGTGCTGTTATGAGTCCTAAGGGTCGCAGTAGTCTGGCTGTCAGTTCTGAGACGCTCCTGACGTATGGTAGAGTGGCTAGTCCTTTTGGTTGTGGCATGTCCTCGTTCCTCGGTCTATCTCTTAGGCATCTGGTGATAAAGTTGCGTGGGTATCCGTTTTTGGCGAATACATTGTATAGACGTTCCTCTTCCTCTTTTCGCAGTTCTGGTGTACTGCAGTGTGTTGTGGCCCTTTTGAATAGTGTCCTGATGCAGCTTCGTTTGTGTGTGTTGGGGTGGTTACTTTCATAGTTTAAGACTTGGTCTGTGTGTGTTGGTTTCCTGTGTACCCTTGTGGTGAATTCTCCGTTGGGTGTTCTCTCTACTAACACCCAACGGAGAATTCTCTCTACTAGTAGAGAGAATACCCAATGGAGAATTCACCACAAGGGTACACAGGAAACCAACACACACAGACCAAGTCTTAAACTATGAAAGTAACCACCCCAACACACACAAACGAAGCTGCATCAGGACACTATTCAAAAGGGCCACAACACACTGCAGTACACCAGAACTGCGAAAAGAGGAAGAGGAACGTCTATACAATGTATTCGCCAAAAACGGATACCCATGCAACTTTATCACCAGATGCCTAAGAGATAGACCGAGGAACGAGGACATGCCACAACCAAAAGGACTAGCCACTCTACCATACGTCAGGAGCGTCTCAGAACTGACAGCCAGACTACTGCGACCCTTAGGACTCATAACAGCACACAAGCCAACATCCACGCTCAGACAACAACTCACTAGAACAAAGGACCCAATACCCAGCATGAGCCAAACTAACGTAGTTTACAAAATACCATGCAAGGACTGCACTAAACACTATATAGGACAAACAGGAAGACAGCTAACAATCCGCATCCATGAACATCAGCTAGCCACAAAATGACACGACCAGCTATCTCTAGTAGCCATACACTCAGACAACCAGCAACATGAATTTGACTGGGAAAACACCACTATCATAGGACAAGCCAGACAGAGAACAGCCAGAGAATTCTTAGAAGCATGGCATTCATCCCCAAACTCCATCAACAGACACATTGACCTGGACACCATATACAAACCACTACAGCTGAAACTGACACCCGGAAACGGCAAGAACATCCATCAACAGACACATCGACCTGGACCCCACATACAAATCACTGCAGCTGAAACTGACACCCGGAAGCAGCAAGAACAAACCACTATAAATACCGGAAGAAACATCAAAGCAGCGCTTCACACGAGGCTCCAACAGCACTGATGATGTTCCCTAGCCAGGGAACGAAACGTTTGCAGCAAAAACTTCCAGCTCGGCGAGCAGAACCACAATAACCCTGGGTTCCAATGCACCTATGCTCTGCTGGTGTCCATAGATCTTTAAACCCCATTGTGTTTATTGCTCTGTTTTCTTAGATGCCAATTTCTACTCTTCTTTGCAGCTACCATAATTACATTCAGGTACCAAGAATTGTTGATAGTCCATGTCTATCAGGTATATTCAATATATTTGAAAGTATGGCACCTGGTGGTGAGACATGGCTGTTGCAGAACGTCTGGAGGAGCAGGATACCTCAATCAACAACTTCCTCACTTCTAAGTGTAACCTTCCAGTTCAGAAAGCAAACCTACACCCAGAACCTCAACCCGAACTACAAATCTTCTCAAAACTCAATACCCGCATATGTTCAGTCACTGGAATTATATCTCCAATTTTTCATATAACTAATGACAAGCACTGCTTTTTCTCTCAAACTCCTGCACTTTCCTTTTTTTTAAAATATAAAAAATGCACTTTGAACAAAAATAATGAGACACTAATCAGTTCCTCCATGATCTATGATGGCCACACAAACAATTCATTAAAGACACAAGCAGGTTTAATTACAACCAAAACAAATACACTCAAGTCTCAAAGGAGACTTTGGTATTACATTTCTCAACACTACAAGAACCAATTAAGGTAATTGTCACTAATTTAGATCCATGTTTAATGTTTAAAGTTAAAACATTCAGAGTGTAACCAGGCACAACCAGTTTGGCACCATGGAACAATTATATAATTATCTGCATCACTTTGAACAAAGAGTCCATCACCCAGACTTTGTGGTTGTGCAGTGACTGGTCAGCTGAGGTTGCAACAGTGGCTGCTAGTAAATATGGATCTGGAGTCTGTGTTTGGATTATTCTTCAACTGATGTCAAGGTAGCTCTCAGTACGTAGAAATTCTAGAAATTGGGCTTCCATTGTGCACAAAAAAAAATGAAGAGCTGACACTAGCTCAGAGGTAAAGGCAATAGGAGTCGAAGAGCTATAACAAATCACACACTCCATGACAACAATAATGAGGGTCAAGTCAATAGTTCCATGATCTATAATAGCTGCACAGACAACTCATTAAAGTGGTAAGCAGATTTAACGACAACAAAAAGAACGCTTAATCCATCCTGAATGACTGAATCCTTCTGTACACCGCAGTATCCACTTCCAGTAGGAAATATGCCTATGTCCCTCCACAAGCTGCACTCTTCCCAGCCTTCCCTTACAGAAGTAGGCACCATTGACATCAACATAGATCCCATTTGTAGTCAGAATCACTGGGCGGTATGCAACCTTCAAATGTATGATGCTGCAACAGTGGGCATTGTCCACATCCCATGAATGAATACATAAAACACCAAAAATTCAATGTCTCTCGTTATTTTGGGAAAGGGAATAGAGTGTAAGAATTGGGAGGTTTTGCTATCGTCAGACCACAGCTGGAGTACTGTGAACAGTTTGGGGCCCTTTATCTAACTAACGGTATATTGGCAGTAGAGGCAGTCCAGAGAATTTAGTGGCTGATACCAGCTAGAGAGGGACTCTCTTAATAAGACAAGGAGGAGATGCATTCATTGAGATATAGAAGAATGAGGGGCAACTTTACTGAAACACCTTTGATTCTTAAGGTTAACAATCACACAACACCAGGTTATAGTCCAACAGGTTTAATTAGAAGCACACTAGCTTTCGGAGTGCCGCTCCTTCATCAGGTTGTGGGATATAGGTAAATTAGTGTTATTTCTGCAATAATAATTACTTATGCAAGGTAAATGAACTCACACCAGTGTATAATTGTTTCAGCCAAGAGCTGAGTCAACAAGAATGAAAACTATTTGAAGGAAATACATAACTGTTTTTGTATTAGCTAAAATGTGTATACAAGAATAAAATGTGCCTGCAAACAATGGAGATGTTACAGACAAATAGATAAGGTGCTGTGAGGGGAGGGGGGTTAAGCTAGATATGTCTGTACAAACAATAGTTATAAGCATCTATTTCCCGCTTCTGCAAAAACAAGAACAAATCACAATCAAGAAGTCATGAGGTCATAAGATCATAACAAGTGAGAGAAACAAATGGTAGTGAAGGAGGATGTACCTAACAATGGGCCACAGCAGGATGTGGTCAAATGGCCTTGAGGCCAGAAATAAGCATTTTGTCACAGGCAAGGCCGGATAAGACAAGAGATAAATAAGAGTAATGGGCGTGGTCTTAGAGAGCTAAACAGGGGAGGAGCAATGGGATGAAAGAATAGGAACCAAATTACATAAATGTTGTGTAGTTGAATTCAGTGTGTGTGTCCCTGCCTTGTGGACAGTGGACACCACACCTTCTTGCAAGAGTGAAATAAATGATACTACTGATTCAGATCTTGTCTCAGACTGAAATTATTGAAGTGACTGAGCTTCGTTTCTCACAAGGTGATTGTGGAGGGCACAATTCTAAGGCACAAAATTTATAACAAAAATTTTCAGTATGATGTAACTGAAATTATCCATTGAAAAATACCTTGATTGTCTGTTGTGTCTTTCATCTGTTTGAATACCATGATAGTTTCACTTCTTTCATGTGTAAATCACAAAAGCTTTTTTAAAAGATTTGGAGATGCCGGTGTTGGACTGGGATGTGGACAATCACCTGATGAAGGAACGTCGCTTCGAAAGCTAGTGTGCTTCCAATTAAACCTGTTGGACTATAACCTGGTATTGTGTGATTTTTAATCTTTTTTAAAAGTTGCATTCTCAGATTAGCTGTAACAATGGGTGTATAGGAGTGCCTGTATGTGAGTGTATAGGAGTCCTACACTCACACACAGGCACTCATACACACACATACACACGGACACACATATACACAAACACGCACACAGACACTCACACACACCCTTACAAATACACATTCCCACAGGCATCCTCTCAGAGACTTAGACCACTCTACACTCATGCACACACATATACATTCTCCCTTACAGACAGTCACGACCCCCCAACCCAGACACACACACACACACTCCCACACATGCACCCCCTCACAGACTTAAGACACTTTACACTCACTACACACACATATACACTCTCTCACACTCAACCCCCAACCCAGACAGACACACACACACACGCACAGAGACCCACATGCATACATATATATTTATTTAGTGAGGTGAATTTGTACTTGCAGAGTTACATTGTACTTTGCTCAAAAACTGCATGAATTCATGTAAAACTCTTATCTCACTTTTTAGATTAGAATCAAACTAAGCATCATGGAGAACAGAGAACACAGGGGCTAACACCTTCAACATATTGTCTAGCTAACACCCATTGTTACAGCTAGCCTGAAAATGCAACTTTTAAAACAAGGTTTTTAACTTTGTACACCCCAGTCCAACACCAGCATCTCCAAATCTTGATTCTTAAGGAGCTTGATAGGATAGACGTGGAAAGGCTGCTCTCCTTTGAGAGAGTGTAGCACCAGAGGGCATAATAACTGAGTAAGGGGCTGCATTTAAGACAGATGACGTGGAATTTCTTCTCTCAGAAAGCAGTGAATCTGTGGAGTTCTTGACCACAAAGGGCTGTCGAGGCTGGATGATTAAGTCTATTTAAGATTGAGATTGACAGATTTTTAATCATTAAGGGAACCAAGGATTGTGGGGGAAATGCAAGAAGTGGTGTTAAGGATTATCCAATCAGCCATGGCACAACAGAATCAATGGACTGAATGGCCTACACCTGCTCCTACAGTTTATGGCCATAAAAAACACACACAAGATCATGTCATAGGAGTTACAGAACTAAAAGGGTAAAAATATATTGCAAACATTTTCTCTGGATGGTTCTCATTTCAAAACATGCCAGAGCACCCACTTAAAACAGGCAATCTGGCAATTCTAAAATTGAAACCAGAATCCAGGCAATAACAGTGTGGCGGTTATCCAGCGATGACTGCACTGAACAGAAGCGTAGCACAGAACAGGATATTCCAAGCTATAGAAATCAGACAGAGTGCCACTCCACTGCGATTTTCTTTTGTTTTGCTGAGAGAACCGAGCACCATATTTCTATCTGGGAATTCAAAAATGTGGAGCACAGTTTAAATGAAGAGGGATCCCCTTTAGCCTGGGGTAGTTGGGGTGTCAAACACCCCTTTGGTAGTGCCATTTTCAGAGATGTCAATGCCCAACAACACTGCCAAATACTTTACTGCTGTGAACAGGTAAGAAGGGAAGGCAAGAGTGGGTTTCAGGTGGCAGCTAGTTAGGAGATAAGGGGGCAAGGTGAGTAGGGGGTGGGTCAGAGAAGTAGGTCACCTGTTCAGTGGGGCACCAGGTAGGTAGGGCTCCCAGCTAAGTTATGCAGTGCTTAACATAGGTCGGAGTGGGGTGATGGATGTGCTACTGTCTGGTGACTAACGCAATGACCAGTGAACAAATGGGGCAGGACAGCAGTGGGGATATTGAAGACAGCAGCAGCAGCATGCAAGGGGGGTTGGTGCAACATGTAAAAGCTGCCCTCAATTGCTTGCAGCTTAAAACACGGCATGTAAAAACATATGTCCTTTTCAGGATTTCATGATGTCTAAAAGTTCAGCCAAAACAAAGATGTAGCTTTTAATGTTCAATAAATGGTGCAACATCGACCGGAACACTGAATGGGTCTACTCTCCCTTGAAAGATCCTGTACGATCTTTTGGAGCTATTCCACATGTTTGTCATATTTTCTAACTAGAAACCAGCACTGTTGATCTAAAGCTTTTTGGTTATTGCAGTATTTAATTATAAAAACAGAGAATGCATTTCAAATTTCAGTTAGCGGCAATAACATTGCTTCAGGCAACCAAGTAACTGCAAATGGTGGAGGTTTATTGTTTTATTTCTCATGGAATGGAGGCACCACTGGCTAGGCCAGCATTTACTGTCCATCCCTACTTGCCCAGAGGGCAGTTAAGAGTCAACCACATTGCTGAAGCTCTGGAGTTGCACACAGGTCAGAAGGGCAAGGCCAGAAGATTTCCGTCTCCAAAGGGCATTAGTGAACCAATGTGGATTTCACCAGTTTCCTCATTTCCCCTCCCACACCCCCACCACCCGCCTTATCCCAGATCCAACCTTCCAACTCAGCACCGACCTACTGACCGGTCCTTCTTCCTTCCCATCTATCTACTCCACTCTCCTCTCTAACCAATGACTTTCAACCCCTTCCATCTGCCTATCACATTCCCAGCTACCTTCCCCCCAGCCCCACCCACCCTTCCATTTATCTCTCAGCTCCCTTGGGCCATCCCCTCATTCCTGATGAAGAGCTAATGCTCAAATCGTCGATTCTCCTGCTCCTTGGATGCTGCCTGACCTGCTGTGATTTCCCAGCACCAGACTGACTCTGATCTCCAGCATCTGCAGTGCTCACTTTCTCCCAGTGAACCATTGTATACTGAAGTATTGTATTCTCAGCTGTGCAATCCATTACAGCTCAATTTTTATTTTGTGAACATTGCACTGTGCTAGTCAGGCCACTTAAATCAGATTAATAATCAGATCATTGGAAGGAAGAACTTTGTGTATCTAGGTTGTGTAGAGGGGAGGGGGATGACGAATGGTGAATGACAAAGAAGAAAAGCTATGATGACTGAGCTTCCCAAATCACAGAAACATATGGTGCTCTTCCAAATTGCTGAGGGCCTGGAGTCACACATAGTTTAGAGGGGGTAAGGACAGAAGATTCTGCAGCAGTTGAGGGTCACATTGCTTGGCTAAACTCTCTTTTTGTGCATGACATGACAACTATAAGTTAGTGATATTTCTGACATGATCTAAATATGCAAAAGTGAACCAGAACACTCTGTCCATCCTTCAGTGTCATGAAGGAAATTGGAATTATTGCCTCCTCAATATTCACCTGTCAAGATGAAGATGGCAATTCCCCAGTCCTTCAATTCATCAATACCCTACACTTTCCTTCAGATTTTACTGTCTTTTACAAAAGTCAAGATTCTGAAAATCCAATTCTCTCTCAAAGAGCTTTCCTGCAGCTAAATTTTTGGTATTCCTAGGAGCTTCCAACAATAACTGTACTTCAAGGGGTACTTCACTGTCTATAAAGCAATTTTGCAATGTCCAGAGGTGATGAAAATGACTGCATAAATACTAAATGACAAACATTACTTGGTGGATTGGTCATGCTAAATTGCCCATTGTGTGCAGGCTAGATGGATTAACAATGGGATTAGGAGGGTGAGTCTGGGTGGGATGTGCTTCAAGTGCACATGCTCAGTCCTAATGGGCAGCATGGTGGCACAGTGGTTAGCACTGTTGCCTCATAGTGCCAGAGATCCAGGTTCAATTCCCACCTCAGGCGACTCTCTGTGTGGAGTTTGCACATTCTCCCCGTGTCTACCTGGGTTTGCTCCAGTTTTCTCCTACAATCCGAAAAAAATGTGCAGGTTAGGTGAATTGGCCATGCTAAATTGTCCGTAGTGTTAGGTGAAGGGGTAAATGTAGGGGAATGGGTCTGGGTGGGTTGTGCTTTGGTGGGTCAGTGTGGACTTGTTGGGCCGAAGGGCCTGTTTCCACACTGTAAGTAATCTAATTACTTCTTTTAACTCTGAACTGATTACTACTGCTACCACTGTCTGCAGACGTATTGATTTATCTGACACAGCGTACATCAGCATTTCTGTTCATGTAGCTGGGGGCATTTGAACCTAGAGAGAGAGTGTATTAACTATTGTTAAGCCAACTGATATAAAATTTAAAAGTTTAATTATCCTGGACACATACACAAAACTTAGAATTCAGCATGTTCAGCATAAATAATACCCTCAAAGATATTTTTTATTTTAAAACATACAATCATAAAAAAGTAAAAGATCTCTGAAATATGTAGTGTACAAAAATAATTAACCTTTTTTCCTCATCTAAAATTATCAACCTTCTCTTCAAAAAAAGGGGGCTTTTGCCCGAAATGTCGACTCTCCTGCTCCTCGGATGCTGCCTGACCTGCTGTGCTTTTCCAGCACCACACTCTTGATTCTAATCTCCAGCATTCGCAGACCACACTTTTGCCCTGTACTTGTGAGCTGCCTGTCTGACATCCTGCAGTGCGTGAACAGAAATTTCTTCCAACTAAGCGCTGGGAAGCCCAAATCCATTGTGTCCTGACCTGCTACAAACTCTATTCGTTAGTCACGGACTCCATCCTTCTCCAGGTGAAAGGTTCGAGTCACATCCAGTCAGTACATCTAAGTGTCAGACATGGAAAGGTGATCCCCATCTTTCATAGAGGTTTATTGCAAAACATTAGTGCCAAGAAAATGCAAATCAGGAGGAGTAGGTCAACCAAAGCAGATCTGACCATCCAAGTCTTGTTTTAGGATTAATCATTTATCCTCACCCTACGTGGTTGCCACTGCTTCTGCATACTGTTCTCTCATCAAGATTAGAGCGGTGCTGGAAACGCACAACAGGTCAGACTGCATCCACGTTTTGGGACAAAAGCCCTTCATCAGGAACCCTAGACATAATGGTCACAAACTTATCAGGACTCAAAGTGGGGTGATTGTATTCATTGGAGTTTAGAAGATTAAGGGGAGACTTAATAGAAACTTACAAGATAATACACGGAAAAGGTGGACGCTAGGAAATTGTTTCCGTTAGGCGAGGAGACTAGGACCCGTGGACACAGCCTTAAAATTAGAGGGGGTCAATTCAGAACAGAAATGCGCAGACATTTCTTCAGCCAGAGAGTGGTGGGCCTGTGGAATTTGTGCAGTGGAGGCCGGGACGCTAAATGTCTTCAAGGCAGAGACTGACAGATTCTTGATGTCTCGAGGAAGTAAGGGCTGCGGGGAGAATGCAGGTAAGTGGAGTTGAAATGCCCATCAGCCATGATTGAATGGCGGAGTGGACTCCATGGGCCGAATGGCCTTACTTCCACTCCTATACCTTATGGTCTTATGGTGATCACAGAGTTTGTACACTTTGATCTCACCTTTGTACATTTCGGAAAAGCAAGCTCTGAAATTTCAGCAACTGTGAACCGAAATGCATTCACAATACCTTAGTTCAACCTGAACTGTACTTGACCAGCCTCAGTCCATTCCCCAGTCCCTCCAGGTTCACACGTGGTACATCATTTCTGACCTAACATGCATGATACTGAGAGAGACTTTGGGATTTTGTGCATCATGAGGTTAGCTGCTGTTGGTTGGTTTACCTCGGCCAGCTTGATAACGCGATGCGAAGTGTAATAAATCCCTCACAAAAGCGCTCATAGCGGAGAGTGGTCTTGGATCCGAGTGAACACTCGCTAATGTGATTAGAATTTGTGAACAGTTCGTTGCTATTCAGTCCGCCCTGCTGCCGATGGCAGAGAATACAACGGAAGGACGGTTCGGGCGCTGATTATAAAAGGTACAGAAATAACTTTCTAGCGGAATGAGAGGGAGGAAAAAATGGCTCGCTGACATTTCATCTCCAAATTCTCCTCCAAAGCATGACGGAAACCAGAACGGAATTGGACTTCTTGGGTCAATAAATCATTAAATGTTCAAACCCCAAGAGGTTAAACAAAACTAATGCTGCAAGATCTACTGAAAAAAAATTGCGGAGTCAGTAGCAAGGCTAAATAAATTGGTACACCTCTAGGTCTCACCCACTTTCAGGCAACGTCCGCCCATGAGAATGAGATGTCTCTCAGTGGGAGTACCACAGAGAGTGTGGCTTGCTGAGCATTTACCTGCGCTCTGACCTGAGACACACTTCCCCGGATGGCTAGTTTGCAACGGGTTTTATATTCTGGTTTGCACCTCACCCCCACACACAGAGTGTACACGGTCAGACTGTAAGGTGGTGGGAGGGAGGCTTTGGAACGAGCTGCTTTCCGGAGGAGAGACCTGAAGTGGGTGGGGGAGCTCAGAGAAAGCTGCCTCCTTGGAAGGGCTGCAGGAATGAGTCAAGGTTAGTGTGGTGCTGGAAAAGCACAGCAGGTCAGGCAGCATCGGAGGAGCAGGAGAATCGACGTTTCGGGCAAAAAGCCCTTCATGATTCCTGCTCCTCGGATGCTGCCTGACCTGCTGTGCTTTTCCAGCACCATCCTAACCTGATCTCCAGCATCTGCAGTACCCACTTGCACAGAGCTGCAGAAACGCCAGGAGTAGTTTCAAACACGAGGGTGGGGGGAGGGGGGGGGGGGGGTGAGGCGGTAGTGCCCCGACCTCTGATCCAAGAGTCCTGGGTTCGAGACCCACCTGCTCCAAAGGTGTGCAGTAACATCTCCGAGCAGGTTGGTTCGAAAACAGCCGAAGCCAAAAGACACGGTCAGAGATCCAATGGGTCGTCATGCAGCGACTGAAACCTGCAAATGGGGGTCAGATTCACCAGGACTGACCACCTCACTCACGGTGAACACCGGGTAATGAAGCCCCCGCGCATTGCTGTTACAGCCACCCGTCAGTCCTGTCAATAGCGGAGAGGCACTTTTAGTTTAAAGCGAGCTGCATCCTTACACTTGGTAAAGGGATTCCCCAGCTCACTGGATCGCACCCCCACCTCGGTAAAACTCCATGCAAAACGCCAATGGGCTTGACACAATGTAACAAAAAATAAAAAAAGGTGAGACAGTACCTACCGCGGATGCTGGCTGCAACAATCCACTCCGTTGTGTTTTTTGAAACACACACACAGAGCAGCAGCGCAGCCTGTGCTTCCTCGGCTCCCGCTGACAATGCACGGCTGCCTTCGAGAAGCCCACTTTCTTTGCAGTAAGTGGAAGAACGGTGGGGGGCGTACAGCGGCTGACATCAGATCACTGCCGGGGCTCTCAGCGTTAACGGAGTCACCAGCTACAGGGCAGGGCAAGGCGGGGGGGGGGGGGGAGAAACACTCAGATCCAGGCTCAGCTTTCCCTCCAACGAGCCCTCCCACTTGAGGCCACTCGCCCCTCAGCTCCAATGCTCACCCCACTCCCTCCGAACCATTTTACACAGGGCGGTACTGAGCCGAGCAGGATAATGCATAATTTATCCACCAAAATCCGTGCACTTCCTCTATTCCCAGGCGGCGCAGTGTAATGGCTATTGATCACTTACTTACTCAAACAATTTTGGTGGCTATGCATAAAGGGTGAGCAGGTTGAATGCAAGATGAGGGAAGTCAGTAATTAGATTGGATTAATCATTTTTTTTTCCACCCCGCAGCATTTCTGTTTGACATTAATCCAAGACAGACCTGCAGGCAGCTCATCTCAGGTCGGTGCATTCAACTAACCCCTTTGGGAGTTGTCCTCCCCCATTACTAGTGGGGTCCCTGTGCACTATTAAAGGTAACGCTGCTGACAGCCATTGATCAGAAAGAGCTTGTTGCAGACCTTCCAAGTTCAAACAGCATGGTAACAATCACTTAACACACAAAAAACCTCAGCTACCAAGGACTCCACACTTGTCACGATTGATTATGACCCAGCACTGATGATGTCCACACTGTGTCACTGCACTCTGAACAGTGTCACTCACCTCCCCCCCCCCCCCCCCATTCTCACCATGCAGTGGGTGCCTTTGCATTCTCGTGGGGTCTATTTCAAATTTAGGTCAGTGCACTTTGGTATTTCAGGCAAAGCAGGGGATGGAAACAAGCAAATACATCTTGGCAGGGGAAAGGCTTGTCGTTTTACATGTTCAGAGTGCCTCGTATGTCAACAGCCCCAAGCTGACAGGGGGGGTCATCATTAATAGGCTGACAACTGGGGAGGGAGGGTCCAGCCAACAACATCCATTCAACAAAAGAGGCTGCTTTGTCAGAATCAGACTCACAGTGCAGCAGAAGCTGAGTCAATACCTCAAACCAATAAATAGCACCATACAGGCTGTTTGATCATGTCTTGGAAAGAGCTATCCAACTAGTCCCACACCACTACCCGTTCCCTTCCACTGCCCTCCAAACTATCGCTCTAAGATTAAGAAATGCTTAATCGGACACTCATATTTTGATGCAACCTGGGATTTTTTTCTGCCGTTAGATGTACTTGATCTTTGTTGTCTACCTGCTGTTTAGGAACTGGCACCATTAACACTAAAGTAGAATCGTTTAACATGAATCAATTAAAAAGGCTACGCAAGCTAGGCCAATTGGAGCTCTCAAGGCGGACACCGATAGGGTTTTGTTAGGTAAGGGAATCTGAGCTAATGGAGGTTAATGGAGTCTCAATGACAGAGGAGGGTCGAGAAGCTAAATGGCATTCCACTGTTTTGTAACCCTTCTCTTTTTAGGCACTCCCTCAGGATCAGGGATGATTTGCTTCCATTTTAGTTTACTGGCTTCCGAGATGGCCATTAAGCCCAATGCACAATCTGCGGGCTCTGCAATACAGGAGCCGATTAAAGGGTTGGATAAATGGGTGGTTTGGTGGTTTTTACCCTCTCTCCAATGCCTCCCTATACTGCCGCATGCTCCCAAACTCTCTCAACATATTCAATAACTTCACAAACACCACATTGATCAATCACAAGGCAGTCTCCTGAGGTGGTGGGGGATGTTTGACATCTTCAGAGATACGTTGAGGACAGCCCAGCAGTATTTCTGCTGTGCTCCTGTGAGTCCCAAGTGGAGCAAGTACAAATGACATGCCCTCATCCAACAGAGCTTACTTTGAGTGATTAGCACCTTAATGGAAATCTGGAATGTACTGCCTGGGAAGGGAGTGGAGGCTGGGAACCATACAACCTTTAAAAATAATTGGAAGAGCACCTCAAATATCACATTCAAGGATATCGGATAAGTTCTATCCACAAATCCTTGTTTGAGGACTTTTCCAAGATATCATCTCTCCTTATTGCAGCAATTGATTCTAATTAATCATGCAGCACCACCAACCTTTTCACACCTTCCTCTGTCTTGCCAAAAGATCCTAGACCATGGAACGTTACTGTATGTCAATAAAGTCTGTCCAATACCTGTATATTAAACTACTGTGCCTCATGCTTACCAAAATATATTGTTGTGCAACAAAAACAAAGTGCTGAAAGAACTCAGCAGGTCTGATAACACCTGTGGAGAAGTAGAGTCAACATTCCCGGCCTAATGATACTTAGAGTCATAGAGTCATAGAGACGTACGGAAACAGACCCTTTGGTCCAACCCATCCATGCAGACCAGATATCCCAACCCAATCTAGTCCCACCTGCCAGCAC
Source organism: Hemiscyllium ocellatum (assembly GCF_020745735.1). Taxonomy (NCBI): domain Eukaryota; kingdom Metazoa; phylum Chordata; class Chondrichthyes; order Orectolobiformes; family Hemiscylliidae; genus Hemiscyllium; species Hemiscyllium ocellatum. The sequence continues at coordinate 60,646,520 of NC_083419.1, forward strand.
CCGGCCCATATCCCTCCAAACCATTCCTATTCATATACCCATCCAAATGCCACTTAAATGTTGCAATTGTACCAGCCTCCACCACTTCCTCTGGCAGCTCATTCCATACACGTACCACCCTCTGTGTGAAAAAGTTGCCCCTTAGGTCTCTTTTATATCTTTCCCCTCTCACCCTAAACCCATGCCCTCTAGTTCTGGACTCCCCCACCCCAGGGAAAAGACTTGGTCTATTTACTCTATCCATTCCCCTCATGATTTTATAAACCTCTATAAGGTCACCCCTCAGCCTCCGATGCTCTAGGGAAAACATCCCCAGCCTGTTCAGCCTCTCCCTGTAGCTCAGATCCTCCAACCTTGGCAACATCCTTGTAAATCTTTTCCGAACCTTTTCAAGTTTCACAACATCTTCCCAATAGTAAGGAGACCAGAATTGCATGCAATATTCCAACAATGGCCTAACCAATGTCCTGTCCAGCCGCAGCATGACCTCCCAACTCCTGTACTCAATACTCTGACCAATAAAGGAGAGCATACCGAATGCCTTCTTCACTATCCTATCATTTACCTGCAACTCCACTTTCAAGGAGCTATGAACCTGCACTCCAAGGTCTCTTTGTTCAGCGACGCTCCCTTGGACCTTACCATTAAGTGTAAAAGTCCTGCTAAGATTTGCTTTCCCAAAATGCAGCACCTCACACTTATTAGCGAGAATGCTCTCAGTTCTTTCATCTAGATCATTAATGTAGAAAGTGAAAAGTTGTGGTCCCAACACTGCTCCTTGCGGGACACCATGTGTCACCGGCTGCCATCCTAAGAAAGACCCTTTTAGCCTTACTGTCAGCTTTCAACAGCATTGGGGCCAACTACACTAGAATAAAGCCTGTCCAGTTTAGGATTTTAGCATAGGTTTTACTTAGGTTTTTAAAAAATGATGTAAAATGATTTACTTGTTATATTTGAGGTTCTACCTACTTGCAGTAGTTTCAGGCATTCTGATCACCATAGCCTGCCTAAGGTGGAGGAGATGAAAATGGCAGTGAAGATGGGTAAGCTAAGACAAAGGTGATGAAAACAAATTGACAAAATCATAATCAGTGCAGCAACAAAACTATTCAATATGCCTGGGCATGAAAACAGTCTCATCTGTCATTAAAAGTCAAAGTTTGGGCCTGAATCTGTCCTAATACCATCTTGCATTTTCATTGGTCAGTTCTGCATTCTTTAAGATTAAGCTTTGATTTTCTACAATTGAGATTTGGATACAGTCAAGAATATTAACTGAATGCTGCTGTGGGAAAGCTATTTTTAATAATAATACAGAGAGACTAGAAAATTTTGACTTCCATCATCCAATCGTTATATAAAAGACCTTAATAGATCAAAAGGAAGTAAAATTAATCTAAAATGGGTGCAACAGTCACTTGACCATATATTGAGATAACCTAAGACCTATGTTAATAAAACTAAATTGTATGGCACTTAAATGACCTTTTTTAATGCAAGAGCTCAAAACAGGAAACAAAATCAGCTTTAATGAAGTTTGCCATGAAGTGACATCACATATGATGTCACTTTTGGGAGATTAACTAGCAGGCAAGCCTTTCATCACCTTGGAAAGAAAATGGAGCTAGATTCCAGAATACACACTGAAGAATATTCCAGCACCTGTTTGAGTAGAAGAGCAGAGAATGTTGAGGAAACTAAAAAAATACATACATGAGATCATGGCTGAAGGAACACATAGATCTTGGAAAGTTTAGGGTTCAAGGAATTTGCAGAATTAGGTTTAGGTGAGGCATTAAGAGATTTGAACACAAGGTTTAAATGACTCATTAAGTCAATGTGTGCCTATGCGAGCACAGGTGTAATGGGTCTCCCAAACTGGTGGATAAAACACTGAATCATTGCTTTCAAATCACTTACTGAGATCTTGCATTGTTTACTTTCTCACAGGGTCAATTAACTGGCTGAAAGCAGAACAAAGTGCCACTTTTCAATCAAACTTTGGGTGGGATAATATTACTCTTCCGAACTGTGGCATGTTTCTGAGGAACAGTCATTGGACTCAAAAAGTTAACTTGTTTCTGTCTCCACAGATGCTGCCTGATTCTGTTACATTACTCCAGCACTTGCTGTTTTTAATTCTGATCTCCAGCATCTTCTGTATTTTGCTTTCATAAAATATTAGTTGCTTAAAGCATCTAGTTCTCTTCTGGCCAGTTAGGTAAACATTGGGTAAAACATGTTGATGACCCTGTTGACCTTCGACCTTCTTCCTTCCATGGTTCACAACAACATGTTTTTTGCTTGGTGTGATGCACAACAGCTTAACATACTGGAGAGTTGACTGAGGTCTTGTAAAATGACCAGCCTTGCACAGAAAAGACATCTTTTCAGCTGCTTAGAAACAATTGAAAAGCACAATATTTTACACACCATATTTTTTCCAACATCAAAGGTAAATTCCACAGTTAAGGTATTATCAGAGAGCTATTTCCAAGTTCTTTGAAGACAGTCTATTCAGGTAAATAGCTGTAGTACTTTACTCCAAAGCTATTACCCTAACACAAATTTTCCTACTCAAACTGTTCTTCATCTCTTTGATGAATACTTTCTGTTAGCCATTATCTTTTGGTATGATAGCTGATGGGTACATCTATCTTCATTACCTCAACCCTAAATTTACACGAGTCACTCATGCTGTCCGGATTACATTTGTTTCTGTATTCAAGCTTTTGCTCACTCCAGAGGGCAAGTTCTGTTTTCCTCTAACAACACTTCAAAGTGTTTGATGATACACATAAACCTAGTGCTCCAAAAATACAAAAGAAGTTTGACTGTTAACTCTTCACTTGCGAACATATCCTCCATACAAACTTCCCTGGTCAGGTGGCTCATGCTGAAGAAACAAGTAGTAATGATAATTCTTGAAGAAAATACTTGACTTTTGGCAATCTGGGTATTTTGAAACAGTTTTGACAACTTATCTTTCAAGACATGGTGGACATTTTGATGAACTTGAAAAAAATCATCAAGACTGGATTGTGAGAATGGAGTGGAGAAACTGGAAAGCCATAATTAAGTGGTGACAGGACTTAGCTCTTTAAAATAATGAAGCACACGATACATGTATAATTTTGAAAATGCAGACATTTTGACTTCCATTATGGTTGCAATGTTTAGTGGCAGCTGCTACCAAAGATAGTCAAACTTTGAAACTAGAGATGCCTCTTCTGGGCTCTCCGATATGGTTAATGCCAAGAATGTACCTCCATTATGATCAGTGTTACTCATTCGCTTTGTTTTGTTTATTCAAAAAACAAATGGTTATGCAATAGAATTGAAGGTGCCAATGACATAGACACATGAAGGTATTAAAATAGTTTAAGACGTGGTATTTTATTCAGTACCCAGCAACAAAATGAGAATTTTTTTCAGTGTAATAGATCTGTTTAACCTGTTACCAGCCTTTCTTTCATTATGTCAATGCAACTAAAAGTTGACAAGGAGAAAGAGTTGAAAAGAAAGTTGGGACCAGGACCAGATGAGATGCTCCCAAGGATATTGAAAGATGTGAGAATGGAAATGGGAATGGAAATTGCACACCTTGTCCCAACTCAGGGAGGTATTGGAAGACTGGAGAATTGCTAACATTAACCCCTTCGTCTAAAGAACATTTAAGGATAACCCCAGCAATTGCAGACCTGCCAGTTTTACTTCAGCAATGGGAAAGTTTCTGGAAACAATTATCAAAGTTAGAATTAGTAGTCATGTGAAAAAAGGTGGATTGATTAAGAGTGGTCAGCATGGATTTCTAAAGAGTAAGTAAATTGCTGGAGATTTTGAAGTGGCTACAAAAATGTCAATGAGGGTAATGCTGTTGATGTGGTGCCATGAATATTCAGGAGGTATTTGATAAAGTGCCACACAACGGACTTGTGAGAAATCCTTTAGCTCATAGAATTAAAAGGACAGTAGCAACACAGGCATAAAATTGGCTGAGTAAGAGGAAGCAGAAAGTAATGATAAATACATACTTTTCATATTGGAAGATTGTAGTGGAATTCCTCAGGGCTTGTTATTAAGGACTTTGTTTTTCCTGATATATATTAATGATACCTTGGTGTGCAGGGAACACTTCCAAAGTCTGCAGATGATACAACATTTGGAAACATTGTAAACTGAGAGGAGGTGTGTGCAGAAGGGCATACACAAGTTGGTAGGTGGCAAAGTTCAATGTAGAGGGGTATCAGGTGATGCATTTTGGTAGGAAGAACATGGATAGACAACACAAAATAAGGAGTACAATTCTAAGGCGGGGGGGGAGGGGGGTGCAGAGCAGAGGGACCTGGATGCATTTATGTGCACACATCCTTGAAAGGTAGCTGGACATGTGGAGACATCAGTCATAGCACACAGTATTCTGGGCTTTACTGGTCAGGGCACAGATTTCAAGATTAAAGAGATTATGTTGAACACCTTGAAGAAGATTGTCAGCCTCAGGTGAAGTGTTGTGCACTGTTAAGGGCACCACAGTTTAGGAAGGATGTGACACATTAGAGTAAGTGCAGAAGGGATTTACAAGAGTGGTTCAAAAGATGAGACAGTTCAGTTATGAGGATGGGGTGAAAAGGTGGGACTGTTCTCCTTGGAGAGAAGGTGGCTAAGAGGAGATCTGATAGAAATGTTCAAAATCATGAGGGGGCTGAACAAAGAAGGTAGGGAGACTTTGTTCCTGCTCATAAAAGGATCAAAGTAAGAAGGCATAGATCTAAAGTGATTTGTCAAAGCAGCAAGGGTGACATGACAATAAGCTGCTTTTTCACACTGTGTGGTTCAGGTCTGGAAAGCCCTGCTGGAAGTGTAGTGGAAGCAGGTTTAGCCAAGGCATTGGATGATTATTTAAACAGAAACAAAGTGGAAAGGTATGGGGAAAAGGGCTGGTGAATGGCGCTGGAGGGCCAACGCAGACATGATGGGCTAAATAGCCGCCTTCTTGCTGTGACATATCTATGATTCTGTAAATTAGTTACAGCCCATGGCAATCGCAAGCTGTGACAAATACAGGTGAAAGCAAAGATCATCCATTTTCCATGGCTTCTTATATTTTATATTTGGTTCTAATATTATACTCATCAAAAACCAAATCACAACCAATGAACACTGAATATTTAAATCATTTTATAAATCTGGTCTTTCAGATGAAGTATTTGAGAAGCTCTTGCCAACTTTCTTTGGCCTGTCATCTACTAACCTCACTCCTGTTATAAAACACACTAGATACCTTTCTGCTGAGGAGTAACTTGTTTTCTCTCTTTGTGCAAAAAATGAGGTCTGCAGATGCTGGAGATCACAGCTGCAAATGTGTTGCTGGTCAAAGCACAGCAGGTTAGGCAGCATCTCAGGAATAGAGAATTCGACGTTTCGAGCATAAGCCCTTCATCAGGAATAAGAGAGAGAGAGCCAAGCAGGCTGAGATAAAAGGTAGGGAGGAGGGACTAGGGGGAGGGGCGATGGAGGTGGGATAGGTGGAAGGAGGTCAAGGGGAGGGTGATAGAACGTGGCTGAAGAGCTTCTGTGCAGAGGAGATGACCTGGGGGGTGCAGTGAGAGAGGGACTCACTGAAATCCTTGTAGAGGGAGGAAGAGAGCTTCTTCAAGGAAGGCATCCTTGTAAGAGGATTCGCAGTAGGTTAAAATCTTCGAGTAAAAAATGAGGTCTGCAGATGCTGGAGATCACAGCTGCAAATGTGTTGCTGGTCAAAGCACAGCAGGTTAGGCAGCATCTCAGGAATAGAGAATTCGACGTTTCGAGCATAAGCCCTTCATCAGGAATAAGAGAGAGAGAGCCAAGCAGGCTGAGATAAAAGGTAGGGAGGAGGGACTAGGGGGAGGGGCGATGGAGGTGGGATAGGTGGAAGGAGGTCAAGGTGAGGGTGATAGAACGTGGCTGAAGAGCTTCTGTGCAGAGGAGATGACCTGGGGGGTGCAGTGAGAGAGGGACTCACTGAAATCCTTGTAGAGGGAGGAAGAGAGCTTCTTCAAGGAAGGCATCCTTGTAAGAGGATTCTCTTTGTGCCTCTTGCTTTTCTAAATCTTAAAATTATGTTACACGACACATTCCCCATTCAACTGTACAATGCACCCAATGAGAAATACCGTAGACTTTGACTGAATAAGCAACCGCACTGGAGAAACACTGGTATCCTGGAATAATTGATAAGTTTAATATTTTGCATGGATTTGCATATGCCCATTTCCATCCAACATTCCCACCGTTCAAGAGATCTAGGTTCCAAGAGGTCAACTGTGGCTCATTGGGGGCACCTAGCCATCAAAATATCTGAGCTCACAGTATTGAATGGTAGATTCTTGGTTTCATTTCCTGTGTTCTCATTCTAGCGATATTTCATATCACCTAGGATACTTCAATGCAGTACTGAGAGAGGACTACACTATAGGATGAAATCTTAAACCAAATTTTCCATTAGATCTTTCAGATACCCACAAGAGAACCCACAGTGCTATTCAGAGAAGAGCAGAGGTCGCATCCTAGTATCCTGGAAAAGCACAGCAGGTCAGGTAGCATCCGAGGCATGGCCTGCCATGCTTTTCCATCACCACACTCTCGACTCTGACCTCCAGGATCTTCAGTCCTCACTTTTGCCTCATATCCTGGCCAATATTTATCCCTCAAAAACAAAAATTAAACCTGATGTTTTCATTTGTTGGACTCTACTTTATGTAACATGTAGTAACATATTCTGATGCTGAGTGCATTCTGCTGAATCTTAACGTTGACCTGCCAGCTTTCTTACATCATTGCAATGAAGATACTTCCGAAGTATTTCACTGAACTTGGTAAAGAAGGGTGCTACATAAATTCAGACCTTTCTTTTATAAATTGACATTACACTAGTGAATGTCATATTTGTGAGTATTTTCTTCTGCATAACTACTTTGTGTTAACCTATTTGTATTTGTGGAATAAACATATTCCATTTCTGGAGAAAAACTGCACCACTGTGAATTCATGGAGGAACTTATGAACTAGTTGGTGGCAAGAATAAGACATAACTGAACAGGTTGGCAGTGGAGAGATACCTGTTGCCTATTGCCACCTCATCAATTAATTCCTGGATGAGAAAGTCTATTGAGGATTTCTTTGACCCATTACCAACTAATAGCCTTCCCTCTCCACCCGTTTCCTTCCCGGTAGTTGAGAAAGATACCTGCCTGCCAGTGTGGTGGGGTGGGGGTGGACAAACACCAATTATCCCAATCTAAGGTCAATCCGAGGCATGGGTGCGGGACCAAGTGGTTAATGTCCAAAAGTCACTCACCCCGCCCCCCACCCCCCCACCCCGTCTTCGCCTCGGACTTCTCCGAACCCTCCTTCCACAAAATACCCTCCTCATGATAAAATTAAAACATTTACTTTCTTGGCTTGCAATTCCTCAATGAGTAGGCACCATCCAGTGGTACTTAGATGCTGCTTGCCTCTGATTGGCTGGCACTTTCTAGCGACCAAAAACACCAGTGTCAAAGTCCAAAGGTCAAAAAACTCACTCATGCTCGCCTGTCAGCTCTTAATGAGCTGGTTGGCATGCTATAGGTTAGTTTATCCTGGCACTGGGAAGGGCATGTTAGTTGCCATGCACAATTTTAAAACTAAGAATAATAATTGCACTCCCAAAACAGACAGCTTTAATTCTTAGTCTATACCATTCATCTTGGATTCACCAATGTATTTTAATCATTTCTCCTCATCGAAATTAAACTGTCCCTCTTAATAACTTGACAGATATTCGATGATCACCACTGAACCTTTTACATTCCAGGGCCTTTAACCTTAGTTCATGTAATCACTCTTTTTAATATGTCCCTTGGAGTTCAGGTATCATTCTGATACATCTTTGCTGTGCACCATGCCAAAAGCTGATCCATGTATTTCAAGTGTGCTACAACTACACTTATGTATTGACAGTAAAATTGTTACGATAAAACATGCCACTTATACAAGACTTTTAGGAGCTGGTTCTGACATAAGCCTCCTTGCCTCACATGTTAACTCATTCCTGAACATAAATGTGCATGTACCAGCTGGGGACAACCTTGAGATCTGTGGTAATGGCAAACAAGTCTTATGAAGCCTTAAGCCACACCTCCAGCACCTCTCAACAAACATGATGACAGCACCCTCAGAAGAGGAGAGGCAAGCAAGGAAATGTTAAAGGAAGAAAGATTGATTCACAGTCTTATTGAGGTAACAACTGTCCATTCAAGACAACAGATGGTTGGGCACTGCGTGGAATCTGAAACTTGGCAATGTATCTTGGTGTTGTACCTATTCTTGGCTAACCATTTGGATTGTCAATCTGATACTGCAGTACATACAATTAATTGTTAACCAGGTTTTACAGATATACTGGGATACAGCACTGTCAGACTTTTGGGTTCAGTTTTGCACCATTCTGTCACAACTACCATCTGAAGAGAAACTTAAGGCAGCAGTTGGAAAATGGAGGACCCTTTGTGGCATCTGAAATATTCAGTGATGCACTATGAAGAGGCCAACTTTACTTGAGAATAAAACCAAATGCAGAAATGGAATCTGGTATAGAATATTTTTATTACACAATGGAAGATGGATATTTGAAATAACTTTACAGGCAATTAAACACAGCAAATAAGTCAGGGGCATTTAAAATACAATTAAAAGGGCAGGATGGCAAATTGATGTGCTAGAGGGATAGGGTTTGACAGGCTAAGTGACTTATTCATCCCTGCTTTTCTGCACAACAACTGCTGATAATCCATCTCCTGGACAAATTCCAACAATTTCACATCAATGTTCAGTCCAATGATTAAGCCTTAGAATTGGCGCTCACACTCAGGCACATTCTCAACAAGCTTTTGAGGTAGAAAGTCAGTGTTTAAGGGAACAGACTAAATCAGAAGTTGCTGCACAGTTACCAATAAATGCCTTTGAATCTTGGTGGCACAGTGGCTCAGTGGTTAGCACTGCTACCTCACAGCGCCAGGGACCTGGGTTTGATTCCAGCCTTGAGCAACTGTCTGTGTGCACATTTTCACTGTGTTTGTGTGGGTTTCCTCCCACAGTCCAAAGATGTGCAGGTTAGGTGAATTGGTCATGCTAAGACAGAGGGTGGTGGTGGAGGGTTGTTTTTCAGACTGGAGGCCTGTGACCAGTGGAGTGCCACAAGGATCAGTGCTGGGTCCTCCACTTTTTGTCATTTACAGAAATGATTTGGATGTGAGCATAAGAGGTACAGTTAGTAAGTTTGCAGATGACACCAAAATTGGAGGTGTAGTGGACAGCGAAAAGGGTTACCTCAGATTACGACAGGATCTGGACCAGATGGGCTAATGGGCTGAGAAGTGGCAGATGGAGTTTAATTCAGATAAATGCAAAGTGCTGCATTTTGGGAAAGCAAATCTCAGCAGGACTTATACACATAATGGTAAGGTCCTAGGGAGTGTTGCTGAACAAACAGACCTTGGAGTGCAGGTTCATAGCTCCTTGAAAGCAGAGTTGCAGGTAGATAGGATAGTGAAGAAGGTGTTCGGTATGCTTTCCTTTATTGGTCAGAGTATTGAGTATAAGAGTTGGGAGGTCATTTTGCAGCTGTACAGGACATTGGTTAGGCCACTGTTGGAATATTGCGTGCAATTCTGGTCTCCTTCCTATCGGAAAGATATTGTGAAACCTGAAATGGTTCAGGTTTACAAGGATATTGCCAGGGTTGGAGGATCTGAGCTACAGGGAGAGACTGAACAGGCTGGAGCTGGTTTCCCTGGAATGTCAGAGGCTGAGGGGTGACCTTAAAGAGGTTTATAAAATTATGAGGGGCATGGGTAGGATAAATAGACAAAGTCTTTTCCCTGGGGTCAGGGAGTCCAGAAGTAGAGGGCATAGGTTTATGGTGAGAGGGGAAAGATATAAAAGAGACCTAAAGGGCAACTTTTTCACGCAGAGGGTGGTACGTGTATGGAATGAGCTACTAGACGAAGTGGTGGAGGCTGGTACAATTGCATCATTTAAGAGGCATTTGGATGGGTGTATGAATAGGAAGGGTTTGGAGGCATATGGGCCGAGCGCTGGCAGGTGGGACTAGATTGGGTTGCGATATCTGGTCGGCATGGACAGGTTGGACTGAAGGGTCTGTTTCCATGCTGTACATCTCTATGACTCTATAAATTGCCGATGGAGTTAGTGCATTAGTTAGGGGGAATGGGTCTGGGTGGGTTACTCTTCAGAGGGTCGGTGTGGACTAGTTGGGCCGAAAGGCTTGTTTCCACATTGTAGGGAATCTAATCTAAAACAGTAGGCCATTTGGCCCTCCCAGCTTCTTCTGCCATTCAATAGGATCATGGCTGACTCTCTATCTCAATGATGTAATTCTACTTTATTTACAGAGTCCTTTGGTGCTTATTTAAATTTAAAACTTCATCTATTTTTTTTAATACATTCAGTGACTTGGTCTCCACAGCTTCTGTGATAGAGAATTCCACAGGTTCATTCACCTTTGAGTGAAGAGGTAAATCCTCATCTCAGTCCTAAATGGTCTACCCTGTATCCTTACACTATGTTCCCTGGTTCTAGACTCCCCAACCAGTGCAAACATCCTCCCTGCATCTAGTCTGTTTATTCCTGTTAGAATTTTATACATTTCAATCCTTCACATCCTTCTAAACTTTAGTGAACACAGGCCCAGTCAAACTAATCTCTCCTCATAGGACAGTCCTGCCATCCCCAGTATCATCCTGGTGAACATCTGCTGCATTGCTTCTATGGCAAATATATTTTTTCCTCAGCATGGAAAACAAAACTGTATGCAGTACTCCAGGTGTAGTCTCACCAAAGCTCCGTATAATTGCAATAAGACATCCCTATTTCCAAGCTCAAACCCTCATATACCTGACTGAACGAGTTATGGAAAGTCACAAGTAAACAACTTAGAATTCATTTGCACTTCCTTTATCTTTCACAATTCATGTTCACTCACTTGACAAAGCAGAATCTGATCTTTTAGACACTTGACATTATTTGTCTTGATAATAGCTTGTGTGTTACCAGGAGCACCATTCCTTTTAAGTGATAAGTATACTTCAATTCAATGGAACATTTCCATTGCAGGTCACCTCCTCATTCTGCAACTCCCAGCCAATAGCACCATTATTTCTTCTAAATGAAATGTATAAAAATTTTTATCACGCATAGGCTTAGTCACAAAATGTTCAATATATTATGTTTGTATCCAGTTCTCACATCATCGCAATCTTAAATTAATAGTTTGGTGACAGAGATTGGCAACATGCCTCACTGTGTTCAAATCAGCATCTGGTAGAGGGATGAGCTCCTAATGCTGTCAGATAAAAACCTCTGTCATATGTGGCTTGAAATGTTAATAATAAGGAGTGCCATAAACATCGCATGCTTTTGGTGATGTCACATGAACACGTGGGCAGAATAACTTTGGATCATGAAGCAAGTCCTGACATGCAGGTTCACCTGATGCTCACTGTCACAACATACACAATCATCAATATATCTAACTATCAGTATAATTTGTTGCAAACATGCCATAAACAGTTTCCTGATCTATATAAGAGCATCTTCTGGTTAGACAAGCAAGTGGTTTTTGTCTATCTCACTAAAGCCAATTGGTCATACAATTCCTTACAGTTAAAGGAGCAAACAAACCAGACCATAGTGAGGTGTACACTCCGTTTAGCTGCACAGACAGCTGGAACTTTCCAAAGTGGGGCCTGACTCAGTCATTTTCACAAATTTCCTTTTGAACTCAATGGACGATGGCTCCCTGTTCTGAATTACTGGCGAGTAGCATTGTGCAACTGATATATTAAGTCATTACATTACATTCCCATGCAGGATTGGGGAGTGCACCATTGTAAATGACATCATTGTTCAGATGTTGTACTGGAGACTGACTGTTCTGGCAGATCTCAAGAATCCCTTGTACCAGACGGGACAATAAACAGTCCAGTTACATCCTCAGTACGACAGGGCAAAACTTTCCAACTCAATCTACTCATTGATGATTGTGGAATCTTGCTGTGTATAAAATGGCTGCCTGATTTGGATGCTAATAGCAATTAAGAAGTGCTAGTTGACTATGTTCAAAATCAAAGAGCACCATGAGTAAGCAATGAGAAGTTTTGCAAATTTCTATGACTTGCACTTCCTGCACCTGCCACACGTTAATCTACACATTTGAAATGCAAAACCTGACATATTCAGGCAGTATCCTGTCACTGCACCTAGCCAAGCATGTAGTGCTTCAAGTGTGGCTGACTATTGGAACCAGGACTGTATAATTACAGGATATTCTTTCTGAACAAACTTAGTCAGTACACCTCACTTGAAATGGTTACAGAATGGTATGTGCTAGTAAACCACAAGCCCAGTTTAATGCTCTGGGACTTCAGGTTCAAATCCTACCTGGCTAGAATATAAATCCAATTAACAAATCCAAACTATCAAGTTAATCCCTGCAATGACGACCATGGAAATTATCAATTGTTGCAAAACTCTGTCTTATAGAATAGAATAGAATCCCTGCAGTGTGGAAACAGGCCCTTCAGCCCAACAAATCCACACCAACCCTCCGAAGAGAAACCTGGTTTGCTATTCCATTAATTCCTCTATCTCACGTTCATTGGTCATCGACTTACCAAGTCATAGAGATGTACAGTACGGAAACAGTCGGTTGAACTCCTCCATGCCAACCCGATATCCCAACCCAATCTAGTCCCACCTGCCAGCACCCGACCCATATTCCTCCAAACCCTTTCTAATCATATACCCATCCAGATTCCTTTAAATGTTGCAATTGTACCAGCCTCCACCACATCTTCTGGCAGCTCATTCCATACATATACTATCGTTTCCATGAAAAAGTTGCCCCTTAGGCCTCTTCTATATCTTTCCCCTCTCACCCTAAACCTATGCCTTCTAGTTCTGGACTTCCCCCACCCAAGGGAAGAGGCTATATCTATTTACCCTGTCCATGCCTCTCATGATTTTATAAACCTCTATAGTGTCAGCCCTGAGCCTTCGACACTCGAGGAAAAACAGCTTCAGCCTATTCAACCTCTCCCTATAGCTCAAATCCTCCAACCCTGGCAACATCCTTGTAAATCTTTTCTGAATCTTTCAAGCTTTGGAACATCCTTAAGCAACAATTATGGAGACAAATACAGTAACCTCACTGTATAAGCAACAGGAAGTAATAACCTTCTCCTTGTTTGCAATATCACCCCAAAACCGGCCTCTTGATCCCTTTAGCTATTAATTCCAGTGAAGTCAGGATTGGGAACAATGAGCCATTTTTCACTTAGTTCAAGAGAGGCTTTAAAGAGTGACGAACATCAGGTATAATGACATGATATTAAATACCACTGGAGGGAGAAAGCAATGTAATGTGTTGCGAGGTGTAAAGCTTGTTCGAAAAGAGGAGAAACAGCAGATGGAAGGACAGCATTGCTTGATCTCTATTCAAACTCAACTTTCATCAGTCAGTCAGAATATCACATAGAACAAATGTAACATGTTTTTCCATCACTGGAAGGCGATTCAATCAACAAAATATTGAGGTGGCATAAATGGAAGACACAGATAAAAGCAGATCCCAACCCATGATTATCTGTGAAATATTCTGCGAGGAAGCTGCAGCACCACAGTAATTTCAGAAAAGCACAATAAAAGGACTTTTGACTAAGTCTGTAATATTTCATCACATCAGTCAAAGCAGACGATGGTTCGTTAAAGGCAAACAGTTATTAATCTGTCTTATTTGTCAATGTGTTCTGGGAATGTGCACCACTCTCTTTCAACTCTTGTCAAAACTATTTGACATGTTAAATGATGAGAGCGATTTCTGATACAGAACACGTCCTTTCACGGAATGTGAGAACTCGGTGACACCACCTATGCACAATTTATACTTCACTAGTTACTGAAGCATTTCAGCGTCTGAAACATAGCTTGATCAAGGAGACTTATGATATTCCGCCCACCCCTGAGATTTCAGAGAAGTGGTTGCTATTAAGTTTATGAGTCATAGAGTCACACAGCACAGAAACAAAGTCCATGTTGACCACATTCCCAAACTAAAGTAGTCCTGCCTGCCTGTGCCAGGTCGCTATCCTTCCAAACATTTCTTAATCACGTAGTTATCCAAACATCTTTAAACGTTGGAACTGTACCTACATCCATTTCCTCCGAAGTTCATTCCACACACGAACCACTCTGTAAAACAATCATCATCTCTCATGTCTTTTTTAGATCTGTCTCCTCTCACCTTAAAAATATGCCCCCGAGGGAAAAGACACCTGCCATTCACCTTATCCACACTCCTCAGGATTTTATAAACTTCTGAGCCCACCCTTCAACCTCCTATGCTCTAGTTTAAAAAAAAGCCCAGCATCTCCATGGAACCCAAACCCTCCCTTCTCAGCAGCACCCTGGTAATTCTCTTCTGAATCCTCTCCATCTTAATAATGTCCTTCCTATAACAGGGCGGCCAGAACCGAATCACAGTACTCCAGAAGAGGCCTCACCAATGTCCTGTAAAACCTCAACATAAATGTCCCAACTCCCATGCTTAAAGGTCTGAGCAATGAAGGCAAGCGTACTAAATGCCTTCTCAACCAACCCTCCATGTGATGCAAACTTTGAAGAGTGATGTACGTAAAGCCTTACGCTACGCTTCACTGGGCCTCAACATCTGTGACATGTGTTTCTTTCGGTTCATGTTCAAGTTTGAAATGGATGATGTGAATATCCCCAAACAGGATACTCAAGACCAGCCCAAAGTGGGGCCAGTGTCTCAATGCCATTATTTGGAGAAGCTGCTAGTATCCGTTAGCCTTAAGGGGTAGCTCACTTTTTGTCCAAATATAAACGCTGGGTCACTGACCTCCCATGTCAGCAGCCCTGAGGTAAAATTCAAGAGGGAAAGCAGAAGAGGAGTGTCATTGTTTGGGGAGGTGGGGGAATGAGGGGCCATTGGGGGCTTTGGGGATGAGGTGGGAAGGTGGATGTTGTCATAGCATTGTGGTTGAAGGGACACACAGTAACAGTGATTGGAATGCTGAACAATGCCAACCTCCTGTAAAGTCCAACCCAGCAACAGTGGACTAAGACTGAGGTTGAGCACCTTGCTTTCACATACACATTCTACCTAGATCAAGTGAAACTTGGGGTAACTTAATCCTGGGCTTGACATCTTACAGGTTCCCTCTAGTCCTCAAAACTGGTCCTGCTTGAACTTATTTGGAAGATCAGTGATCTGAAATATCAAGTGCTGCAAAGGCACAGCCAAACCAGACAAGAAAACATGGAAATGAGAGGAAGCTCTTGAACCTGCTATGCCAATCAAAGAGATCATTGCTAATCCATCACACATCAATTAGCTCACTTGGTTGAACAATGCAGAGTGGTGCCAACAGACTGGGTTAAATCCCTGCACCACTGATGTTACCATGAAGGGCTCTCCTTCTCAACCTCTCCCCTCACTTGACACATAGTTACCCTGAGATTAAACCATTTCCTAGTCATTTCTCTCTCTCCCTCTCTCTCTCTCATGCAACAGCTGCCCTCTGATAATGGTAAGACCAAGGTGATTTTACCTGTTGACCCATTTCTTAAATCTATATACCAACCCTAGTTCCATATTCCCATCTAAAGGTGATCCTGCAATTAGCCAACTGCAGATACAAAGGTTAATTATAAAGATAAAAGTGAAGACAGTCTGCTATCATTGCAGGCCTGTTACTTGGTTGAAGACTCCTCTTTTGAAAATGAAGGGGCTATGAACACAAAATCAGAAATTCAACAACCACAACAGCTTCTGTAAGTCCAAGAGATGCAGGTTTCTGATACAGGTAGACCAGGCGAGCAGAGGTAGAGCAGAGCAGCTTCTTATTGTTCATCACTTTTGCAGTTATAACATTTGCATATGACCTGGATTCTTTCAGCAGAACTGCAGTTGATTTCTGAAAGCCCTTTTCTCCATCTCTTTTCATTAAGAAATTTCAGAATGTCTCTGTGTCCTTCCTGGAAGCTGTCTCACAGCCAATCCCAGGCAAAAGTGAGTAAAATGTGTAAGTAATATTCACATTATTGAATTGTTATGTTTATTATTCATTGTTTTATCAGGGTATATAAAGAATTCTAATTTATCCCAGCAGTAGACATCAGCTTGCAGACAGTCGTGACCCATTTACTCTTCTATTTTCAGTTCAGATTGTCTTGTTCGCAATGCAAGGAAAAATATGACAAAATTGACAGTGGAGAAATTCTCATTCCTGACGAAGGGCTTTTGCCCAAAATGTTGATTTACGTGCTCCTCGGATGCTGCCTGACCTGCTGTGCTTTTCCAGCACCACTCTAATCTACACTCACAGCCAATCCCATACAGACCAAAGCATGTGATGGATGCTTGGTCAACTAAGGATGAATCATTGTTTCATAAAGCAGTCAATCATGCTAGAGGTCTGTAAGTTTGTCCCTCCAAATTCCATTTATCTTCAAAGCTTGGAATTCTCACACCTTTAGGAGGCCCATTCTGTTTTCCAAAGGTTCATCAAAATCTAAATGACTCCCTTTGTAACTGATGCTGAGATAACATATCTGCCTTCATGGCTAAAATGAATTAACAATGAATATGTGACTCTTAGGAGGAATCTAATTAGGCTTCCTTCATCATTTAAAAATAATGAACATTTTTCCACATTGACATTTTCCCAGAAAATATACCCTATTATAATTACAGCTATGGCATAAAAATATTCTATTACAAAACAAGCTGTGCTGAATACAAAGAAATGCAATGGAGTAAACATGTTAAGTACTAATTTTCTAATACTGCTCCTCGTAGCCCTTAAGAATCTGTGTGCATGTGGGTATCTAATGAATGGCAGTGAGTCAAAGTGTTCAACTCGATTGTATGGGATAAGGTCTCAAAGTACTTGGGTAAACTAGCTTTTACATACATGTAGTCACCATTCAGTGTTAATGCTTATCAACTCCATTAGTCATATTCTTGAAAAATTCAAGCAGATTTGTCAAGTACGATTTCCCTCTCGCAAATCCATGCTGACTGTCTAACGCTGTTGCTGGTTTCCAACCGTCCTTTTATAATGGAATCCAGCATTCTGCCCACTGCCAGCTAACCAGTCTACAATTCTTTGTTTACTCTCTACCTCCTGTTTTAAATAGCGAAGCCGCATGTATTACCAGGTGTTTAACCTTCTGTTCTGAAACTGCAATGTAATGCAGAATGAAAGACAAAACGCAGAGACATGGAACGAGGTATGATTGCTCTTTCAAAGCACGGACACAATGGGCCAAATGGCCTCATTCTGGGCTGAGGTTCTATCATTCTACAAACTGGCTGATAGTGGTTGAGTAAAATGTGTAAGTAATATTCACATTATTGAATTGTTATGTTTATTATTCATTGTTTTATCAGGGTATATAAAGAATTCTAATTTATCCCAGCAGTAGACATCAGCTTGCAGACAGTCGTGACCCATTTACTCTTCTATTTTCAGTTCAGATTGTCTTGTTCGCAATGCAAGGAAAAATATGACAAAATTGACAGTGGAGAAATTTGAATTCACCATCTTGAAAAAGCCGTCTGCACTGCTGAATAGATTCAGGCACCTTCTAAGATATATGCTTGCTCTGACAGTAATCACAGCACAAATCCACCTTTAAGCTGCTGAAAAGCAGTGAAGCCTTTTCAAACATAAAATGACATTTTCCAACAAAATTAAATGCTCACAGCTTAAAGGATGGTTTAAAATAGATAATCCACACAAATATTAACAGCTTCATAAAGCATCCCACAGCCCAGCTTTGAGATTAAATCCTCAGTGCATGTGTTGATTGAATTTAACTGCATTGCTCACCATAAGGTATTAATGCTCACCATTCTCCATTCCAGTCATGTTCACTGGGATTTTGTGACGGAGAAGCTCTGCTTTGTCTCAGTCACGTTGCATTCGTGCTTATATGCTTTCGATGGAATCAGCGCTCCCAAAGACATTTTAAAAGTTGGCAGAAGTTCAAACCCCAAGTGTACAATTAATTGAGCCAAAGCCATAATCATGTACAAGGGAAAAAGCTGGCCTTTCGTACTGGAAGCTTCACAGAATTGGTATGCCTCAAAATGAGGCCATTTGACCCATCATGTCTGCACTGGCACTCCAATAAGCATTGAACTTGGTCCCTTCTCTTGTCCTTTCCCCATGCCCTAGCACCTTGCTTCTATTCAAATAATTATCAGATGTCCTTTCTAATGTCCCAATTGACTCTGCCTCAAGCATACTTCCAGGCAGTGCATTCCAGATCCAAACCTGTCGTGAGAAAAGATTTCTTTTTTTCTCATATCACGTTTGCTATGTTTGCGTGCACTCTTTCTTGATCCTTATATCAGTGGGAACAATTTCACCCTGTCTGGTACATCCATGCGTTTTAGCAGATCTCCTCACCGCTGCCTTCGTTCGAAGGAGAACCCAGTCCCAATGTCTCCGAACAAGTGATGTTTCTAATCGCTGGAACTGCTCTTGTAAATCACTTCTGCACCCTCCAACACATCCACATCCCTCAAGTGTGGTGTTCTGCACTGTACACAATTTTCCCCCTGAGGTCTAACAAGTCTTATACAGGCTCAGTATAATCTCCTTGCCTTGCTCTTGAGTTTTATGTCCCTCTTAATAAAGCTGAAAACTCTATACTTTATCAGCTGCTCTCTGCACTGGGCTTATCACCTTCAAAGGTATACGCACATATATTAGGTCTCTCTGCTCCTGCACTCTTTTATATCATGCATGCTCTTTTAAATTTTATTTATCAGTTTCTTCTGGCCAAAGTGCATCAGCTCACATTCCTCTGTATTGGACTTGATCTGCCCAGTGTACCAACTTGTCTATACCCTTCCGGAGTTCTACACAGTCCTGCTCTTGTTTACACCTTGATTAGAATTTACATAGTGGTTGCACTATCACACTGCACCAAACAGCACAGTGACCGTGACCAGATCTCTGGTATCAGCCCAAATCTGAGGTATACATGCAGCAAATAGCAGTGAGCACTGGTGGATATCAGACAGCAGTCTGCTGCTTCACTGGCAGACTATTGTATGCAGGGACTGTAAATGTGGTATTTAAGTGTAATGTGGAGGTTACAAGGAGCTGAAAAACTTATTGAGGGCACGGAAGTGTCATCAAGACTGTCCATGAGAGGACACATTTAAAAGAGGTTTTCAAATTGTAGATAAAATAAAATGGTGCAATACCACCCAAATCTCAACATAGACCCTAGACCTCCTTTACAAGAACCTTGCAAAGAATTCACCGCCAACACCAGCTGCTTCTTGACTGGGACAAGTGCTAACAGTTTTATACCAGGAGAGCTTGGTTCATGCCCAGACTTACTACCTGAAAGAGTTAATCGTGAGACAAGTTCCACTCATTAGAATAGAAGGACTGTTCCTGAGAGGAGCTAACCAATGGGTTTGTATATGTACCTGTAGGGGGCAGTAATGTGTAGATTGAGCCTGACTGCATTTGAGATACATGATTGTCTCACAAGTGGCGATGTAAATAATTATTTTGAAATAAATCCTTACTGTTTAACAAGATTTCTTCTGCCAATGACCTTGTGTGAGCATCCTTCCCCACAGGGTTTCACTAACTTAGATTAACATCAACAAGAAGGCATTAATCAAGGCATCTCAGATGGTTCACGTGAACATTACTACAACAGCTATCAGATGGTAGCAAAAGTAGATACAGCAGTAAGGCACCTCTGATGGTTACACAGTCAACACCAGACCAAGAACTGAGGTGCAGTTTGACTAGGGGTGGCTGAAGTTGGTGGACACACAATCTGTTCACTTGGTACAAAGCCCTGGGCAGGTTGGGTCAGATTTGCAGCAGCTTGGAATGACTTGAAATACTCAGCAAAGAACCTCCAAACAGACAGGAGAAATGTCGCAGTAGCGTGGATCAACTGAAATTTCTCCACTTCATTTCATGATTTGTAAAAACTACATTGTATTCCTAAAAACTGGGCCAATGCCTCTTCCAAGGTCTGCCCTTTGGCATTTATTCACCTTGTGAAAATTACCATTCAATTAACTGTAGATTGGCCAGCATAGCAACATTAGATGATGATACTATGATACCTTTACTTTTTAATTCATTCATGCGATGTAGGCATCACTGGCTAGGCAGCATTTATTGCCCACCCCTAATTGCCCATAGGCCAGTTAAGAGCTAACCACATTGCTGAGAGTCTGGAGTCACATATAGTCCAGACTAAGTAAGGATGGCAGATTCCCTCCCTAAAAGGACCTTAATGAACCAAAGGGGCTTTTCAACAAGTGACAATAGATTCACAGTCATCATTAGACTCTTAATTCCAGACTTATTGAATTCCACCATCTGCTGTGAGTGGGATTTGAACTCAGATCCCCAGAACATTACCTGGGTCTCTGGATTAACAGTCCAGCCATAATACCACAAGACCATTGCCTCTACCATTGACCACTACATTGTCATGTCAGAAGACAGTGGGATGAAGATACGTGTGTCTTTACCTTATTGAGGCATTAACAAGGCAGGGAGGAAAATGCTTGTTGCACAGCAGAGGTGAGGGAGGGCTTTTTCCAGAATTAAGAGCGTTCAATATCTTTTCAGGTAGCAACATTGCTTTCTGAATGGATAAGGAAAGGCTTCTCTTCCAACGTCTTTATACATTAGTATTCTGGTGTTATTTGATCGGAATAGAAACAGACAATAAGTTTTCTGGAGTCTTTCTGCATAGATTGATTGGTAACAAGAGGTGCATTATGAGGTCAAATGTAGGTGAAACCAAACTAATGTTTTGAGAGCGGTTTCTTCCAGTGTCCTCTAATGGCCGAGTTTTATTACAAACTCCAGTAACAAAACTCCTAAGAAACAAGGAGACGCCCTGTGCGTATGATGGACCTACTGGCTTATTCAGACCCTGAATCATTCCCAAATCACCCTGGCATGTAACTGGGCTACCTTCACCATAATGGTCAAGTGTGAAGGGAAGGGGTAAGGTAAGGCACACGGTGATGATGAAAAGGACTATTTGTGCAAATTTATTTTCTGAACACTTGTGTTTCAAAACAAAAGCTGGCTTTAAAACAAGACATCTTGCATTTACAAGAGGGGAATAGGATGGGCGTTCTTCTGCATGTCAGATAAATATTTGACAACAATGGTCATGTTCCCATTTTATACTTCCATGTATTTGAACTCATTAGTAACTGGGTCTGACAGTCAACATCGGGATTCAACTTAAAGGGCTTGAGTTGCATAAAGACTGTTTTTCAGAAATCAATATCAATTAGAGTCCACTTGCCAACCAATCAGCTCTCTCCTCTCAGAATATCAATGTTGGCTTTGCCCTTGCGTTTATAGTCTTGCAAAGTGTCCTGTTAAGTGTAAGACAAAAATCTTCAACAGAACGTGTGCATTTTCAGCAATATTCAAAGACTTTTCTATTCAAAAGAAAATGATGCCTACTTATCTCAGGGCGTTTCTGGACACATGACCCTAAGAGTCCACAGACCACCACAAGTTCAAAGCTCCATCCATTAGTTGTAACTGGCAGAACATCACGTTTTATTTGCCATTTCCCATTTTATGCTTGAAAGAATGCCACTTCCAAGTAGGAACTCAAAGTAAGTCCTTATACCAGACATTGTGATGGACAGACTTTGCTTTTTAATGGATCTGAACTGAAGATGCCTATCTGCAGTATCTCGGCAAGTCTGTCATTTGAATATTCATATACCTGAAGGTTGGGACAGGCAGGAGCAGCAAATTATAGAGGAGGACCAAGCTGATCCAGAACAGTCAGGGCTGAGCGATTTCAGAAAGCCCATTCTTTAGTGGTTATCGGATTGTAGAGGGAGAGGGGTTTAATAGTTTTGAAGAAGTTGTTTTGTGAATGGCAAACAGTACTTGCTGGGGCGTCAATGCTGCAAAGCTTTGCTTTAGGTATCAGTATTTGGAGATTCAAATCGTCAAGGTTTGTAAATATAATTGATGAAGTTAGAGAATTGAAAACAGGATTATTTGTTGAAACTCAATTGCTAAAATGATGCACTCTATACTTTTAAGCTTTCGGTTTCAGATTTCCACATTCTTGACAAAGAATCATTGTTGGCTAAAATGAAAATGGAGTGCCCCATAATTGACCTGGAAGTGGAACTTAAATTTGTCTTCATATTTACTTTGCATACTTACGCTCTCCCAAGGCAACAAGAAGTATTGCAAAATAAAACAGGACACCAAACCACATCGGGAGAACTTAAGAAATTCAATGCACACAACATTCACCAACCTCATTCTTCTGTACTCAACACAGTATCTTATACTTATCTGTTAAAACCAAGCCCAGGGAAAAAAAGTCAAACATAGCATTTCTCCCAGCGCAAGTGCAGTCAGGACAAGAAATCTTGATATGTCAATGCACATCTTCCACACACATAAGTACAATTGTTTCATTGATAGATTCTGTAATCTATGTCGGAATAACCTGAAAAAATGTCTAAGTATCACAACACATATATGTTATGTTTCCAGCTGACAATAATACCAGGGTAGACAAGCAGGAGGCTGGAAGAACACAGTTAGCCAGGCAGCATCAGGAGGCACAGAAGTCATTGTTTTGGGTGTAACCCTTTGGCAAGTTACATCCTAAAATATTTGATAAGCCAGAAGTTTTAATTTTGCCTCTGTTTGTTGTAGTGATCAATCACTAAATATATGCACAAGAGGCTGCCAATGTACTTTAAACAAAAGAACAACCAAGTTCATTACACACAAAAGGAAAACAAAAATGCAATACATGTAATATGAACATGTTTATTCAGTCTTAATAAAAATACCAGAAATAAAACTGCAACCATTCAAGCCTCAGACAGAATCTAACAGATACTCAGACTTCAGTGAATGGTCATCGGTTTCCACTTCCAAGTTCAATGCCAGGTGATTGTGGTTGTTTTTGCTTTCTTCCTTCTTCAAGTTTATGTAAATAAACCCCAGTAACCGGGGACCACTTTTAGAACTCAAAATCTAAACTGAAATTGAAACTAATGTTTCTCCCTCCTCAGCATTTTGTTGTCCTAAATGTGTAATGTAAATATGAAGACAAATTTAAGTTCCACTTCCAGGTTAATTATGGAGCACTCCATTTTCATTTTAGCCAACAATGATTTTTTGTCAAGAATGTGGAAATACAAATCAACCTTCCAACTATACATGTTTCTGAGCATTTTAGATATCACGTTTTGTCATAATAATCATGTTATGAACCATTATAACAATACATTAGTTCCGTTTAACATTTATGTGAATGTATTATTCCATGTTCTGCCTGACTCCTTTCTTAACATCTTTTGGGATGATTTCTTGAAAATGGAAGACTGCTTAATTCTGGAAACCATTTTGATATGTTCTGAAACGGACACCCCAACTAGTGCAACCAATCATGTCTATTTATCTAAACCTACATAAACTTAACAAATTAATTAGAAGCATGAAAATTCAACGGGAGATTAACACGAACTAATGAATCCTAAAGTATTGCAATAAAAGACGTATCATGCATTATCATTTTGGAATTTAGATTATTCTAAAAAGGGGCAGATGAATTTTGGTTACTGTTGTGAAGACTTAAAAAAAAGGTCAGCCAGTCATTCTGGAACAGTGACCTAAATCCAACATTGTTGAAAAAGAAAAAGCAATGTTAAATTCTTATGGCATTAATGAAAATACATTTATGCTTTTGAGTTTATGAAATAACATGTAAATACATTAAGGCTAAGAGCTTTATTGTTAGTTCAGGTAAGAAAACACCAGAACTCAGAAGCAAGTTGTAATTGCTCTTCAAGTCAGAGTTTTTCCATTCAGTTGATGGACACTGGTCACTCCAGCAGAAGTCTAGCTTGTGAAGAGATTGGATAGAAATCTGCAAGTTATTGAAACTGAGAAAGTTTAGACCCTCAATTGTTAAGAGATCATGTCAGTAGACTAAAAAAAAGTATCATAACATTGTCTCCTTCGTCCAAGGGAAAGAACCTGGAAAGTGTCAGTTAAGGAGAAACTGAAAGAAAAGAGAGGTATTTCTCTCAACTTGAGTCTCTGTAATAGATGGGGTTGGGACATAGGTCAAACTTTGTTTTGTTTATTGTGTCAAGATCTTGGTTTGTATGTGTTTTTTTCAGTTTGAATGATAAACCTATGTTCTGGTGCTGAAGAACATCTACATCCTCAAGTGAAAATCTTCAATGATTAACCATCACATTCACGAACTAAACAAATTAAAAATAAGATCTATCAAGCAGGTTTCATTATTGAATTTAATTTGTCCACTACTATCATCAACTGGAATTATAACAGTATTAAGCAAAGACAGTTACAGGACATGGGAGACCTTGTTCCATTTTCTGGTTCATCTGTTTGAATTGAAGGATTGCTCAGAGTGCTTAATTCAGAGGTGCTATAAAATTAACTGTGCGAACAATAAGTTTTTTCCAGTCTCAAAACTATGGCTTGTGAAGAGCACGAGTTTCCACCAAATTCCCTTGGAATTTCTTTGGCCATTACTTTACAAGGCATTGAGTCTTATGTCAGTGGTGGGTAAGTTGTTGGCGGGGATTTCGAGGGACAAGATTTATATACATTTGGAAAGGCACGAACTGATTGGGACAGTCAACTTCATTTAAGTGCTTCTAAAACGATGCCTCACTAACTTAGTGAGTTTTTTCTGAGGTTACAAAGAAAATTGATGGAGGCAGAGTAGTAGTAGACATTGTCAAAGGCTGTGCTGCAGTCCGTATAGACAAAGTTCCGTATGGTAGGCTGGTTAGCAAGGTTAGATCACATGGGATCCAGGTGAGCTAGCCAATTAGCTTGAAGGTAGGAGATAGGGATTAGTGGTAGAGCATTTCTTTGTGGACTGAAGGCTTGTGACTAGCGCTGTGCTGCAGTATCGGTGCTGGGTCCACTGCTTTTCATCATTTCTATGAATGATTTTGGATGTGAATATAAGAGCCATAGTTACTAAGTTTGCAGGTGACACCAAAATAGGTGGTATCATGACCATGAAGTATATCTCAGGGTGCAACAGAAAAGCTAATTGGCTGAGGAGTGGCAGAAGTTTAATTTAGATAAATATGATGGGCTGCATTTTGGTAAGGCAAACCAGGGTAGCACTTATACAGTTAATAGTAAGGTCCTGGGGAGTGTTGCTGAACAAAGAGACCTAGAGGTGCATAATCCTTGAAAGTGGAGTCCCAGGTACACAGTGTGGTGAAGAAGGCATATGGCATGCTTGCCTTCATTGGTCAATGCAACAGTTGGGATGTTATATTGCAGATGTACAGGGCATTGGTGAGGCCACTTTTAGAATACTGTTGTCAATTCTGGTTTCCCTGCTATCGGAAGGAGATTGTTAAACTTGAGAGGGTGCAGAAACGACTTACAAGGATGTTGCCACGTCTGAATGGTTTGAGTTAAAAGGAGAGGCTGAAATAGGCTGCAGCTTTTTCCCTGGAGCATCGGAGGCTGAGGGGTGACCTTATAAAGATTTATAAAATCATGTGGGGTGTAGATAGGGTGAATTGGCTAAGGTCTTTTTCCTAGGACAGGGGAATCCACAACTGGACGGTATAGGCATAAGGTGTGAGGGGAAAGATTTAAGAAGGACATGAGGGGTAACATTTTCACATAGAGGATGATGTGTGTATGGAATGAGCTGCCAGAGGAAGTGGTGGAGGTTGGTATGATTAACATTTAAAAGGCATCTGGATGAGTATATGAATAGTGTAAATTTATAGGGATGCAGGCCAAATGCTGGCCAATGGGAATGGGTCAGATTAGGATGCCTCGTTGGTACGGATGAGTTGGACCAAAGGATCTGCTTCCATGCTGTATGACTCTATGACGACAATATTTTAAAATTAGACAACACTAAGTTGTTGGAAGCTCATTTCAAGGTCGCCGATAATATTAAGATTGCTCACAAATGAGTTTAGCCTCAGATTGTTGCTGGAGTGAGTGGAGGAGTTAATAAGAATTTAGAGCAGGGACCAAAAACAGTAGCTTCAATCATCCCAATATTTAATGCAGAAAATGTGCTCATCCAGAATTGGTCACCTGATAAACAGCCTGATAATTTAGACACAATGGAAGAATTTCCATGTAGAATCTGTGCAGTTTTTACAATTAGCCTCCAATGAAGAGATAAATAACTTGCTTACAGTATATTTCATCCATGAATTTCTCCAAAAGTAGCCATTTAGCATTAAGGAGACAGAAGCTAACATTTTCAGCCCATTTCCTCCTGCTCTATTCCTCACCAATTGTAATCTTTGTAACACAGTACATCCATTAATCATTACAATAGTCAATGACATCCAATGTCAATTCCCCTCAAGATTTTCATTTAATATGTTTTGTTCTTAAAACTGGACTGAGAAAAGGAATACATCCTCAATTTAATTGAGCAAGGAATACTATTCTGATGTGAGTCATATTCCCTGTATTCACACAGAAATCAGTGTGCAGAAGAAAACAACTGGATTAATTTAGGATATATCTTCTTGGAGAAAGTGAGGACTGCAGATGCTGGAGATCAGAGCTGAATATGTGTTGCTGGAAAAGCGCAGCAGGTCAGGCAGCATCCAAGGAGCAGGAGAATCGATGTTTCGGGCATGAGCCCTTCTTCAGGATTCCTGAAGAAGGGCTCACGCCCGAAACGTCGATTCTCCTGCTCCTTGGATGCTGCCTGGCCTGGTGCGCTTTTTCAGCAACACATTTTCAGCGCTAATTTAGGACATATGGTTGGCATGAACGAGTTAGACTGAAGGCTCTGTTTCTGTGATGTACATCTCTATGACTCAATAACTCAAAATTAACTGCTCACAATGGAGTATCCCTTTTCAATCATTCAAATTATTTGTTTGTGCAATTATAATTTTTAGTATTAAACTGCTGTTAGCTTTTTAAAAATTATTTCCAGGATGTGGATATCAGGTACTTGTTTCCCATCTTGAGTTACACTGAGATAGTGATGGAGAGCAACTTTTTTGACTTGTTAACAAGTCCTGGTACAGTTAAATGGTTTACTCAGCCCACTCAAAGGCAATTAAAGTTTAGAGTCAGATACAGCTCAGGTCAGGCAAGGATGGCAGGTTCCTTTCCCTAAAAGGACATTCTGCTGCGATTGCTGCATGACTTGAAGTTAATTTCTAAACAGTTCTAGTTTTTAGGAGTTCAACCATAATGTAGACTCATGAGGTATCGATTGTGCATGGCACTGTACTCAGTAAAAACAATCGATCATCACTTATTTTAGAAGCTTAAGCAGAGTATTTTTCAAAAATTAAGAAGAAATATATTCTTTTACAGAGTCATGGAGTCACACAGAAACAGAACCTTTGTTCCATGCTGAACATCATCCCGAAATAAACTCATTCCACCTGCCTGCTCCAGGCCTTTTCTATTCATGTACTTATCTAAGTGTCCTTTACATGTTGCCCTTTAGGTACAGGCTACCAGAATGGGTGTAAAGTAAACATCACATCTCCTGCCCTCAGATGCTCAAACATCACGGAACTACTCAATAACATGAGACACCACAGCACAGGCTCAATTTGAACTCAACCCGCACACTAATAATCAGGACTAGGGTGAGAAACTTTCTCTCCTTATCCCCGTCATCCCTTAAGCTTGTGTCCCTGTGTATTTTCCATTTTGAGTTTTTATGAGTGGCCGAGTTGTTAACACCATGGATGAGAAACCGGTCAGTCTTTTGGATGATTGGAATATAGGGGGATGGGGGAGCTTGAGTGAATCTCTTTCTGCTTGCCACAACAACATACCACAGCTCCATTGACTAAAGAATATGACCTACTGCAACAAATGGTACATTACTACTTTGCACAATGTTTGTCCTTGTCCTGTCTCTGAAGGTGCCTGTCAACCTGGAGCGGAATATTAGGTGAACTTGTGCAGTGGACTCAACTGGGTCAAGAATATCTACTTTCATTTCATTTAAATGCCTGACAGCATGCGGAATGAGCTGTTTTCTATCCTATCAATCTAACCAGAAATAAAATCCAGGTCGCTAGATACAAGGGCAGGAATCCAACATACGGCGCAACCCAGCTCCCGAACAGTTTTGCACATTAATTGTAACCAGTTTCGCCAGCAGAAAGTCCCTGGTGAATCTCTACATGCATCAGAAGAGGCGTATCATTAAAGGGCACATTATCAAGTTAGTGGTAAATCAACTTGCCTTGATTAATGTGCTGTTCTTGCCTCCTGAAATCACATCAGTGCCTGGGATCCACATTGTGTGCGAATCTTATGATATAACGGATTCAAATGATAGATTGCCATTTGCCCTCTCAATGCCCTAGAGGTTACACAATCAAGATACCGCAGCATCTGGCCTTGCCTAAAACTTCAGAGAGCATTTTTAAAAAAAATTAAATGCTTATTGCTGAGCAGTATTTGGTTCGTTTATTGTAGAAGTCAATGCAATGCCTACAAATGTCAGCGTTTGACACAAATAATCCATTTTTACTAAGCAGACCCAAGTCTGAGGATTAGTAACATTTCTAAAGATACAAAGCTTTATACCAAATCAGAAGAAAAGACCGTCAATGGGCAGCAATGACAACAGATTGTCAGCCAACTACAGCTTTATTGAGCTACAAAGTGTGAAATAAATATTCCCAAATGAATGGAAGAAAAGGAGGGATATAGGGTTTGAGGACCCTGTAATAACCATACGACAATGTTCCCGAGCTGCTTCACATAGGGCATAACTAGTACAGTGTGGACAGAATTAGTGTGGATTGAAGATAGGTTAAAATGAAGATGGAAGATCATTAGAGTTCAGGGAACAGACAATTAAATAATAAAAAGCATGCTACATCTCAGATTGACCTCTATAGTTGTACCTAATGCAAACATGCAGTGAAATAGAGTTTTATCAAAGCTGAAGACCAATCTTGACTTTGCCTTCTATTCAACCAGTCTATCTTCAATCCAAGCACCACAGGCAAAGCATCGTGATGCCAAATAGAAACAAGAGGGTGCAGAGAAAGACAACATGCTGAAATGTTTCCTCATAATTCCATAGGCTACTAGGATATTTAGTCACAACGAGAATCATGAAGGATGATAAATCCGACGCGGTTGAAATATTTCTGTGTGATTCATGGATCACTTTGCAGTTGAGGTGACTGTGGTGAACAAGCCAATTCCTGTCAGACAGAAGTATGCTAATGATTGTAGGAATCAGAAATTATGAGGAAATAAAAAAGAGGCTGTGTTTGTTTTCATTAGAACAAGTAATCGGAACTGTATAAAAACCAAGTCCATGACTCCAAAGCTTGACCTATGGGGGTTCTTAGTCACAGAAACATTAACATCGAAGATAGGAGCAGGAGGAGGCCATTCAGCCCTTCTTGCCTATTCTGCCATTGATCACAACCATGGATAATCGTTTAACTCATTAGGGCGAAAGTGAGGACTGCAGATGCTGGAGATCAGAGTCTGAGATTAGAGTGGAGCTGGAAAAGTACAGCAGGTCAGGCAGCATCCGAGGAGCAGGAAAAATCGATGTTTCGGACAAAAGCCCTTCATCAGGAATGACGGGTCTAACTCAATAGCCTAATCTTGTTTTGTCCCTATAATCTTTAATGCCTTTCACCCCAAGTGCTACATCTAGCCACCTCTTGAATACATTTAATGAATACATCAGCTACTTCCTGTGGTAATGAATTCCACAGGCTCAACACTCTGAGTGAAGAAATGTCTCCTCATCTCTGACCTAAGTAGTCCATCCCGAATTCTCAAGACTGTGACCCCTGGTTCTGGACACATCCACCTTTGGGAACATCTTCCCTGCATCTACCTTGTCTAGTCCTGTGAGAATTTTATAAGTCTGAATGAGGTACCACCTGCACCCCCTCCCCTCCCCACCTTTCATCTGAACTCCAGTGAAAACAGTCCTAACCTAGTCAATCTTTCCTCATATGTCAGTCCTACCATCCCTGAGGGAATCGGTTAGCTCAGGTGGCTGGATTGTTGATTTGCAGAGCAATGTGCTGCCAACAGTCTGGGTTCAATTCTCACCACCAGCTTGAGGTTATCACAAAGGCCTCTCCTTCTCAACCTCCTCCCTCACCCAAGATCTGGTGGCCTTCAGGTGCTGCCTCACAGCACCAGGGACCCGGGTGTGATTTCTCTGTCTGGCGGCTGTCTGTGTAGCATTTGCACATTCTCACCGTGTCTACGTGAGTTTCCTCCGGGTATTCTGGTTTCTTCCCACAGTCCAAAGGTCTGTATATTAGGTGAATTGGCCATGCTAAATTGCCCATAGTGTTAGGTGCATTAGTCAAGGGTAAGTGTAAGGAAAATGAGTCTGGGTGGTTTACTGTTTGGAGGGTCGGTGTAGACTTATTGGACTGAAGGGCCCGTTTCCATGCTGTATGGAGTCTAATCTAATCTAAAAAAATCACCAGTCATTTCTCTCTAAAATGAGAGAGCAGTCCCTATGGTCTGGTAAGACTATGGCAAGACAATAACACCATCTCTGGAATCCGAGGAGAAGGTGAGGTCTGCAGATGCTGGAGATCAGAGCTGAAAATGTGTTGCTGGAAAAGCGCAGTAGGTCAGGCAGCATCCAAGGAACAGGAAATTCGACGTTTCGGGCATGATTCCTGATTAAGGGCTTATGCCCGAAACGTCGAATTTCCTGTCCCTTGGATGCTGCCTGACCTGCTGCACTTTTCCAGCAACACATTTTCAGCTCATCTCTGGAATCTGCCTGGTAAACCTTCGCTGCACTCCCTCGACAGCAAGAGCATCCTTCCTCAGTAAAGCAGACCAAAACGGCACACAATATTCCAGGTGTGGCCTCACCAAGACCCTGTACGACTGCAAATAACACATCACTGCTCCTGTTGTTAGTCAATGCTGCTCTAATAACCCTCAACATAATACATGTGCTTTGAAGCTAAACAAAATTGTGAAATCCAAGTGTACTTCAGATGAATTTACAGCTTTTCTTGTTAAAACACCTCAGCTCACTAAAATCTTGACACAAGATGTTTCTCTGGTAGCTATGATATACTGAAAAAAAAGAGAAAGTCATAAAAAAAAAACAAAAACACACAATGATTTTACTTATTACTTACCTCCAAAAAAAACAAACCATTTTGCAAAATTTACCTTCTGCATCATTTTTCAAAAATCAAGAAGTGATAAAAACAGCACTAACAATGCAAGATTACAGCAAATAACAAATATTCTTTGCTGAGCAGGTTCTAAGTGAGTTCCAGTCATGGACACATAACGGGTTTATATGAGTAGTAATATTTATTCCAAATGAAAAAGTAATGGCAGAAACAAGAATCTGTACACAAATGGATACACATGAAAATCCTTTCAAGTCTTTTCTCAACAGACAAGAATCTACAACAGTCTCTATTTCAATTTCAACCCAAGTGCAGGTTACTTTTTCATGATTTTAATTAAATTGAGTCTGCTTTCTAGTTGCTGATCAATGTATTTCAAGCTGTTACTTTGGAAGCTGCTGGCTTTGTAGTTAACACATAGATGCAGCTTTACTCAACATATTCAAGGGACCATCCTCATGTAAGGTAACGTCCAGCACTGAGGGACACCATCACTGCTGTCGGTCTAACTTCTGTTGGCAGAATAACAAGCGTCGATCCATGACTCCCCTTGTTGTCAATCAAAATTTCTCTCCAACTTCCTTTCACATTTCATGGGTTTCAAGCTTTCAACTGGCATAAAATATTAAACGTTGTGATTTAATTCAGTGCAAGATATCCCCCAGTGTGTGCCTCCTGCTGTTGTAAGCACACAATTTACAAGGAAGCAAAACAAATTCTGCTTTATTCAGGTCTGGTCAGAATTTCTTGTCCATAACATACTTTTGTAAAGAACTCCTTGCCTGAGGAATGATTGAGGATGATCTCTAAGGCATGGAAGTAACTTCTGTCTCCTTCAGACAGATGTGATAGCACAAGTTCGCTCATCATTGATAATCCTTACTTAATCCTTACATCACTGAGAAGGGATTTAGAAAGCAAATATGTCTTAATCCATTCTGAAGAAATTGCAATCTTGATTGTCAGTTTTGCATAACTAAATCTTTATTTTCAGCTAATGAAATAAAAATACAACATTTAGGAAGAAAATGTTATCTTCATACTTGCAAATTAGTTTAGAGTTAGCACTGTTCAGAAAATTGTTTTTTTTAAAAATTCATTCATTGGATGAGCATGTCACTGGATAGGCCAGCATTTACTGAATGAGCATATCACTGCATAGGCCAGCATTTACTGGATGAGCATGTCACTGGATAGGGCAGCATTTATTGCCCATGCCAGACAGCAGTTAAGAGTCAACAACATATTGTGGGTCTGGAATCACATGTAGTCCAGATCCCATAAAGATGGCAGTTTCTTTCCCCGAAGGACATTTGTGAACTAAATGGGGTTTTCCAACAATTGACAATGGATTCATGGTCATCATTCGACTCTTCATTCCAGACTTTCATGGAATTCAAATTCCACCATCTACCCAGAATATACCTGGGTCATTCCTGATGAAGGGCTTATGCCTGAAATGTCAACTCACCTGTTCCTAACATACTGCCTGACATGCTGTGCTTTTCCAGTGCCACACTTTTTGTCCCTGGATTAACAGTCCAGTGATAATACCACTAGGTCATCGCCTCCTCCTAACACTGCCTTCACATCAATACTTCTGTTCTTTTTCTCGAAGGGTCATCCCCATCTCTCGCACACCCTAAGCATCCCATCTCTTGAGTGTATGAATGACTTCGGATATGTAAAATTGAGCACCTGAAGTGCTAGTAGGAATTTGATCGGAGCCAAGACCCACCTTGTCCTGAACATACACCTCCGCTTGAAGAATTTCTCTTTCCACTCAAATCCCCTAATTGAATCCTGTTAATTCTGTCCATACCTCTCCTGAGAATTGAATCTTTGATCTCCATCACTGAACATGGCGTTTCAAGAAGATTTGTTTTAAAAACAAAAGTCCAACACGCCTGAAAATACTGAGACTACCAATAGGAAGATAGGAACAGGACTTGACCATTCAACCAATCAAGACTGTTCTGCCATCTAATGCAATTATAGTGGATTGATAATCAAACATTTATCTGTCTCTATTTTAATTATATTCAATGACTGCTCTTCCACGGCCTTCTGGGGTGGATAATTCCAAACGTGCACCATACTCCAAATGAAAAGACGTTTTCCTAATCTCATTCCTAAATGGTATCTCCATTATTTTAGAATGGTTCTAGCATCACCAGCTGGGGAAACATCCTACCAGCACCTACCCATCCATCCCTTTGAGTATTTTGCAATTTTCAATGAGATCGACTAATAATATCTTTGCTGAGATAGCGAGACCAAAACTGTACACAGTACCCCAGGTGGTGTCTAACCAAGCTCCCATATGATTGAAGCAGAACTTCACTCCTCATGTACTCAAACCCCCCTTGCAATAAAGGCTAACATTTCATAAGCCTTCAGGGACTTATTCGAAACATACCAAAGTCCCTTTGCAATCTCTCATTCCATTTAAGAAATGCTCTGCACATTTGTTCTTCCTACCAACGTGGATAACTTCACGTTTTTTGACATATCTGCCATGTGTTTACCTGTCCATATCTACCTGAAAAAAGAACTCCTTCCTCAAAATGGACATTCCTGTTTTGTTTGGTATCATATGCCAATTTGGAAATATTACCTTTGGTCCCAGTGTCCAAAACATTGATATCGTGTGAACAGCTGGGGCCCAATTACTGATCCTTGCAGCACCCTACTAGTCACAGTCTGCCAATGCAAGCCAAACCCATTTATTCCTCCAACTTGTTTTCTGCCAGCCAATTCTTAATCTATATCAATACATTACCTCCTACATTATACCATGTGCTGTAATTTTGAAAAACAATCTCCTATGGGGGACATTACCAAGTAGTCAATCGGAAATCCAAATTTACTACATCCATTGACTTCCCATTCTCAATTTTGTGCATCACATCCATAAAACATTCAAACAAGTTTGTTAAACATGATTATCCATTTACAAATCCATGAACCGCCAAATGAGATAATGGACCAACTATTGTGTTTAGCAGGAATGACAACCTCCACAAAAAAAGCTTTAAAGTGATAAAAGATCTTCCAGCAGACAAACTATTTAAAAAAGGTCAACAATCAAATCATGAAGGGTATGGATAGGATAAATAGACAAAGTCTTTTCCCTGGGGTCAGGGAGTCCAGAACTAGAGGGCATAGGTTTAGGGTGAGAGGTGAAAGATATAAAAGACACCTAAGGGGCAACTGTTTCACACAGAGGGTGGTACGTGTATGGAATGAGCTGCCAGAGGAAGCGGTGGAGGCTAGTACAATTGCAGCATTTAAAAGGCATCTGGATGGGTACATGAATAGGAAGGGTTTGGAAGGATATGGGCCAGGTGCTGTCAGATGGGGCTAGACCGGGTTGGGATATCTGGTTGGCATGAACGAGTTGGACTGAAGGGTCTGCTTCTGTTCTGTACATCTCTATGACTCTATCTTCAATCCAAAGAATTTCCAAATCTTCCAAATCCAAAGAGTACATTTAGAAATATTTGGGTAACCTCCCAAATGCCTGAATTTGTGATGTCAGAAACATGGGGAAAGATAGGCTAATGGTAAATGTCAAAGTAGTTACATACCTCAACACTTAAATGTTAACAATGAAGCACTCTGGGGGTAATGTTGTATCAGTTAGTGACTCTGAAAATGATAGTGTTGGCAATGACATTAGATCCCACTCAATTTGATAATATTGTACAGACCTAGATGGAGAATGAAGGGTCTAGCTCAACATCCCAGTGTGGCCAGAAATTAGATTGGATTACTTACAGTGGATTACACCTCTTCCCACCCTACCTCCTGCAAAAATGCCACCCCATATTCCCAATTCCTCCGCCTCCGCCTCCGCCGTATCTGCTCCCAGGAGGACCAGTCCCACCACAGAACACACCAGATTGCCTCCTTCTTTAGAGACCGCAATTTCCCTTCCCACGTGGTTAAAGATGCCCTCCGACGCGTCTCGTCCACATCCCGCACATCCACCCTCAGACCCCACCCCTCCAACCGTAACAAGGACAGAACGCCCCTGGTGCTCACCTTCCACCCTACAAACCTTCGCATAATCCAAATCATCCACCACATTTCTGCCACCTCCAAACGGACCCCACCAGCAGGGATATATTTCCCTCCCCACCCCTTTCCGCCTTCCGCAAAGACCGTTCCCTCCGTGACTACCTGGTCAGGTCCACGCCCCCCTACAACCCACCTTCCCATCCTGGCACCTTCCCCTGCCACCGCAGGAATTGCAAAACCTACACCCACACCTCCTCTCTCACCTCCATCCAAGGCCCTAAAGGAGCCTACCACATTCATCAAAGTTTTACCTGCACATCCACTAATATCATTTATTGTATCCGTTGCTCCTGATGTGGTCTCCTCTACATTGGGGAGACTGGGAGCCTCCTAGCAGAGCGCTTTAGGAAATATCTCCGGGACACCCGGACCAATCAACCACACCGCCCTGTGGCCCAACACTTCAACTCGCCCTCCCACTCTGCCGAAGACATGGAGGTCTGGGGTTCCTTCATTGCCGCTCCCTCACCACCAGACGCCTGGAGGGAGAACGCCTCATCTTCCGCCTCGGAACACTTCAACCCCAGGGGATCAATGTGGACTTCAACAGTTTCCTCATTTCCCCTTCCCCCACCTCACCCCAGTTCCAAACATCCAGCTTAGCACTGTCCCCATGACTTGTCCTACCTGCCTATCTTCTTTTCCACATATCCACTCCAACCCCCCTCCCCATCACCATCATCCCCTCCCCCACTCACCTATTGTACCCTATGCTACTTTCTTCCCACCCCCGCCCTCCTCTCATTTATCTCTCCACCCTTCAAGCTCTCTGCCTGTATTCCTGATGAAGGGCTTTTGCCCGCAACATCGATTTTACTGCTCCTTGGATGCTGCCTGAACTGCTGTGCTCTTCCAGCACCATTCTAATCTATACTCTAGTTTCCAGCATCTGCAGTCATTGTTTTTACCTAGTTCCTTGCTGTATTCAGGTTTAAGCTCTGCTACTGTTGCAAGGCAGGTCAGATACTTGCTCAACACGTTTTGGTTATGGATATAGCTAAATGCCATACCGCAAGCAAGGCCGTTCACTTTTAATTACGCATGGATGTAACTAATACCTGGTACCGACCTGCCTCAGTGCAGTGATTGCAGCAAAAGCCTTTGGTCAGAGAGGTGAAAGTTTCCAACTTGAGATCAACATTTTGCATTTATAAAGCACTTTCCTCATATGAATATGTTTCTCGCACTTCACAGGAGTATCATGAAGTGAAACTGGATGCTAAACCACACAAGGCACAATGTTCAATCAAAGATTTGGAGCTTAAGATGTGCTTTAAATGGAAGAAAGCAAAGAGGCAGAGAGTTTGAGCGGGAAATTCTGGAGCTCAGGGCCCAAACTGATGAAAATTGAAAAATGTTCCAAGACGACGGAGTTGATGAGTCTGAGCCAGCTGTGAGGCCGGAGCAGATCACAGATATCAGATCCATCAAATGCAGAAAGATGAAGGAAGCCATTAAGCCCATTCTTGAAAACCCCTATGAGTTGATTCTGGCTTCCTGTGGCTGGGCCAATGGGGAAAAACAACACATTTAGGGAGGGGAGAAGCTGGGAAATCAGTCAACCAGCTGAGGCCTATTAGGCGGAAGGTAAAAGTATATTTCCAGAGAAATGTGACAGTGATGAGAAAGCGAGTAATTTGAAATGATCTCTCAAAAGAGATCTTGATGGACATAACCATCTTTCATTTCTTCAAAAGTCTCTTTTCCCCATCATTTTCATTGCAAGATTAATACTTCTCCATTAAGTAAATGGCATAGAAGGGAATAACTTGCATCTGTGGGTACTGACTTGGCAGTTATGAGCATCATATAATTTGTCAGATACACGGCTGTTACTTTTAATTGCATTTCATTTAAATTATACATTACAGGTGATTACAATCAATGTAAAAAGTAATTACTATGCAAATTTCAATCAAGGGAGCCCTGTTTGAAGTTCGAGAGGTATGACCGTAAAATAAATTCTCTACAAGAGATTCAAAGCTGCAAGAAAATTAAATCCTTGAAGGAGATTGAACGAATTTCAAGCAAAATACATGTTCTGTTCCTGCTGGCCATGGAATAAGGAACTATGAAATTGTGAACTTTGGAAGAAAGAAGCCTTCTAACAAATCACAGAATCCCAACAGTGCACAAAAAGGCCATTCAGCCCACTGAGACCCTCCAAAGAGCATCCTACACAGCCCACCACCCTATCCTGTAAACCTGCATTTCCCATGGCTAACCCACCTAACCTGCACAGCCCTGGACACCACAAACAATTTAGCATGACCAATCCACCTCCCCTGCACATCTGTGGACAGTGGGAGGAAATCAGAGCACCTGGAGGAAACCCACACAGACACAGGGAGAATGTACAAATCCACACAGCCTGTGGCGGGAATCAACCCAGGGTCCCTGGCCCTGGGAGGCAGCGATGCTAACCACTGATCCAACCCAAATCAAGACAGGACCCAGGGATTTTTACACCAGAAAAGTGCAATCTTGGGAAAACACTCAATACCACCACTGTTGGACATCTGGTATTTCAGACTAAAGCCAAAGAAACACCATCTCACCACCTCTGTATTTGTCAGCTTCATTTCTGTGCACCCTGAAGCTGGTAGAAATGTTAATGGGGAATACAGCAGTTATGATTCAAGGGACTGTGTCATTCTCTACCTTGTTCCACATCATGCAAAGCATTGTGAAGGGGGAAAGAAAAAGCACTTTGTCACAATTTCATAATAGTGTTGCCACGGTGCTTTCATAATAAAGGCCAACGTCGTCATTTTTTCACCTTAAGATCCAAATCCAAATGTCTTACATCCAAAGATGTGCAGGTTAGGTGGAGTGGCAATGCTAAATTGCCCAGTAGTGTGTATGAATGTGTCAGCTCGATGGATCAGCTATGGTTAATGCAGGTTTACAGGGATAAGGTGAGGAAGGGAGTATGGGTGAGATGCTCTTCAGGGGTTGGTGCAGATTTGGTGGGTCAAATTGCCTCAATCTGCACTGCAGGGATTCTATGATTAAAATTTCCTTAGGTTTGTCCATCAATCACTCGGTCATTCATTAAAATGTGATTAAAGTACAAGTCTTGAAAAACCTTAATTTCCCTATCCACTGCAACAACATTTTCACGAAATGCAATAGGGAGCACTGTATATAAAATATCAGGATCAATTCACATGCACAAAAAAATTACATAAAATCTGACCAAGAACATTAACATTAAATATAGCAACTAATAGCATCATTTAACCAAATGTCAACACTCTGATTTTAAAATAAAGCCATTCACAGAATGTATAATTCTTCTATGCTGACAGTAAGCATTCTTGACTTTATTTTTAAATGCAGTATTTTTTCCTCATTTGTCAAAGGTATATTGATCACCCTCTAATTCTATACAAAGGGCATTTAGGGTTGAATAAACAGGTATATTCCAAAATGAAATAAAACCCTGTTTCCAGTTGAGGCTAAAGGACATGTGAGAAATTCTTTCAATATTCGCATATGAACTGCTTGTTCTTTTCAATATTTTATCAACTTTGAATCCGTATTTTATATTATTTTAAAAGTGAACAAAAAGCTAAAAAGAATGGCCAACTGAGGTACTTCTTTTCTGGATTAAAACCACTCATCTGTCTCAAGAGAAAACAATTAGAACATTTCATACTGCTGTTTGTCTCAATGCCTTTCCATAATAAAAGATCAAAATAAAGGCATAATATCAGGGCAAGGCATCATGCATTTAAGAGAGAGGCAAGGAGCAATTTCTTACCTCAGAGGTAGTGAATCTGGAATTTTTCACCATGGAGGATCGTACAGATTGGGTCATTAAGTATATTCAGGAGTGAAATAGAATATTTTAATCAGCAAAGGAATCAAGGGTTATGGGGTAAAGGCAGGAAGGTGGAGTTGAGGATTATCATATCAACCCTGATCTCAGTAAATGGCAGAACATATTGGATGGGCTGAATGGCCTACTGCCTTCCTCTGCCTTATGGTCTTATGGTCCTTCCTGAACCCAGTTCGAGGTGGGAATTTCAAATTGAATGTTTCATTCAAATGCACTACCTCAAATTCTAAAGGTGTCAAACGACAGCACAGGACACTTAATCAACATATCACTCTATCTTTGCTGTAAAAAGGACTTGAACATGTGTCACATGACGAAGCCATTTTGTTGATTGGGTCAAAAATTCAGCAAAAATTTGTTTGCAGAGCCTACACCATTGAAAGCTACTGAACTCACAGCAAGTCATCAAGCAACTAAGACAATAAGCAATTAGGTAGGATTCTGGGTAATCCAAGATGGAGGACAGGAAATATCTCTGCCTGTAACATGCTGCTCCTTTTCTGAGGTATTTTAGGTGTTGGAGGTGATTTCCTCAAATCCCAGGAGCAGTAATTACTGTTTTATATGCTGTTGCATTGTTTTGGAGCTTTGGAGAGAAAAAAAAAGTCAAAACAAGGGCATTTTTAAAAGGGAGAGGAACAGACAAAGGCAGCACACGGTCAGGTCAGTGCAGGAGAGAGAGAGAGAAACCCACACTGCTAATTGACACAGCAATGAACCTGAACAGTTACTACCCTTGCTGCTTGAATTCATGTATCACTGGACATCGGAGTGCATCTGGGAAGATTACCAAACAGCGAAATTCACAACTGATCTTGGAAGATCCTGCTTGGGAGAGGAAAGACAAATAAGTGAATAGTTTAGAAACAAACTCTTCGGTCCAACTAGTCCACGTTGACCATGTGCCCAAATGAAACTAGTCCCACTTCCCTGCATTTGGTCCATATCCCTCCAAACCTTTTCTATTAGTGTACTTATTCAAATGTCTTTTAAACTGTACCCACATCTGTCACTTCCTCTGGCACTTCATTCCACACACAAACCATTTGTGTAAAAAAAATGCTCCTCATCCTTTCAAATCTTTCTTCTCTCACCTTAAAAACATGCCCCCCCAGTTTAGAACTCCCCCACCTCATGGAAAAGACTTTTGCTATTCACCTGATCTCTGCCCCTCATTATTTTATCATCCCCATAAGATTACCCCTCAACCTCTTACGTTCCAGTAAAAAAAAATCCCAGCCTATTTTTATACCTCAAACTCACTTTTCCCAGCAACATCCTGGTAAATCTTTTCTGAACCCTTTCCAGTTTAA
Source organism: Hemiscyllium ocellatum (assembly GCF_020745735.1). NCBI lineage: Eukaryota > Metazoa > Chordata > Chondrichthyes > Orectolobiformes > Hemiscylliidae > Hemiscyllium > Hemiscyllium ocellatum. The sequence goes on from NC_083419.1 coordinate 60,687,072, forward strand.
TAATATCCTTTCTATAACAGGGTGGCCAGAAGTGCACATGGTACTCCAGAAGAGGTCTCACCAACATCCTGTATAACCTCAACATAACATCTCAACTTCTATACTCAATGGTCTGAGCAATAAAGGCAAGCTTTTTGCAAGGTTTGTGAAGGTTTGTAGCTCAGGTTGAGGTTTAGGGTGTAGGTTTGCTCACTGAGCTGTAGGTTTGATATCCAGACGTTTCATTACCTGGCTAGGTAACATCATCAGTGGCGACCTCCAAGTGAAGTGAAGCTGTTGTCTCCTGCTTTCTATTTATATATTTGTCCTGGATGGGGTTCCTGGGGTTTGTGGTGATGTCATTTCCTGTTCGTTTTCTGAGGGGTTGATAGATGGTATCTAGATCTATGTGTTTGTTTATGGCGTTGTGGTTGGAGTGCCAGGCCTCTAGGAATTCTCTGGCATGTCTATGCTGAGCCTGTCCCAGGATAGATGTGTTGGCCCAGTCGAATTGGTGGGTTTTTTTTCCATCTGTTTGTAGGACTACGAGGGAAAGAGGGTCGTGTCTTTTTGTGGTGTTCGTGTATCGTGTATCGTGGTGGCTAACTTTCTTCCTGTTTGTCCAACGTAGTGTTTGTGGCAGTCCTTGCATGGAATTTTATAGATGACGTTAGTTTTGTCCATGGGTTGTACTGGGTCTTTTAAGTTTGTTAGTTTTTGTTTGAGAGTGTCGGTGGGTTTGTGTGCTCCTAGGGTTCCGAGGGGGTCTTAGTAGTCTGGCTGTCATTTCTGAAACTTCTTTGATATTTGATAAGGTGGTTAGGGTTTCTGGCTGTGTTTGGTCTGCTTGTCGTGGTTTGTTCTTGAGGAATCTGCGGACTGTATTTTTTGAGTAACCGTTCTTCTTGAATACGTTGTATAGGTGGTTCTCCTCTGTTTTCCTAAGTTCGTCTGTGCTGCAGTGTGTGGTGGCTCATTGGGGATAGTGTTCTGATATAGCTTCGTTTGTGTGTGTTGGTTTGGTTGCTGATGTAGTTAAGTATGTGGTCAGTGTTTGTCGATTTTCTGCAGACGCAGGTATACAGTACAGCCCATGGACAAAACCAACGTCATCTACAAAATTCCATGCAAGGACTGCCACAAACATTACAGCCTAAATAAAGTGTGTTAAACACCTTCTTAACTACCCTGTCGACCTGTGACACAAATTTTAAAGAATTATGTACCTGAACCCTGAAGTCTCTCTGATCTGCAACACTACCCAAGTCCCTACCTTAATTGTACAAATTCTGCCCTTGCAATACCTGGCATTTATGCAAACTAAACTCCATCTTTCATTCCTCAGCCCGTTATCCCAAATGATCAAGATCTCTTTGTAATGTTAGATAACCTTGTTCACTATCTACTATATCACCAATTTTGGTGTCATCCTCAAACTTACTAACCATGCCTCCTACATTCTCATCCAAATTATATATATAAAAATGACAAACAAAAGTGGACTCAGCTCCAATCCCTATGGAACACTACTGGTCACAGGCCTCCAGTCCAAAAAACAACCGCCCATCATCACCCTCTGTCTCCTATCATTAAATCAATTTTGGATCTCACCCTGAAACCCATGTGATCTAACTTTACTAATTAGTCTACCATGCAGAATCTTATCAAAGACTTTACTAAAGTCCATGCTCCTTCAAACACTCCCAGGACAGGGACAGCATGAGGTTAGAAACTGACAAAAACCTTCTCTCCACTGTCTTCTTTCTAATTATTACTTTTTATTGAGATAAATCTTTTGATTAAACTTAAAAATATAAGCCATAAGAATTAAGTTCGCTCAAGCAGTGCTTTGTAGAGGAATAAGACAGTGCTATTTTCTGGGCCTCCAGATTGGAGGAAGCAAAAATGGTAAGTGGAGTGCATGAGGGGCATGGATAGGGTAAATAGACAAGATTTTTCCCCTGGGGTGGGGGAGTCCAATACTAGAGGGCATAAGTTTAGGGTGAGTGGGGAAGGATATAAAAGGGACCTAAGGGGCAACTTTTTCACAGACTGTGGTGTGTGTACGGAATGCGTTGCCAGAGGAAGTGGTGGAGGCTGGTACAATTGCAACATTTAAAAGGCAGCTGGATGGGTACATGAATAGGAAGGGTTTGGAGGGATATGGGCCAGGTTCTGGCAGGTGGGACTAGATTGGGTTGGGATATCTGGTCAGCATGGACGGTTTGAACAGAAGGGTCTGTTTCCGTGGTGTACCTATTCTATGACTCAATGACTCTAAATGTGGGCGGCACGGTGGCACAGTAGTTAGCACTGCTGCCTCACAGCGCCAAAAGATTCAATTCCCGCCTCAGGCGACTGTCTGTGTGGAATTTGCACATTCCCCTCGTGTCTGCGTGGGTTTTCTCCGGGTGCTCCGGTTTCCTCCCACAATCCAAAAATGTGCAGGTTAGATGAATTGGCCATGCTAAATTACCCGTAGTGTTAGGCGAAGGGGCAAAGGTAGGAGAATGGGTTTCGGTGGGTTACGCTTCGGCGGGTCGGTGTGGACTTGTTGGGCCGAAGAGCCTGTTTAAAGACTGTAAGTAATCTAATCTAAAAAAAAGCCTTGAAAGTGGAGGTAAAACAAAACCCCACCCCATTACAACTAAGAGTCCATCTGAGCTCTAACCTTCTGAAAATCTGACTGCAAGATACCTCACAGTCTGAGAATCCTTTACAAGATCTTCACTTCAACTAAAGCATAAGTTTTAGCGAAGAAATTATAGGCCTGCTACTAAAGAGACTGAAATAACTGTGTCTAACATTTTTGTGTAAGATTGTGGTTAGCTGAAGGGACTAAAGCTTAATGAAAAGCTTATGCTCAAAACTTTGAGTCTCCTGCTCCTTGGATGCTGCCTGACCAGCTGTGCTTTTCCAGGAGACAGCTTTGGACAGTGAGGTCTTCCTCAGACTAAGTAACAATGTCTATCATACTAATGTAACTTGTATCTTTTGCTATCGTTCAATAAATTACATCTGGTTTCCGACAAGCATCTCATCTTATTACACTACCAGGCGGTTTTCCTCCACTACACTGGACCAAGCAGAAACCTGCCAGGAAATAGGTGCGTAACAGCAAATGTGTTCAACGTATTTAGCACCGAGATGAACTTGGGTAAGGATCCATCATATTACCATAGTGTGTAAGAGAGATGAATAAGTGAGACAGTATTGAAGACATCAGGAGTTAACTTGTGATAATAAGTGAGCTGCTTCATTTAAGAATGCACAACAAACTTATTGCTGGAATTATTTCACAGGGATCATCAGTCTGAGAATAATAAAATGCACACCCCTTATAAGCATGCATATGTATCACAAGATGTAAAAAGGAACATGCACATTTTATGTGATAAAATGTTGATTACTATAATAGGCACCACCTGTACAGGATTGTGCACATAATGCCCAATATCCAACTGTATAATAATATAGCCAGAGGCACAATAATGGACTCCCATGTCACCTTAAGATGTTGGCCCAGAGTTTGCAGTGAGCAAAAAGCAAGACTGCTCACCGTTAATGCTGAAGTAAATATTGCTGAAAAATCCAGCAAAGTTTCTCATTGGAGTTTTATCTATAGCGTTGCATAGCAAAACTGCAACTTCATGAAGCACTTTTTAATTGAACGGAGAATGTGGTTATCAGGGCTGCCTAGGCATCCAATCAAACTCAAGGATTCCCACAGACAGCCAAACTGGAAACAAAAGCATGAAAATAAATAACTTTAAACGTAGAGCTTAGTGAGGATTGGGACAAAAATGTCAGGTGAAGGTAGAAGCTAAAATATTCTGAAAAATCTTGTCTGACAATCAATGAAGAAAAATAACTGAAAGCACTAATTAATTATTTAAAGCACTCCACAATTATTGCATTATTTTGTCAGAATTACATCTATTGTTCATCAACATTTACAACTCAGGTTGCATTAAAACTCCTGATTGGGTGAGATATAATTTTTAAGGTGTTTCTTACAATGAGGTGCTCAGAGAATTTCGAATTTCCATGGATTGCAGTGGACGCTGGCTCTACAGGTGGTACCACAGTCCAGAATCACCACACTAATTCCTTAACTTGAGGTCATTTTCAAAAAAGGGGAGGTTGGCAAACAGTCAACAGTAACAATTAGAATCAAATCTTACTTCAATTCACTTGATCTCACAGCTCACTTTGAGAATAAGATATCAAACTATGCTCCATTATTAAACTCGTTTATCTTCACCTGATGAGCCCTGGCATTGAGACATGTCAGCGTTCTCACATTTGATTAGGAATCCTGCTCATATCAAATTGTTCCGATTAAATGGCCCTGTATCTTTTGTTCTTTTCTCTGTCCATACAGCAGTTGTTCAGAGACTTCCTAGCGCTCTAATGAGTAAAATGCACTACCTTGATTAAAATGAGTCTTAAGATACTATACAGTACTATTTTCATTACAAATCCATGTCATCGTAGTTTCTGAAGTGAGCCAATTAATCTTCAGTGTCTTGGAAGTAGGTTACAACTTCTCATTAACTAGCTTTAGTACACAACATGACTGCTTCCAGTTTTTGTTAATTCTGAAACAGAATTCATTCCCAAAGCCTTGCCCTGAAGAGAAAATTAAATCAGGGACCAAGAACCGTGACATGATATCATTAAACTTGATTTTTAAGCATGACAATCTGTTACCATGTCCTTCAAACAGCGGAGCAAGTAGTATGAGAATTTCACTGTGCCTAGACATATCACTTCGCAGGTTTACTGGATCCATCAATATTCATTGATAAATCCACATGGAATACAATTGATATACTGTCAAGACAAACACTAAATAATTCCTTCCTTCAGTTCCACTGACATCACAGTTTACTTAAGAATAGCAAGGTGACTACCTTGCAGATAACAATTCAAACTTGGTAACATGCCTGGCGAGAGTTAGGCAAGTATCACCCCAAATTCTTACAGTGAGTTCTGTTCACTCTTTTGGCTTAGCTGCCTGCACCTCGTGACAAAACAATTTGTGAATACTACCACCACAGAACATGAAATATTCGGGCAAAACAGAAATCCCTTCCTTCATATAACATGTTTCATAAAGTAGGAAAGTCTCCAAGCAGTTCCTCAAGTACCTTCAGAGAGGTGGTATTCTGGGCACAGTCAAGATTTATCCCATTGAAGTGGAAACACCAGGCAAAAAAAATCCACAACACCCTGGATGGCAAAAGAAATAGGCATTAAAATGTCGCTTATGACAGATGTCCGTGAGAGTACAGTACAAAGCCTGGTTGAATATCACAGGTATAGAAAGGAAGTGAAAAATCAAATGCAGAAAGAACTGTCAGTGCAATGAAAGAGCAATGAACATAAAAGGAAACCAACAGGTTTCTATCAGAACTTGACAGGGTAAAAGGGTGGTTAAATGAGGCATAGGACTTACTAGGAACAAAAGTGGGGATGTCTACATGAAAAGGACATCTGTCTTTACCAAGGAAGAGGATACACTCCAGGCCATGGTGAAAGAGGAGATAGTTCAGACAATTAATAAAGGGAGATTACTGGTCACACATTGTACTACCAATCACTGGCGGTTTGTGGTCGAGATAAAGACAGCAACTCTCCTTTCAATACTGAATCTGAGGGCTGATTAAACAGCATTCATGGAGGATAAATCACTAATGTGTCAAGACAAGGAGAGGCACTTATCTTAGCAACAAAATGTAATTTATTACATGATAGCGATCCGTACAAGCCAACTGCCTTGCTTCCATCATAACAAAAACCATCAGGAAGCAGGGGAGACATGGCTGTCGCCATTGGGACCTCCTGCTAGACTGCCCCTTCCCCAGCCAAAGACTGGATGCTGCCATTAGACTGGGTGCAGATTAACATTGCTTCAGCATTAATTCTTTAACAATCACAATCCTATACAGAAGACTCCCCTCACCCCCACCACCATCCAAGCATTTTTACCATAGATAACATTTATCCATTCAGGTGTAGAATTATTTTTACATTTACCACTAACTCCGTCAACCCTGAAGTTCTAACTTCACAAACTGAGTTCTTCCACAATGTGTTCTCTTTGGACTGGGAAGGTTGGTCGACTATTCACCTTGATTCTGCTTTTGTACATCATTTCTCCATTGGAGGACCTTTCAACGCTTGGACGCTCCTTGTGAAGGATGCTCATGTCTGTTAAAGCTGGTAGCTGGTCAATGACCTTGTCTTTAGTCTCCTGAATTCCCTCAGTGGAGGAACTCTTCCTTTATAACTCAGGTCACTGTCCCATTAGGTCACCTGAAATCCTTTCAATCTTGTGAACATCAGTCATGGAATATGGCTGCTCTGTTGAAACAAGCAAGTTTTTTTTCTATTGTCATATCCTAGATTTTCAGACCTTTCAGTTTCTTCTTTCTCACCATGTCCTGAATTGGTCTGGCTTTGAGGCAGTCACATGTAACCCATCTCCATTGTTGTCAAGGACATTTTTAGACTCAATCTGCTGTGGTATATTAGTTTGCTATTTCAACTTGATGGTCAAGTTGGATGTCGTGATTTGCCTTCTGTGGGTGTCTTGCTGGTGAAGTAGGCATTTTTACATCCTCAATCGTGGTGCTAGTGGATTGCTGTTTGTATTCTATAATGCTTGACATGGAGACTGATAATTTTTCTTTGGAAAATGAAGAGTGAACTGGAGTGTGTGGTGGAGGAAGGTTCCATTGAATCAGTCCAGAGGAAATTAGATCAGTCCAGAGGAAATGGAAGTTATGTGAGGGGAGAAGGCAGGGCAATGGTATGATGTGAATTACTCATGTGGAGAACCAGGGCTGACGGGCTGAGTGGTCTCCTGGTTATAAACAATTCAATTATTATGTGAAGTACTCCTGAACTGAAAGTGTGTTGCTGGAAAAGCGCAGCAGGTCAGGCAGCATCCAAGGAACAGGAGAGTCGACGTTCCGGGCCGGAGCCCTTCTTCATTCTCCTGCTCCTTGGATGCTGCCTGACCCGCTGCACTTTTCCAGCAATACACTTTCAGCTCTGATCTTCAGCATGTGCAGTCCTCACTTTCTCCCTGAAGTACTCCCGAAGAAGCTCGCGACCACAGCCCACATTTGCTTCCTCAGTGCCTGCCTCCGTAACCAACTCATCCCAACTCCGGACCACCTTTAAACCAGCAGCGTTTGGACCTGCTCAGGATAAACAGTACAAACTACAGATTCAAAAACACCAGCAACAGTTCTCCTTCAAGATCCTCCGCTCCACGCTCACAGCAATACGCCTGCACCTAACCTCTCTACAGTCAGCCCTGCCTCAGCTGAGGGCCACACTCTATCAGAATTGGAAAAGACTCACTCTGTACTACATCCTCAGGAGAATTCATACTCTCAACAAACAGTATTTCAATTCCATCTCAAACATCAAAAACTGTAATTACAACAAACTTTTATCTACCCACCTCCATAACCAGCACTCCTCAAACATTCCAGAAGATTCCCTGGCCTCTGGAACTGCATGGATGCCATTAGCCATGCTGTTGGTGCAGCTGTCACCCCCACGCTGATTGATGATGTCACTTCCACCCCCATCATGGCCACTCCCACAAACACTTCCACCCCTCACAATTCCTCATGCATCACACATGACATCACTTCCACCCCTCACATCATCGCTGATGTCACACGCTCAGTGACTTCTGCCACCCCTACTGCCGTGTCTGCCCCTACTTCCGCCCCCACCAACGCTACTCACCTGCATTCTGCTGACATGCCCCCCACATATCCCACTGTCACCATTCCCGGCCCCCAGAACCCTGAGGGGAACACCACCCCTGTTCATGACTCCACCCCCATTCCCCCCATCATCACACCCACTCCCGTTACTGGCTCCACCCCGACTCTCAGCTCCACACCCACACCAGATCCCAGCTCCCAGCCTTGCCGAGTTTTCACCATCCCTCATTCGACCTTCCCCTCACTGAGGATGAACGATCAGTCCTCAGCAAAGGACTCACCTCCATTCCCCTCTGTCCACGCATCAATGAATTTAATACGCGCTGTGACGTTGAACAATTTTACGGCCGCCTCCGCCTCCGTGCTTACTTTCACGATCAGGACTCCCGCCCACTTTCCGAGGACCCCTTCGCCCACCTGCATCACACTGCATCCACCTCGACACCCCGCGCTGGCCTATTACCTGCCCTCAACCTCTTCATTTCCAACTGCCACCAGGACATTAACCGCCTCAATCTGTCTACACCCCTCCCCAACTCCAACCTCTCACCCTCACAACTCGCAGCCCTCCAATCCCTCTGCTCCAATCCCAACCTCACCATCAAGCCAGCAGATGAAGGGGGCGCAGTGGTAGTCTGGCGCACAGATCTCGACACCACTGAAGCCAAACGCCAACTCGAGAACACCTCTTCCTACCATCCCCTCGACCATGACCCCATTCCCCATCACCAAACCATCATCTCCCAGACCATACAGAACCTCATCACCTCAGGAGATCTCCCACCCACAACTTCCAGCCTCATAGTCCGGGAACCCAGCACTGTCCGGTTCTATCTCCTTCCCAAGATCCACAAGCCTGACCACCCTGGCCGACCCATTGTCTCAGCATGCTCCTGCCCCACTGAACTCATCTCTACCTACCTCGACACTGTCCTATTCCCCCCTAGTACAGGAACTCCCAATATACATTCGAGACACCACCCACACCCTCCACCTCCTCCAAGACTTCCGTTTCCCCGGCCCCCAAAGCCTCATCTTCACCATGGATATCCTCCATCCGCCAAGACCAGGGCCTCCAAGCCCTCCGTTTTTACCTCTCCCGACGTCCCCAACAGTACCCTTCCATCGACACTCTCATTCGTTTGGTCCTCACCCTTAACAATTTCTCCTTCGAATCCTCCCACTTCCTCCAGACTAAAGGGGTAGCCATGAGCACACATATGGGCCCCAGCTATGCCTGTCTCTTTGTTGGCTACGTAGAACAGTTGATCTTCCGTAATTACACCGGCACCACTCCCCACCTCTTCCTCCTCTACATTGATGACTGCATTGGCGCCACCTTGTGCTCCCACGAGGAGGTTGAGCAATTCATCAACTTCACCAACATGTTCCGCCCTGACCTTAAATTTATCTGGACCATCTCTGACAGTTCTCTCCCCTTCCTGGACCTCTCCATCTCCATTATTGGCGACCGACTTGACACTGACATTTTTTACAAACCCACCGACTCCCACAGCTACCTGGATTACACCTCTTCCCACCCTACCTCTTGCAAAAATGCCATCCCGTATTCCCAATTCCTCCGCCTCCCCTGTATCTGCTCCCAGGAGGACCAGTTCCACCACAGAACACATCAGATGGCCTCTTTCTTTAGAGACCGCAATTTCCCTTCCCACATAGTTAAAGATGCCCTCTAACGCATCTCGTCCACATCCCGCACCTCCGCCCTCAGACCACACCCCTCCAACCGTAACAAGGACAGAACGCCCCTGGTGCTCACCTTCCACCCTACCAACCTTCGCATAAACCAAATCATCCACCGACATTTCCGCCACCTCCACAAAGACCCCACCACCAGGGATATATTTCCCTCCCCATCCCTTTCCGCCTTCCGCAAAGACCGTTCCCTCCATGACTACCTGGTCAGGTCCATGCCCCCTTACAACCCACCCTCCCATCCTGGCACCTTCCCCTGCCACCGCAGGAACTACAAAACCTGTGCCCACACCTCCTCCCTCACCTCTACCCAAGGCCCTAAAGGAGCTTTCCACATCCATCAAAGTTTTACCTGCACATCCACTAATATCATTTATTGTATCCATTGCTCCCAATGCGGTCTCCTCTACATTGGGAAGACTGGACGCCTCCTAGTACAGCGTTTTAGGGAACATCTCCGGGACACCCGCACCAATCAACCACATCGCCCTGTGGCCCAATATTTCAATTCCCCCTCCCACTCTGCCGAGGACATGGAGGTCCTGGGCCTCCTTCATCGCCGCCCCCTCACCACCAGACGCCTGGAGGAAGTACGCCTCATCTTCCGCCTCGGAACATTTCAACCCCAGTGCATCAATGTGGACTTCAACAATTTCCTCATTTCCCCTTCCCCCACCTCACCCTAGTTCCAAACTTCCAGCTCAGCACTGTCCCCATGACTTGTCCTACCTACCTATCTTCTTTTCCACCTATCCACTTCACCCTCCCCCCCGCCCGTGGCCTATCACCTCCATCCCCTCCCCCACTCACCTATTGTACTCTATGCTACTTTCTCCCCACCCCCACCCTCCTCTATTTTATCTCTCCACCCTTCAGGCTCTCTGTCTCTATTCCTGGTGAAGGGCTTCTGCCCGAAACGTTGATTTTATTGCTCCTCGGATGCTGCCTGAACTGCTGTGCTCTTCCAGCACCACTAATCCAGAATGCCAAAGATATATGTCCACTCACTAAAAGCACCATCAATGGAAAACATTTATATTGTAAGCGGTGGTAAATAATTTGATTCAATTTCCAAAGGAAAGTTGCTGGTGCTCTGAGAACCTGTCTCGCTGAGCTGCGTCTGACAGAGGCCATGTATACAACTGGCTTGCTCACAGTTTCTAAACTGGATATCTGAATAAGAAGAGGCAAAATGTCTGGTCCAGATTGACTTGGAAATTCCTAAAGTCAGCTTGACACATTTGGTGTTGCTCAGAAACTTCTACATATGAAAGAGCAAAAGGATACTGGAAGAGAGATAACTTTCTTTGCACAATAAGTGTCTCTGCAGCTGAGAAACGTTGCTGTTTGCATCACCTGAAGGGAGCTAGGGCCAGAGAGTGTTCTCTTTCTGAGCTGTCCCCAGTCGACTAATCTCCTCACATCTTTTATAATCATTCTATTCTATTAAATCTCAATTGTCTCTAACACTATATTCTGCATTCTATTCTCTTACCATGAAGTAATAATGATTTGTTTGGATTGCGTGCACAACAATACTTTTCACTGTACCTCAGTACATGCACAATAATAAATCTAAATCTCAAAGGCTTGAGGCATGGGATTTTCCTTGCTTTTTATCTTTGTATTCGTAAAATGTAAGGAGTGCGTCATCCCAGTGGAGTGGGAGGGAACACAGAGGAAGAGATATTACAATGTTCACTGAGGGGAAGCAGATTAATAACAGTATGATAGATAATCCCCTTCCTTCCCTCCCTTCTCATTCTTTTCAGCCACCCTCCCACTCTGACTGCCCCCCCCCCCCACTGTCTATTTTACTCATAGAACCAATGCCATTGAACTTTTCTCCCAAGTGTTTCAAAGCTGATGTACTCCATGCTGCTGTGCTGTTTTCTATGCTGAGGCTCATCAGAATGAAACTGATTCTTTCCCTGATCACGAAGACTTTGCAATTCCTTGCCTGATCTTCAAGGTACATTTTCTCTGCAATACTGAAGAAATTTGCTTTGTGCCAAAGTTTCAGTGGCATAAATACAGCCAGCATCAAGAAACAGGGCTTGGTCTGACGTGGATTAGATATCCTGGAGAGCAAGTTTCAGGATGCTTCATTTTAAAGTTAACTTGAAAAGTTCTGTGCAACAGCAAAACCATGGTGCATTAAAATTCTAACATTGAATTCTAAAACATACAGAATTACAGAACACAAGCTACATGACATATTGTCAATACTCTTCTGCTCTACTCAATCTGGATCTTAACCACTCATCCAGGTTTCTCTCCATTAAAGAAAATAAAAATAAAAGAGAGCAGACAGTAAATGAAAGAGTCATGGAGATGTACAGCACGGAAGCAGACCCTTCAGACCAACTGGTCCAAGCTGACCAGACATCCGAACCTAATCTAGTCTCATTTGCCAGCACTTAGCCCATATCCCTCTAAACCCTTTCTATTCATATACCCAACCAGATGTCTTTTAAATGCCACAATTGTACCAGCCTCCGCCACTTTCTCTGGCAACTCAATCTGTACATGCACCACCTTCTGTGTGAAAAAGTTGCCCCGTAGGTCTCTTCTATATCTTTCCCCTCTCACCCTATGCCCTCTAGTTCTGAACTCTCCCAACGTGGGGAAAAGACTCTGTTCATTTATCCTATCCATGCTCCTCATTATTTTGTAAACCTTTATAATACCACCCTCCGCCTCCAACAATCCAGGGAAAACAACCCCAGCCTATTCAGCCTCTCCCCATCCCTCAAATGTTCCAAACCTGGTAACATCCTTGCAAATCTTTTCTGAACCCTTTCATGTTTCACAACATCCTTCCAATAGCAAGGAGACCAGAGTTGCATGTAAGATTCCAACAGTGGCCTAACCAATTTCCTGTGCAGCCGCAACATGACCTCCCAACTCCTGTACTCAATACTCTGACCAATAAACGAAAGCGTACCAAACGCCTTCTTCACTATCCTACCTACCTGCAACTCTACTTTCAAGGAGCTATGAGCCTGCACTCCAAGGTCTCTTTGTTCAGCAACACTCCCTAGGACCTTACCATTTAGTGTATATGTCCTGCTCTGATTTCCTTTACCAAAATGCAACATCTCACATTTATCTAAATTAAACTCCATCTGCCACTCCTCAGCCCATTGGCCCATCTGATCAAGATTCCATTGTAATCCGAGGTAACCTTCACTGTCCACTACACCTCCAATTTTGGTGTCATCTGCAAACTTACTAACTACACCACCTATGTCCACATCCAAATTATTTATATAAATGATGAAAAGTGGTGGACCCAGCACCGATCCTTGTGGCACTCCACTGGTCACAGGCCTCCAGTCTGGAAAGCAACCCTCCACCACCACCCTTTGTCTTCTACCTTTGAGCCAGTTCTGTATCCAAATGGTTAGTTCTCCCTGTATTCCATGAGATCTAATCTTGCTAACCAGTCTCCCATTGAGAACCTCGTTGTACGCTTTACTGAAGTCCACTCAGATCATATCCACCACTCTGCCCTCATCAATTGTCTTTGTTACTTCTTCAAAAAACTCAAACAAGTTGAAAATATCTGAATAAAGCTTTCGAACAGCAATGATGTCATTCATCCCACTGATACCAGATGCACATGATAATTCACTAAATAGTGATTTATATTACACCTGAAAGAAATCCTGCAGAAATCTTGAGGCTAATGAACTAATTTGAAAGACAATGATCTGAACAGCTAACTATATAAGCTATAACAGACTCATCTCATTCATTGTGTTATCTTGCTGCAGGAGAGTTGTTTTATTTGTTGATGGTTAGTGAACATTCGATAGTTCATGCACGCTGCGTAATGATTGCAAGAACAAAGGGAGAACAGAATGAGTTCACCCTTGTAGCATTTTTCTCACAAATGTGATTAACAAATAATCATTTAAATTATGAGACATTCAGAAAGCACAAAATGAGTAAATTGCTTTCCCCCCAAGCAAGCTGTGATAATACGTCAGACTACATCCACAAATGTCAATCACGAGCCAAAAAGCTTGAACAGTAATCTATTTTATTACAGCTCAAAGTCTGTATAATTCCATGTATATGTTTGGTTATTCAAACTGGATTCTGGAAAAAGAAAAAGTTGATTTTTCTGCAACTGTGAGATGATTCTCCATTTAGATGCATCCATAAGACCATTGAAAGGTTTGTTTGCAACTGCTGTGGATTGTTACAATGAAAGCCAGTGTTCAAACAGCACAAAGCAACAGATTGTCCAATTTGCCAGTAAGTGGGGATAGAAATCATTGCAGACTTCTCTCACAGAGAAACATTTTCTTGGTACTGGAATTTCAGTTAAGTAAAGCAGAAACTGGCCCAATCATGTAACTCCACAACCTCAAGACTTCCCACACCGCAACAGCAAGTCCGAGGTTTGGGTCCCACTCTCGGATTTCAGCACAAAACTCAAGGCTGACTGTTTCCAGCACTCTCAGAAATATTGTTTCTCAGAGGAGATGTTAAACCAAGGTTATAGAGTCACAGAGATGTATAGCACAGAAACAGGCCCTTTGGTCCAACTCGTCCATGCCAACGAGATATTTGACTCTGTTGTAATTCAGCTTTGTTGACCACTGTTTTGGTGTCACCTGCAAAGTTACTAACTATACCATCTATGTTCATATCCAAATGGTGTGGCATGGAAGAGATTTCTACCTGTTGGGTAGCTCAGGAATGTTATACAGCAGTAGTTATACTGCACAGAAACAGACCTTGTGGCCCAACTCATCCATGCCAACTAGATTTACCGAGTTCCATTTGCCAGCATTTGGCCCATGTCCCTCTGAATTCTTCCTCTTCATGCACTAATCCAGATGCCTTTTAAATGTTGTAATTGTACCAGCTTCCACTACTTCTTCTGGCAGCTCATTCCATACACGCACCACCCTCAGTGTGAAAGAGTTGCCCCTTAGGTCCCTTTTATATCTTTTCCCTCTCACCTTAAATGTATGCCCTCTAGTTCTGGACTCCCCCCATCTTGTCTATTTACTCTAACCATGTCCCTGATGATTTTATAAACCTCTAGAACAACGTGCAACCCTCCATTCCAACCTCAAACTCACCACCAAACCCACAGGCAATTGGGGAGGTAAGGGGGGGGCGTAGTCGTGTGGTGCACTGACCTCTACACCACTGAAGTCAGGTGCCAACTCACAGACACCTCCTCCTACAGCCCCTTTGATCACAACCTCACCTCCCATCACAAACCATCATCTCCCCGACCACCCACAACCTCATCATCTCTGGGGATCTCCCATCCACAGCCTTCAACCTCATTGTCTGTTAACACTCAGACAGCCCAATTCTACCTTCTACCGAAGATTCACAAACCAGACTGCCCCGGTCGACTCATTATCTCAGCCTGCATCAGTCCCACTGAACTCATCTCTTCCTACCTCGACACCATCCTGTCCCCTGTAGTCCAGGAACTCCCCACCTATGTTTGTGACACCACCCACACCTTTCACCTCCTCCAAGATTTGTTTCCCCGGCCCCCAACACCTCATCTTCACCATGGACATCCAGTCCCTGTACACATCGATCCGCCACAACAAAGGTCTCCAAGCCCTCGGTTTTTTCCTCTCACGCTGACCTAACCAGTACCCTTCCACCGACACGCTCATCCGCCTGGCTGAACTGGTCCTCACCCTCAACAACTTCTTCGAATCCTCCCACTTCCTTCAAGCCAAAGGGGTAGTCATGGGCATCCGCATGGTACCCAGCTATGCCTGTCTCTTTGTCAGGGACGTGGAACAGTCCATCTTCCGCAGGTACACCGGCACACCCACCACCTGTTCCCCACTATATCGATGACTGTATAGGCACTACCTCGTGTTCCCACAAGGAGGTTGAACAGTTTATCAACTTTACCAACACCTTCCACCCCGACGTCAAATTCACCTGGACCATCTTGGGCACCTCCCTCCCCTTCCTGGACCTCTCCATCACCGTCTTCGGCAACTGACTAAACCATACAGACATCTACTACAAGCCCACCGACTCCCACAGCTACCTAGGTTACACCTCCTCCCACCCTACCTCCTGAAAAATGCCATCACTTATTCTCAATTCCTCTGCCCCTGCCGTATCTGTTCCCAGGGTGACCAATTCCACCTCAGAAAGTTCCAGATCACCTGCTTCTTCCAAGATCGCGACTTCCCTTACCACATGGTAGACGACGCGCTCCAACGCATCTCCTCCATTTCATGCACTACTACCCTTAAATCCCACCCCTCCCAATGCAACAAGGATAGAACTCCCCCTCCCTGATCCTCACCTTCCACCCCACCAACCTCTGCATACATCGCATCATCCTCCGCCACTTCCATCACCTCCAGACAGACCTCACCACCAAAGATATATTTCCCTCCCCACCCCTATCAGCATTCTGGAGAGACCATTCCCTCCACAACTCCCTCGTCAGGTCCATGCCCCCCACCAGCCCATACCCCGCTCCCAGCACCTTTACCTGCCACCGGAGGAAGTGCAAAACCTGCGCCCACACCACTCCCCTCACCTCCGTCCAAGGCCCCAAGGGATCCTTCCACATCCATCAGAGATTTACCTGTACCTCTACGAATGTAATCTATTGCATCCTTTGCACCTGGTGTGGTCTCCTGTACATTGGGAAGACAGGACACCTTCTTGCAGACCGTTTCAGAGAACATCTCTGGGACACCCACACCCAACAATCCTACCGCCCCATGGCTGAACACTTCAACTCCCTCTCCAACTCCGTCAAGGACATGCACGTCTTAGGCCTCCTCCACCACCAAACCATTACCACCTGACACCTAGAGGAAGAAGGCCTCATATTCTGCCTTGGGACCCCACAACCACACGGGATCAATGTGGATTTCAACACCTTCCTTATTTACCCTCCCCCCACCTTATCCCAGTTCCAAGCCTTCAACTTGGCACTGCCCTCCTGACCTGTCCATCACTCCCCCCTCAGACCGATCACATTCTCCCTCACCTTCATCCACCTTTTTCTTTCTCAGCTACTTTCCCCCAGCCCCACCATCCTCCCATTAATCTCTCAGACCCAGCCCACAAGCCTCATTCCTAATGAAGGGCTTATGCCCAAAATGTCGATTCTCCTGCTCCTCAGATACTGTCTGACCTGCTGTGTTTTCGCAACACACACTCTCTACTCTAGTCTCCAGCACCTGCAGTCCTCACTTTCTGCTAAACCTCTATAAGATCAACCTTCAGCCTCCAATACTCCGGGGAAAACAGCTCCAGCCTTTCAACCTCTCCCTATAGCTCAAACCCCTCCAACCCTGGCAACATCCTTGCAAATCTTTTCTGAACCCTTTCAAGTTTCATAACATCTTTCTATGCAGAGAAACCAGAATTGCATGCAGTATTCCAACAGTGGCCTAACCATGTCCTGTACAGCCACAACATGACTTCCCAACTCCTGTACTCAATACATTGACCGATAAGAGCAAGAGGACCAAATGCCTTCATCACAATCCTGTCTACCACTTTCAGTTTACTATGAAATTGCACTCCAAGGACCTGTCTGCCTGCTCAGGTGAACGAAAACAATCCCATGTAGCGAATTTCAAAGAGAAGCAGAGGTAGTCTCTATGGTTCACTATAAAACATTCATTCCTCTATGAACATCAAACACAAATTATTTGGTCATTACACTGCTACATATGGGTGCTTGCTAACTCAATATTGGCTGCTACCTTTCATATATTAGAATGATAACAACATTTCAAAAAGGATTTCATTGACTGTGAAATACCTTGAAATGTCTAGTAGTCATGAAAAATGCCATAAGAATACAAGCTTTTTCTTTTTCATTGACTTTGGAGTATTCAGAGTGTATGAAAAGTGCTTTAAATGCAAACGGAGTTCTTTCCCATCTTTGCAACTGCTACCAATGGGACCGAAAAGGTTTTAGATTAATTAAACAAAAAGCATACTGAATGGCAAACATTGATAGTTTAAATACCCAGTAAATTGTTATGAATGAGAATGTCCACTTATCATTGCCAGGAACTTGTGGACCTATCTAACAGTGGAGGGAAGAATGTTGTCTAACTGCAGCATCTTGTGGTCCATAGGGAACAAAATATTGGTCCATGACCATTCAAAGGGATACATCTATGAAATTCAAATGCTATGTTTTCAATAAGACTTGCAAGTATGTATTGTAAATCAAAACGATCACTATTAGATTCCCTACAGTGTGGAAACAGGCCCTTCAGCCTAACAAATCTACACCAACCCATCCCCCGACATTTACACCTGAATAATGCACCTAACACTACAGGCAATTTAGCATGGCCAATTCACCTAACCTGCACATCTTTGGACTGAAACATTGCAGTCTTTGGCCTGTGGGAGAAAACCGGAGCACCCGGAGGAAACCCACACAGACACGGGGAGAATGTACAAACTCCACACAGACAGTTGCCCAAGGCAGGAATTGAACCTAGGTCTCTGGCACTATGAGACAGCAATGCTAACCACTGAGCCACCGTGCCACCCATTTTATTAATGGAGGAGAAATCCAGCATCCTCGTAACTAGCAGACTGTCCAGCAGTAGATACATTCAGAAAGTCAGCATCAGCATAGATTCATCTGAACATACAGTTAGAAGAAGTAGGCCATTCATTCCTTCTAGTCTGGTCTGCTATTCAATAACAATACGGCTGATCTTTTCCTGCCCTGAATTCCATGTTCCCATCTACTTCCATGTCAAACACCTGAGAAAAATAGATCAGTTTAAAGTTGACAGAAATGCAATGTAGACTGTCTTCTTCTAGAATGCGGATACAACAGTTCCAAGACCTAGAGGCTACAGTTTTGTGGACAATTTTTTCCCAGATTTGAACAGAAACAGAGCTCAATGGCCAAAGATTGCAATGTTTCAGTGCAAAAAGCAGGGTGGGGGGGATGTCTAATCTGCTGAGGTACCACCCAACTAAGACAGTGAACAGTGGACTTCATAATGTAGCAAAAGCAGAATTGTCCTGGTACTTTTCCCTCTCCACACATTCCTTTAGTATAACTCACAGCTTTCATCCACATTTTCTGTGATTTCTATTTCAGTTATTTCCTTCCCATGCTGGAGAAGTTTGACGGGCCTCCCATCAGCTGGGAGTCCCCACAAGACCATCAGTTCCGTATTCTGTATCTTGCACCTCCACTCGGAACAGTTCAGTGCAGGAACTGAAACCTCAACTAAATAGTTTTAAAAAGGACAAATTGTGGAGAACAAACTCAAGTTTCCTTGAACAGAGACAAGTGATGGCAAATCAAAGTTATCAGCAGCACGATCATCTAACAAAAATCAATATCAAGTGGAAAATTCGCCCAATGCCTGAGAGAATATAATGGATGCAAATCAATATTTATAGCACATCGTTCATTTGGAGCCTGATATTACTTTGCAGAAATTGTGTTCTAATTTGGCTTACACCAATCTAAAGATATAAAAGGAAACTATTGATTATGGACGTGAGCCAAAAATGGAATACATTTCTGGAACACTTCATGTGAATACTCTCTAGCAGTGCAGTGCCCCGCACCCTTAACAGGACTGTGTCAGTCTGTCATTAGCAGTGCTATGCCATGCCAGGATCCCATCAGCTGCACCATGCTAGGTTACCACCAGTAGTGAGGTGCCCGACTCTTTCTGGCAGGTCAGTGCCAAGCTGTGTAGGAACCGCCAGACACATCCTGGTCCTGGTGGCACCCAGAAGCCATTCCGGGAACAGCTATGAATGACTTGCTGATGTTGGGCTCCATGATTCAGTTGCCTGCGGACAGGTAGAGGGAAATCAATTACATGAGGCAGCACGGTGTTGATGGTGCCTCTGGGATTGCACCCGAGGGAAACGAAAAGTTCTCGGAAAAAAAACCAGGATGATTTTTCACTATAACTCTTCACTAATTTATGCAGTATCCACAGACCGAACAAAAATCTCTCAAGTGCAGTCAAAAACAAACAATGAAGTGATGGCTTACTGAGAGAAATTACTTATATTCACTCAATAGTTTCTTTGTTACAATTCAACAGTGAAGAATCAGTATGTTACTGAAACTCCATTGCACTTATACATGAAAGTTAGCACCATTAAGCTTGGAAAATGCAGAAAATCTGTTGCTCTCAATTAAAAATGTCCAAGTTTTGCTTTAATCTACAGATGGCTCATCACAAGTTGGAAGGAGAGCAGTGCTCTGACAGTGCTAACATATAAATACTCTAAGAAAAGCAGAACATTGCTGCAAATACTCTCTTTCTCTGACTGAGTCCCTTACAAAATGCAAACACGTTTATTTTAGCATACAGCCAAGCTAACAAAATATAATAATATATTCGTCTGGGGTTTTCACAATAGGGTATTCCTGTCCACTCAACAGATCCCATTGAATAAGCCAGAGAAGCAGCCGGGGTTAGGGCAGTAGGCTCATCCATCAAGTTATACTTTGTACAGACTGGCACAGACTCACCAAACAATCTGCTGTTTCGTTGCCAATGACAGGGTTAGCCTTGTACCTTGTGTATTTATAACGCTGCAAAGAGTCCATCTCTGAAGAGGCTTTTCTTTAAAGTACAAGAGCTCCACTTGTAATACAATGCCTTTCTTTGCACACTTATCATTAACGACTTTGCGTATCTTAGCCCCAAACTCTGTTCCGATCACTGCTTTAAAGCTGTTCCGTCCACTAAGTGGAATGGTCCTTTCCCAACCAATATTCTGTCTTTTGACGAACGAATACTGCGGATACAGTCTTCAAACAGATGAACGGTATCAGCAGGAAGTGAAAGAGCTTTTCAGGCTTATTGAGTGCAATAAAGATAGCATCCACTTGAAGACCAGATATGATTAAGTTAGTTGAAATCCATGTAAACATACTGATGCGACAAGGTAAATTGTTGAATTAATTAGACAACCCTATCATTCACACTGACTATCGCATTTTAATGCATATTGAAAATAACAAGCAAAATCCTGGGTTATTCACATGAAAAATAAGGCCTTTTATATTCAGCCCAACAGAGGTTGCTCCAAATCATCAGGATTTCATTTAGCGAGATTGTTCTGTATGGCTATATCACTGTCACTGTTCTTTTCAATTGGTACTCAGTCAGAAAAGCATTCATTATTTTTACTTATTTCATCGCTCAATTCCCTTGCCCAATCTCCATCGCTGCAAGCTTTGATGAGTGACTTTGTATCTCTGTAACTGAGACAATTATGCATCTGATGTGACCCGCAATTTGCCAACCTAACTGCATTGCTCAACTTTGCTTTTTATTTATGTCAAATAATCCCAGCACTATCTGTGACAAATTAGATCTCACCCACACCCTTGTTCCCAAACCCGAGCCTATTCTAAAGAGATTATTACCTGCAATTCAATGATCGCAAAGTTGAATCCAATTAGTCGCAGGGTGACAACCTCAGCACATCACACACCAATGAGCGTCAGTGTGATTTACTCAGCACTGGTGTCTTCTGCGCAATTAGTCATGTCAGGCTTCATTCCCATAGGCACACAGAGGCTATTGATCACGTCCATCCTTTGCTGCTGCCTCCGCATATCAAGCCTCAAATAAATTATTGAGAAGCTGCGACTCAAGCAAGTGTGCCTACATCTTTAAAATGCAAACTGCCCTCAGCCTTTTGCCTGCCTTGCTCGAGCTCCAAAGCACAGTTGAATTTCAGGGAATTATTATGGCAAGATTAGTAATCTTTAAAAAATTACACAGGATACAAAAAAATAACTTGTACTGATACTTGGAATTATTGCGTTTGAAAACCATTGCAATGACTTCAGTTTAATGGCTGAGTTTCTGCCTGCAGTTAAGCCATGCTCACTGTGCAGTCAGGTCATTTCAAGAACTCCAATAGATGTTATAGCCAAAAACACAGTTGCCAAGTGACAGCAATCAGCAGCTGAACCTTCACCGACTTTCTAAAGAACACTCCACGCTGCACTGTACTGATTTTAAACTCATTCGGTCTTCAACTAACGCATTGGGCCCAGACAAAGAGATTTCCACCCCCTCTCCCATTATGTGAGGATCACATAAATAGAAGCACAAGGCAGCCATTCCTGATGAAGGGCTTTTGCCCGAAACATCTATTTTCCTGCTCCTCGGATGCTGCTTGACCTGCCATGCTTTTCCAGCATCACTCTAATCTAAACTATGAATAATGCAGACCTAGCATGATTCTTATCCTATCGTAAGAACCTGCCAATCTGAGAACAATCACTAATATCTATTCTGTTTTCTGTCTTATTGACAATTGTCAACTCAGCTAGTACATTCCTCCCAACCTAAACCCTCTAATTCTATTATGATCAACCAGTGTGGGACTTCATTGGGAGCCTTCTGAAAATACAATTCCACAACATTCAGTGGTTCTCCATTGGCTATGCTGCAAATAAATTCTCCAAAATGCACCCATAGGTTTCTCAAGCAGGATTTCTGTCACATAAGTCCACGTTGACCCTGCCAAATGTTATCATTATTTTCCAAGTGTCCAATGATCACATCCTTTGAAGATTCTAACATTTTTCTTGATACTGGCAGCAAGCCAATAGGCCGACAGTTCTCTCTCCTCCCTCTGTCTCTCTTTTTAACTATCAAGATAACATTGACCACTTCATTTTTGAAAGAGCTTTTCCAAAATCTGTAGAACAAAATTAAAAGATATACACCAACACATCTACTATCACTCATTACAGTCTTTCCCTTCAACTCTCTGGGATGCAGCTCATCTATTCCTTGGGGATTACCGACCTTCAAATCAGTTAACTTTTCACAAAACTCTCCTTCCATTGATACTAAGTTCTCCATCTATGTCAAGCGTCCTTCCTTAGGTAATGGGACCAGCCTTAAAATTGAACAGTGGCTTGTACTTTTTTGGAAGCAAGGCGACTTTCCAGATAAAGTCTGCACAAAACTTCCAGGTAAAGTTTGCACAAGAATTCAGCGACTGGGGTTAGGAGCCATAATGCCTAGATCCATCGCTAATGGGCAGAGAAAACCCTGCATGGCCTGCTAATGTTCCAACACAGAGTCTAAATATTATATCACATAAAAAGGAGCCCAATCATCACATCACAACAGTATTTAAACTGTTTGACGGCACTATCCAGTTAAGTCCATTGTCCGTGCTTTTAGGAGGTGGTCAGGCAGAATAAGTTTATGCAGCCAGGATCTAAGGTGCAGCGAAATCGACGTTTCGGGCAAAAGCCCTTCATCAGGAATAAAGGCAGTGAGCCTGAAGCGTGGAGATCTCTCCACGTTTCAGGCTCACTGCCTTTACTCCTGAAGGGCTTTTGCCCGAAACGTCGATTTCACTGCACTTTGGATGCTGCCTGAACTGCTGTGCTCTTCCAGCACCACTAATCCAGAATCTGGTTTCCAGCATCTGCAGCCATTGTTTTGACCACCTTTATGCAGCCAGGCATGAAGCGATAAAAATAGGTGAACATCTGAGAGGAAGACGGAAGGTTGCCTGGATAAGAACCAGGCTCCACTTTTTAACCTGTTTATTTGGAACAGCAGCCTTGCAATTCTTGCCCACCTGCCTGCATGAACCATGTTATGATCTGGGCAGCATAATATTCAAGCAGATTCTTGATCCAACAGGCTCAATCTTTCATTCGATTTTGAAAGATTAATGATGGGTAAGGTTGCTGAGTTTGGTCCTGCCCACCTCCTGATATCTAGGGAAGGGATCAGGGGTGGTCGAGGTGGTGGTATGCTCCCCACACATCATATATCTCACATGCTCCCTCACCAGGCCGGGGCTTGTAAAATCCAGTCCGAGAGCCTTGCAACTCAGAGTCACGAGTGTTACTAGCTAAATCATGACTGACACAGATGTTCAAAGCAATCTCAATTTTCAAACGGACGTGATCCATCTCCTTTCAGTTCTGCGGGCTCAGCTTCATCACATTTCATTCTATTCATGGAAGGGTGACTACAAGAAACTCTATTTCTCCAAAGTGTGTCACGCCTCAGCTCCTTATAATTGAACCTGACAATGTACCTTTCACTGATGCTTTTGACTGCATTTCCTAGAGGAGAACATGTTAAGTGTTTGATTACAGTCAATGTGTTAGAATCAACAGTCATTCTTAACTAAGACCTATCTAATGCAATACAACATTGTAACGCATACAGTTTACTGAGTGTGTACCCATACCGCAGCTAAGATAGGACAAAAATTAAGCTAAAAGCTTCCTCGTCTCTCCACTTCCACCAAAATCAAAGTGTTGTGAAGGCTTACCTGGGGTGGCATGGTGGCTCAGTGATTAGCATTGCTGCCTTACAGCATCAAGGATCCAAGTTCGATTCCAGCCTAAGGGTCCACAAGCCCATAAGAAGCTTGTATGGGTTTCCTCCGGGTGCTCTGGTTTCTTCCCACAGTCCAAAGATGTGCAGGTTAAGTGGATTGGCCATGCTCAATTGCCCATTGTGTTCAGGGATGTGCGAGTTAGACACAGTTAATGCAGAGTTACAGGGACGGCATGGGTCGGGGTGGGATGCTCTTCAAAGGGAAGGCATGGTCTCAGTGGGCCAAATGGTCTGCTTCTACACTATAGGGATTCTATGATGCTAATTTGGCAGTATAAGCTTTAAAATGAGGGATCTTTTTAAACCCCAGGAGTCCAAAACTCATCCTGGGCATTTTCTGATCACTTCTTGAATTGTATTGCAAAGTATTTGACAAACTAATGGGACTAAAGACAGACAGATCACCAGGATCTGATGACTGGTATTCAGGGATTTTAACGGATGTGGTCGCAGAGAACATGGAAGCATGAGTCAAAATATTTCAGATTTCAATGGGAGGGTTCCATCGAACTGGTGAACTAATGTATGCAAGGCTCCTATTCAGGAAAGGGGTGAGACAGATTGCATGAAGCTGATCAGCCAGTTAGTCTAATGTCTATCATTATGATGATGCTGGAGTAAATTTTTAAGGAAAACATATCAGGACATTTAGAAAGATTAGACACAATCAAAGAGGGTCAGTATGGATTTGTGAAAGGGAAATTCTAGAATCCTTACACTGCAGAAAGAGGCCATTCAGCCCCTTGAGTCCACACTGACCTTCGGAACAGCATTCTACGCAATCCCAATGCCCCCACCCCATGTGTGTACCCCTGCACTTCCCACAGCTAATCCATTTAGACTATACATCCCTGGAGACCAGAAGGCAATTTAGCATGGCTAATCCACCTAACCCGCGCATCTTTGGACTGTGGGAAGAAACTGGAGCACCTGGAGGAATCCCCTGCAGACACGAAGAATGTGCAAACCCACAGTCATTGAAGTTGACTGCAAAGGACTGCATTATTTCAGAGGGAACTTACAGAGGCAGACTCCATCCAGTAATACCATAAGCAGCACCTGCCAAATGGCATCACTTCTGAGCAGCACACCATCCAGCTTGGACATTGATCATCATTCAACCATGGCTGTGCCAATATACTGGAATTCCAGAGCTCAAATATCACATGAACAGCAGCAGCTCCAGGATAAAGACAACCACTGCCCATTTAATGGCAATGAAGGATAGGCAACAAATGTAGCTTTGTTATGGGACAACAATGGTTCCATCACAAAGTAGTAAATCACACCCAAATCATCTCCAAATCTGTCACTTTCCTGCAATATTATTCAGTTCTTACCTGACCTTGATCCACCATTACATGCTAACAATCCACCACAGCCATATCCTGTCGGAAAATTTGGATTTCCTCCCTCCTTGCTGGCCCATGTGACCTCTCTACTCCTTCCCCCCCCATTCTGCCAATTGAAGATCCTCAGCCATGTCTCCAACTCCTTTCACCTCATCTTTGAGAGTTATAGTCCCTCTCTATCTCAGTACAGTGTCTCCAGTTCTTTCTTCCTTACCACAGCCTTTCGTTACAACAGGCCTAGTCCATGTCCTTACCTCCCTCCACCTTTCAGACGATGTCTCCAAGATGACCAACTTTCTCATTTCTCTGCGAAGCAGATCATAAATCTTTAAGCAGGAAGAGAAAGGTAAGCTGCTGTGCTCACTGTCTGCCGGTATCTAAAACCCAGTGCTTGTTGGAAAAGGAGTTCACTTACACAGCAGCTCTTTCAAGCCCATCCAATTAAAAAGTATCTTTAGCAACTGCACTGATTGTGGCTCAGGTTAGAATTCTGCCACCTGGGTACCAATAGTACTGCTCATCACAATGCCAAAACAAGATTTGACACATAGGGTGAGAAATAGTCCTCAGCTGAGTGGCCTGTCCTCCAAGAGTCCAGGTGGTCTCCTGATGCTGGCTGACTCACCTGTCAGGGACTAGTAACTCTCTAGCCTCAGGACATTCAAGTGAAAATCCGAGAAAATTACACCTGCCAGCTATTGAGCCAAGTGTTCCATCTCCCTCCATCCAAAGCTCCTTTCCATGTTCTGCCATCAACTGTCATCATTGTCTCGTATCCTGTGCTCCCCTGTCACGGGTCAAACACCATACCACACTATTGACTACAGGGCTCAGTGTCACACTCAGACAGGGCACCTTCCCTGCCACTGCAGGAATTGCAAAACCTGCGCCCACACCTCCTCCCAAGGCCCTAATGGAGCCTTCCACATCTATCAAAGCTTTACCTGCACATCCACCAATGTCATTTATTGTATCCGTTGCTCCCGAGGCGGTCTCCTCTACATTGGGGGGACTGGACGCCTGCTAGCAGACCGCTTTAGGGAACATCTCTGGGACAACCGCACCAATCAATCACACCATCCTGCGGCCCAATATTTCAACTCCCCCTTCCAATCTGCTGAAGACATGGAGGTCCTGGGCCTCCTTCACCGCCGCTCCCTCATCACCCGACATCTGGAGGAATAATGCCTCATCTTCAACCCCAGGGCATCAATGTGGACTTCACCAGTTTTCTCATTTTCTCCTTCCCCCACCTCACACCCCAGTTCCAAATTTCCAGCTCAGCACTGCCCCATGACTTGTCCTACCTGCCTATCTTCCTTTCCACCTATCCACTCCACCCTCCTCTCTGACCTATCACTTCCATCCCCACTCCCATTCATCCATTGTACTCTTTGCTACCTTCCCCCACCCTCCTCTCTGACCATTCACCTCCATCCCCACCCCCATTCACCCACTGTACTCTTCCCCCACCCTCCTCCCTTACATATCACCTCCATCCCCACCCCAATCACCTATTGTACTCTATGCTACTTTCTCCCCACCCCCACCCTCCTCCCATTTATCTCTCCCCTCTGCAGGCACCCTGCCTCTATTCCTGATGAAGGGCTTTTGCCCAAAACGTCGATTTTCCTGCTCCTCGGATGCTGCCTGACCTGCTGTGCTTTTCCTGCACCACTCTAATCTAGACTCTGGTTTCCAGCATCTGCAGTCCTAGGAAGAAAAAGTGTCTACACTGACAAACCCCTTCAGAATCCTGTGTGCCTCAACGAGATTCTCTCTCAGGTGCCTAAACTCCAGAAAGCATAAACCCAATTACTCTACCCTTCATCATATGGTAACCTTTGGTCCCAAGACCAATGCAGTTAACCTTCACCATATTATCCCTAATACAAGTATATCCTTCCTTAAATACCAAGACCAAAACTACATAGTGTTCTAGATGTGGTCTCACCAAAACTCTGTGTGAAATGGAACAATAATTCTTTACTCTTGTACCCCAATCCTCTTGCTAACAGACCATTGACTTTCTGAATTACTTGCATGCTAATTTTG
Source organism: Hemiscyllium ocellatum (assembly GCF_020745735.1). Classification (NCBI taxonomy): domain Eukaryota; kingdom Metazoa; phylum Chordata; class Chondrichthyes; order Orectolobiformes; family Hemiscylliidae; genus Hemiscyllium; species Hemiscyllium ocellatum. Next base: position 60,714,312 of record NC_083419.1, read on the forward strand.
TGTATTCCCTATGAATGCTCCAGTTATTAATATTAACATAAATTTCATGCCGTTAGAAAAATATTCTGCTTTTGGACTTTTATGACACAAGGGCATCCACCAATTTGTTGCTGCCTCATTTAAACAGTTAATATCTTTTTGTATTTGTGTCTTCCTCACAGCTTGCCTTTGCACCCTTTGTCTCGTTCATTTAGACTGTAAGTATCTGCATCTAAATTGTAGGTTGTTTCGCAAAATCCTTACATCAACCTGCTAACCTTGCACAATCTGCCAACTTGTAAATGTCCTGGCTCTCCTCATTCCCTGCTTTGCCCTCTCACAAACCCTCAATCCATGCTACTATATCACCCTGAACTCCACAAACCCTTACTGTGTGCGTTAACCTATAGTGTGCACCTAACTCAATGCTTTTTGGAAGTCCAAGCACACTACATCTGCTGGTTCTTCTTTAGTTAGCCTATTAGTTACATTCTCAAAGAAAACACCAAAAGATTGGTCAAATCCATTCTCCCTCTTACGACACCATGTTGACTTGTTCAAATTCGATACCGTCTTTCTGAGTACATAGTTAACGGGGATAGAGGGAGGACTGCAGATGCTGAAGTGTCAATGTCGATAAAGTGTGGCATTGGTAAAGGCACAGCGGGTCAGGCAGCATCCGAGGAGCAAGAGAGTCCAAGTTTCAGGACCTGAAGAAGGGTCCTGCCCAAATGGCGACTCACCTGCTCCTCGGATGCTGCCTGGCCTGCTGTGCTTTTTCCAACACCACACTTTATTGACTTGAGGTAGACAGTTAAGCCTTCTTCATGGATGGATTTCAGTGCTTTCCAGTGAATCCAATGAAACACAACCTGTGGCTTCAAATTGAAAATCACATTGTTGTCACCTTCAGTGCACAGCTGGTGGAAAAGCAATGGTTGGCCATAACTTTGTCAACTCTGGGATTTCTCAGCTCAGTACAAAACTACTGGCAAAGCTGTTCCTGAACACTAGTTGTGAGCAATTCAAACATTTGGCTGGATTCAAATCTAGCCAAAGGACAACAGCAGCTGACATCTGAGCACTCTCCACCCAGTGCCATACTGCCACACACCCTCCGCCAGCTCACACCCTTCTATAAAAGTTGATGCAGCCCCTAATGTGTGCCATAGCCCCTCAATCATCCAAAGCCAGACCCCTCTGCCAATCCACTGCCATAATCCTAAACCTGTAATGCACATTCACCAGCCATCCAGTGCTGTACTCCCTACTCTGGTGTCAATTGATGTAAATGACTTGGAAATTCATAGATTTATCATAAAATCATACAATCCCTACAATGGGGCGCAGACTATTCAGCCTATCGAGTCCATACTGACCCTCCAAAGAGTATCCCACCCTATCCCTGTAACCCCGCATTCCCCAATGCTAATCCACCTAGTCTGTGCATCCCTGGACACTATGGACAATTCAGTATGGTCAGTCCGCCTAACCAATCCACATCTTTGGACTGTGGAAGGAAACCAGAGCAATTGAATACAGGTTCAACATGTAAACAGACAATAGCTGTACTAACAGTGTCACAAAAAGGCAGGTGCAGATAGCCTGGATTCCAACTGTTGCTTGACTTTTGTGTGAGAGTCTGACTTCTCCAGTTGAGAAACATGAACAGAAATGTCTCACCATAATCGGAAATTCTAAATATTTTGACTGAGGGGACTGCTCAGCTAGGGACATCTAAGCTCTCTGAATTAGATCAGGAACATTTATAAGAAGTGCCCAGGGATCCATGTAGGTGCTGAACACTTTGAAAAGCAAGGTTCAGCATTATCGGAGAGAGACAGAACACCCCACCCTCCTGCCCGACTCACTGCAATCCACCTTTGTTCCCAAGCATCATTTAGTTTCTCCATTGTTACAAGCTGCTGGGCAAACACACCCACTTGTGCTGTGGTGCTTGTGAAAATAGTTAGGTTGCAGGTCTAAATTAAACTAATGAACCATCCAAATTCAGAGCAAATACCCAGTCAGGCAAATGTATTCACCTGCTGAGAGCTCCATATCAATCCGGCCTTTCCTCTTCAAGTTGCTGCCTGTCACTTTTTTGTGTTTAATTTCACAGTTCGCTCTGACATGTTTCTCTCCTGTCGCCCTGGAATATCCATCCGAAATACATTAATTTCAAACCCATCCAACTATTAACTTCATCGAAACAGGTTGATAACACTCTCACAAAGGAAAGGTTTTTGCAATATCGGAGCGTGGACATGGCCAGATACAAGAGGGCTATGGCTACCAATAGTCATTTCTTTCAAAACAAAGTGCATGTCGAAATCTGACCTTTTTACAAGGGTGCACGATGAAACAAGCCTAGAGTGAGGGGTGGAGGGGAAAAAGGGCACCTCACCATATTATGCAAATGTTTCAAAGTATTCCAGAAAATGAATTACCTCTCGAGTGCTGTGACCCTCAAAATGCTAATCCAAGCAGAATTACCTAAAAAGCACACGGAAAGCACGAGCAATGAGCACGGTTTGTCAGGGAACTGTCATTCAATGATCGAAACTGTTCTTTGTGATTCCATCCTATGCCAGCAGTAATTGAGGCTTTTAAATAAAGCACATTGCACTCAGCACCCGAGAGTTCAGCAACATAATTGGGATATGTCAAACTGTGCACTTGAATTTCAGATCGTTGGCCCGGGTTATTCTGCAACAGTGCACACATCCTCAATCTGAACAAAGTGGGAAGTAAGACATTTGATGACTTTTCATCAAAGCTGTTCTCACTCTGGTGTACTGTTTGAATGCAATCAGTTTGCTTTGTATACAAAATCTCCAGGGGTTCCATCAGCAACTTACTACATTGTCATCTGGTGGTTTTACAAGACAATTACACAACAAGGAAGGTCATTCCATTCTTTCTCAATTGATCCATCCAGAAATACTGTGCCAATCAAGCCCTGGTGACCACAATACTGTATCATCTGTTCTTTAAAAATTAAGTTTTTTGCATGTTTATTTCATATAAGCTGAACAGCATCTGAACTTTCCTGATACCTAAGCTAAATTTGCATCTTTAATAGTTTGATCTTATGCCTCCATTCCCTCTCGTAAATTAATTGCAATGAATTTTTCAGATTTCTTCCCACACTGTTTATCATTTGTATATCTCCACAGGATTGCGTCTTATTCACTTCCTTTCAAGGCTGGAAAAGACAAGCAAGTTTTGTTTTTAAACACATAGTCCAGGCATCTACACTGTCATTCCTCCCTCCAGTACTGAAAGAGTCCCTTCACTCCAGAGACCAGAACTTTCAAACAGAAAGAATAATCTTAGTCAACACTCCTTCCTTCCTGGAAACAGTGATCGAAACAACAGCCTCAGGTTCTGTTTTCCAAGTTGAGATTATTGCTTAGGGCTGTTGGTTATTTCCTTTTCTCCAACTGAATAAAGTCCTGAGTATGTCTATTATTCCCAATTCTAACCTTGTTTGGAAATCAAGTTAACCCCCTAAGCGTAGCAACTCATAATAATGATGATGATAACCCTACTCTTCAGTCACTTCCTCACACAATAAAGACAATACAAAGCTGCAAGACGTTGTAAGCCAGAAACTGACTGATTACGAAAAAAAAGTGCTGTGGGAATGGTTGATACCCTCATCAAAGGGGAGAGAAAATATGTTATAGAAGGAGTAAGTTGTAGATAGCTGGTGGTATGATCAGACTCCAAATTATTATGCCTCCAGACGGACAGCCCAAATTGCTCCTTAATCCAGGCTGAGAAGTGATGAACCCGCTCTCTTCGTTTTTTTAAATTCACCAACCTTCTTTGGTTGATCGCAGTAAGGTTAACTGAAACAACGATCCCTCATTGTGGGTGCTATTATCTCTGAACAAATGAATTTAATTTAATGAGGCTAGCTTGACAAGGTTTTCTTTAGTTAAAATAAAATCAGTTTATTTATTTCTAGATGCAAGAAGAAATATTCAGCAGATATACAGTACATGCAGATTGGAAGTAAGCAGTATCCTTTTTTTAGGCTCAAGATGTGTGGTCATTCTTTAAGGAAAAGAGTGGACAGTAGAATATATGTCATTACAATGGATGCTGCTGGTAACTTTGATGTTGGTGGTTGATTTTGAGGCTTTGCAGGTTGACTGAAATTATTCTACCCAGATTCCTTTTGACAGTGGCTGACAGGTAGCTTTCAGAGTGAGAAAGGGTCCTTAGCTACAGTGCAAGAATGTTGGATGACCACTCGAAATTGTATCCTTGAACAGGCACTAATCCACACACCAGTATATCCAGCCACTAAACGTACACAGACCTGGGGTGAAGCCCTCTTTAACTCCTGCCCCGACATATTCTCAAAAACAGAGAAAAACACAAAAATGTTTCTCGCCCAGATTGCTGCTTTAATCACATTCACATTCTGAGATCGTCACAGGGATTACAGTTAGTTTATGGGGCATTTCTCCCTTTTGAAGCTTCTTTGACATTATACATGTAATATTTCCAAATTCCTTTCCAGACCACCACAGAACATAAACAAGTTACCTTAGCTGTAATTGATCTCTTAAAAAAAACACACTCTCGATCTCAGAATTCTTCTTGTCCAGAAATTCCCACTTAAATAACCACCTCACACAACAATAACAACAACTCCTCCTAAAGGGCCCAAACCTCAGAGATCCCAGATTGCAGATCTAACCCAAGGCTCCAAGGGCAACTCCATACAACATGCTTTCAACTTTGATAAAATGTCTGACTCGTGATTTGTAAGGGACTAAGGATGGGATGCACAAGTTAAGAAACATTAAGTCGCATTAAGAAACATAACACCACTTCAGATATCACATGCAGAAATTTACACTTCAAATCATCAGGAGTGTTAAAAGAGATAACAAGTAATCGATTAAATAAATCACAAACTAATGATCACTGACAACTGGCCTGCTTCCAGGTATTGTATTTGTATTTTGACTCCTAAACAAGCAGGAGATAAGGGGCTGTACAAGTGCTTTGAGAGTTTGAAACACATATCAATAAGGTTGTCTAAGTTAAACAAACTGAAGGCCTTTGAGATTGGTTAATAGAACAAATTTTCACACATCCAATACTGCAATAAAGTCCATTGTGTGAGGCCTTAATTGAACTGCTATAGAATGGGATCTGTGTTATGACCCTATGTTATGTTCTGTGTTATAAACCCTTACCAGTTCCCTGCAAAGCCAGTTTAGCTAAGCTCACCAGCCACTCCAATCCCAAAACCCTAACCCTGCCCTTTCTGAAATTCACTTTTGAAAGCCATTTCATTGAGATGCTCCACTGGACTCTCAATCCAGGTCATAATCACTTACTTCAGTAAATGTCTTTTGTACACACTGCATTTCATTCTTCCACTCAGCCCCACAAGTCCACACTGACCCTACGAAGAGTATCCCACCCCGACCCATTCCCTTACCCTATTACAGCACAGTGGCTCAGTGGTTAGCATTGCTGCCTCACAGCACCAATGTCCCAGGTTCAATTCCAGCCTCGGGTGACTGTCTGTGTGGAATTTGCACATTCTCCCCGTGTCTGCGTGGCTTTCCTCCGGGTGCTCTGGTTTCCTCCCACGCTCCAAAGATGTGCAAGTCAGGTGAACTGGCCATGTTAAATTGCCCCTAGTGTTAGGTGAAGGGGTAAATGTAGGGGAATGGGTGTGGGTGAGTTACTGTTCGGATGGTCGGTGTGGACTTGTTGGGCTGAAGGGCCTGTTTCCACACTGTTGGGAATCTAATCTAATGCACCCAACCTACACATCCCTGAACACCAAGGGCAATGTAGCATGGCCAATTCACCTAACCTGCACATATTTGGACTGTGGAAGGAAACCAGAGCACCCGACCAAAATCATGCAGCCACAGGGAGAATGTGCAAGCTCCACACAGTCACCTGAGGCTGGAATCGAACCCAGGCCCCTGGCGCTGTGAGGCAGTGGTGCTAACCACTGAGCCACCATGCCACTCACAATTTTTTGCATCATCTCAATTTTTAAAAAAATTGTGTCCTCTATATCAAACACAATTGTAATTTTATAGAATCATAGAAACAGCATAAAAACAGGCCCTTTGGCCCAACCAGTCCATGCTGCCCAGTTTTAATTTAGACCCATGTGCCTGTATTTGGTCCATATCTTTCCATACCTATCCCATCCACGTGCCTGTCCAAATGTTTATTACATGACAAAATTGTACTTGCCTCCACCACTACATCTGGCAGCCCATTTCAGTTACTCAACGCCTTTGGTATCAAATAATTGCCCCACTGGACTCTTCTGAATCTCTCCCCTTTCACCTTAAACCAATGCCCTCTAGTTCCCCTGCCATGGGGTAAAGCTGTTGGTTATCTACCTTATCTCATGATTTTATAAACCTGTGTAAAGGTCACCCCTCAGTCTCCTACGTTCCAGTGAAAGTCGTCCCAGGCTCTCCAGCCTTTCTTTATAACTTCCAGTCCAGGCAGCATTCTAGCAAATACTTTCTGCACAATTTCTAGTTCAATCATATTTTTTTCATAGTAGGGCAACCACAACTGCACTCCGAATGTGGGCTCACCAACGTCTCGTACAGCTGCAAGGCGCTTCCAACTGCTATACTCAAAACTCTGACCAATGAAAGCAAGCATGCCGAAAGCCCTCTTCACCATCCTGTCAATGTGTGACTCCACTTTCAAGGAGCTACGACCTATTTCCACCTCGATCTCATTAGCCTAATACACTCCCCAGGGCTCTACCATTGACTGTGTAAATTGTGCTCTGGTTTGACCCACCAAAATGCAATACCTTTATTTATCTGAATTAAACTCCACCTGCCATTCGTCAGCACATTGGCTTAGTTACTGAAAAATGTGTTGCTAGAAAAGCGCAGCATCCAAAGAGCAGGAGAATCGACATTTCGGGCATGAGCCCTTCTTCAAAACGGCTCAGAACATATTACTTAGTGAAGTTTGTTTCCACACTGCCATCATCGATTTTATTTGCGGTTGACTAAATGACAATTATCAAGGCCTTTTTTCTAAATCCATGTCCAGTGCAAGTCCATTGCAATACAGTTGTCAATTCCTGAAGAAGGTTGTTGTGGTTCTGTTCGCCGAGCTGGAAGTTTTTGTTGCAAACGTTTCGTCCCCTGGCTAGGCGACATCATCAGTGCTTTGGAGCCTGGCTGTCAGTTCAGAAACACTCCTGATGTATGGTAGTGTGGCTAGTCCTTTGGGTTGTGGCATGTCCTTGTTCCGTGGTCTTTCTCTTAGGCATCTGTTGATGAAGTTGCGCGGGTATCCGTTTTTGGCGAATACCTTGTATAGGTGTTCCTCTTCTTCTCGTTCAGGCTCCAGCTCACCATCTCACTGCTCGGTTTTTGGTGTGGTAGTTCATTACCATGAGGGTCACGACAGTGGGCAGTGCGCCTCCACTTCATCCCATATTTCCAGTCAGGAAGGCGAATTGCCCATCTAATTGGTCCTGAGATCTGGTTGGGATACTGTCTGGAGGGTCAGTGTGGATTCGATGGGCTGAATGGCCTGCTTTCCCACTGTAAGGGTTCTATAATTCTTCAACTTCACAATGGAACATTGATCCAGAAACCAGAGATTTTATTTGTTGCATTCTTTGGGGGGTAGTGGACCTTGATATTTCCACTACTTGTCCTCAGGTACTTGACAGAACTTTGGGAATGCTGGGCTGGACAGTTGTCTCGCAGTAGGGCTAGTGGGACAACATTCACTTGTACCTTCAAAGTACAAACACCTCCGAACATTAGGTTAAAAAACACACGTCAACCCAGTCCTTAAACACCAATCCCCTGTCACCAATACCCAGTTATTGCTCATGCACAACACTGCTGGGGTGTTCATGGTCGCATGATGATTTCCAGAATCTCCCAGATGAGAGGAGTTAACCTGTGGTTTTGTTGCCTTGTTGTAGGTTAACAAGAACGTCGCTCGATCCTTAGACCCTTGGCAGTTAACATGGTACCACACAGCGTCATATGGAACAGTCCTGTCTTTTTTGCATTAAATACTTGCTCTGATGTAAAGTCCTAAACAGCCAGATTGACTTGAAATTCCAGCGAGTTGGGGTCAGTTGCAGTTCCACCTGCTGACCTGAGCTCTCCAGAGGTCTTGAACTGTCAGATCCTGAGCCAGTCATTTCCAGCCAGGAGCTCAGTGTGCCCATTGGGTTAATTGGTGTACCACCCCACCTAGACCTGAAATGGATGCAGCCTCTGTCAAGATTAGAGTGGTGCTGGAAAAGCACAGCAGGTCAGGCAGCATCCGAGGAGCAGGAAAATCAACATTTCGTGCAAAGGCCCTTCATCAAAAGCCGGTCCTGATGAAGGGCTTTTGCCCGAAACGTCAATTTTCCTGCTCCTCGGATGCTGCCTGACCTGCTGTGCTTTTCCAGCACCACTCTAATCTTGCCTCTGATCTCCAGCATCTGCAGTCCTCACTTTCACCATGGGTGCAGCCTCTGCCCACTCCTCTACAATTCAGGCAGGGTGACGAGCACAACCAGCTTTCCTCTCAACTACAGCGTCAATGCAAGTGAGGACAAATCACCTGCCTGTGTCATCATTGCAGTGACAATGCCAATTCACCAGCATTACAGCTGAGTTTAATTTACAATTGGCCGTGCCTTACCCATCAGTCCAGTTTCAAGTGGTTCTTTTAACAGCTCCTCCTCCCTTATTTTAATACTGCAGAATGATTCCCCTAATCCAGACTTGTGTGTGCAAACATCTGAGGTTAATTTTCATTAATTTATTTCTAATTACCACAATCACTGCAAAGGTGAGGTGATAACTGCTAGGTGAGTTTATGACACCTGATTCGTCTTGTGATTCAAAGGCAGATAACAAGTTCCAGTTGAATGTTTTTGTCTTTCCATTTCCTCAGAATTTTGGGAACCACAGGACCCTGTGATAAGTGAATACTGAATATTATCATACCGGACTTGTACGCGACGCTGTGAGAATTACTGTATTGCCAAGTCCAGTCACTTCACTTTAATAGTGTAATAGATTACAACAGATTCATTGATGAAATCCACTAGATTCAATGCCATTCACTGGGGACTGTTAAAAATAAAAAGTTGTTCCTGGCCTTTATGGAAACAGGACAGTTATGGTAATGTAGGAAACAAAGAAACGACAAGCAATGCAATGACCCTATCTAAAAACTCCATTAAATTTGGCTTTAAAGAATGCATACTGCTTTTCCTTAACTCCTCCACATTTGTACAGAAGAATTAATTATGTCCTGGATTATCAATGTGAAAAGTGTTTGTACCACTGAAAATAAACTGACGGTTCTGAAGTTGCTGGATTTATCTTGAACCCTTCTTACAATTCCCTAGTTTTCTGGATTCAGCCCTACATGAAAGGAGCATTGAAAGATTGTGACCAGTACCTTCAGACTTTTCACCCTCAATTCAGCACATCTGGTCCTGGCAACTTAACAGCTTTAAATAAAACTTGGTTTTTAAATACCTCTTAATTAAGTTTCGGTCTATCCTGTATCTGACCTACCATTACAACTTGGACAGCATCACTTCTGTTGGTGAAGAAAGTTGCAGAGTATTGATTTTTCATTGAACCTCGTAAATGCTATGATAATTGTGCATAAACTGATCCAAATCAGTACCATATCCTAGAGGCTGTAGCTGACTATTTGAATGGAAGTAAATCAGAATTTATTAGCTGAAAATTTAATTGGGCAGATTGTCGTGAAAGAAGGATGTTTGATATCAAGTATTACTTGCTTGTGCTGTTTGCGACATTTTTTCTGAAGTGCCCGCCACCTTTATTTAGAATTCTTGGTGCAGGAGCAGCATCGTCTTAGAAATACACTCCTTTCAGTACAGAAGAATCATCATCACTTGAGAATTATTGCCAAGCCCGGTCCAGGTACTTCACTTTAATAAAGTAATGGATTGTAACAAATTCATTGATTAAATTCACTAGATTCAATGCCACTCACTGGGGACTGTTAAAAATAAAAGTTGTTTCTGACCTTTGAATTGAATTGAATTGAATTTATTGTCATGTGTACCAAGGCACAGTGAAAAGCTTTGTTTTGCGAGCAATACAGGCAGATCACACAGCTAAGTAGCATAGATAAGATTAGATAGATTACTTACAGTGTGGAAACAGGCCCTTCGGCTCAGCAAGTCCACACCGACCCTCTGAAGAGCAACCCATCTATACCCATTCCCCTAAATTTACCCCTTCACCTAACACTACGGGCAATTTAGCATGGCTAATTCACCTAACCTGCACATTTTTGGACTGTGAGAGGAAACCGGAGCACCCGGAGGAAACCCACGCAGACACAGAGAGAATGTGCAAACTCCACACAGACAGTTGCCCGAGGTGGGAATTGAACTGGGTCTCTGATGCTGTGAGGCAGCAGTGCTAACCACTGAGCCGCCCATAAGTAATAAATAGGTAAACAGCAGCAAAAACAAAAACATGTTAAGAGTTTGTGAGTTCACTCAGTCTTCTAACAATAGTAGGGTAGAAACTGTTTGGAAACCAGCTGGTGCGTGTGTTCAGGCTTCTGTACCTTCTCCCTGATGGCAGAGGTTGTAGAAAAGCATTGCCAGGGCGGGATGGATCTTTGAGAATGCTGGCGGCCTTTCCTTGACAGCGGGCCTAGTAGATGAATTCTATAGATGGGAGGTTGGCCTTTGTGATTGTCCGGGCCGAGGTCACCACTCTCTGTAACCGTCTCCGATCTTGAATGGTACAGTTGCCATACTAGGTAGTGATACATCCAGACAAAATGCTATCAATGGCTATATTCCTGATGAAGGGCTTTTGCCCGAAACGTCGATTTTCCTGCTCCTCGGATGCTGCCTGAACTGCTGTGCTTATCCAGCACTACTCTAATCTAGAATCTGGTTTCCAGCATCTGAAGTCCTTGTTTTACCTACCAATAAAAGTTGGCAAGGGTCTTCGCTGACATGCCAAATTTCCTCAGCTGCCTGAGGAAGAGACATTGTTGGGCCTTTGTAACGAGTGCATCAACATAAAGAGTCCAAGAAAGCTTGTTGTGGATATAGAACAGTGATGGTAATGTAGGAAACACAGAAACCAGCGAAGGCCATTTAGCCCTTTGATCCTGCTCCACCATCACTACTGGTCCTCTACTTCGATACCATTATCCCATTCTTTCCCCATACTACTTGAAAATTTAAAATTGTATCAGTCACACTCTTGAATATACCCCATGACCCGTCTTCCACAGCATTCTGTGGTATCACTACTCTGAGTGCAGAAATGTTTTCTCATCTAAATGATCGACCACATGCCCTGAGACTGTGACTCCAAACTCCCAAACAGGAAATACATCCTTTCTGTATCTAGTTGGTCTAGCCCTGCTGGAATTTTAGATCTCCTCTCATTCATATCTACAATTTAGTGAATATAAGCCTAATTTCTCCTCATATGACAATCATGCCATTCTTGGTATCATTCTAGTGAACCTCCATTGAACTCCCTCTACGATAAGTATATTCTCTCTTGTGGAGGGAGACCAAAACAAGTCCTGATGTAGTCTCAACAACACCTCATGAAAGTACAGGTAGACATCTTGACTTCAAACCCAAAACCACTTGCATTAATTGATTACTGTTCCTGCTTTTTTATTCCTGGACTAGTGTACAAGGACAGCCAAATCCCTTTGTACGACCAGGTTTCCTAAAGTCTCACCATTTAACAATTCCTCTTCCTTTCTGGTTCTCACACCGAGGTGTATAATCACATGTAGCCACATTATCCTGAACCTGCCAAGTCTTGACCCATGCACTCAACTTGACTAGGTCACCCAGACTTCTCCAAGCATCCTCCTGACAATTCAAAACTAGCTTCATATGCTGAGTGCACTAAGAAATATTGCATTTGATTCCTTTATCCAGGCCATTTACACAGATCAGGAATAGCTAGGCCCAAGTACTGAGACCCACAGTATACCACCGGTCTCTGCCTGCCACCTGGGAATAGAAACCTGGATGTAGGTTTGCTCACTGAGCTGGAAGGTTCATTTTCAAACCTTTCATCACCATATTAGGTAAATCTTCAGTGAGCCTCCAAATGAAGCACTGGTGGTGTAGCCCGCTTTCCATTTATATGTTGAATTTCCTAGGGTAGGCAATGTCATTTCTTGTGGTGACATCATTTCCCGTGATGATGTCATTTCCTGTTCTTTTTCTCAGGGGGTGGTAAATGGGATCCACGTCCATGTTTTTGCTGATAGTGGATCCCATTTACCACCGTCTGAGAAAAAGAACAGGAAATGACATCACCACAGGAAATGACACCACTGACCCTAGGAAACTCAAACATATAAATAGAAAACGGGCTACACCACCAGTGCTTCATTCGGAGGCTTGCTGGATATGTTACCTAGTATGGTGACAAAATGTGTGAAAACAAACCTTCCAGCTCACTAAGCAAACCTACATCCAGAACCTCAATCTGAGATGCAAATCTTCTCAAAACTCGCTAATATAAAACCGATTTATTCCCACTTGGAGCAAATGGCTGTGACCAAATGTGTTCTGAGAAATGTTCAGCCTGCTTTTAACAATTTCATGAACAAAATAGTTACCTCCTGGGTTTCACAAAGGCACCCCTCACTACAGGATTATTGAGCTTCACTAGACAACTATTACAAACCAAGACACAATTCAATTCACTTTAGGAATAACTTCCTGCCACTGTACGTATAACAATCAGGACACAAGGGAGTGAGAGCTTGGTGATGTTCCTAATCTATACAGCAGAAGATCATGTCAGAAATATAAGAGAGAAAAGAGTTAGAAATATAAAATATACATATCTGTGATCTTCCAAAAGGTGTACATGGGAACTCTGACCTCTTAAAACATGCCAGCTCCACCTGTACATTTACATAGCACCGTTGTTGCTGGTGTGTCAATTACATCAATGTGTGCACTATCACCCTAAATGTACAATGACTTTCTGATGACACTGCGAAACAACACAGTCTGATGAAACAAGGTGATCTGGCACATGAGAACTTGCAATCCAGAAGATATTGAAGACTCATAAAACAGAAATGTAACTGCTCTGTACCAGATCCAGTCGAGCAAGGGGCAATATTTGAAGAATAATCCTTTCCAACGAGGAAGCTGTGACATTTCTATTCCAGCTATTACATGTTGACATTTTGGAAAGATTGCTTTGGTTTCCCCTTATGTGTCACGATTTAAAAATCACTCGGGAGGCATTTAAAGCATGATACTTTGGCAGGAAATGCTTAGTGTTCCGTGAATCGTATTTAAATGAGGGGATCAGGCAATGAACCAAGATGGACAATTTAACCCACCCTAGCTCATATCATTGAAAACAAAATCCTTCTCCCTCCATCCAATTGTTTCCAAAGTGATTTCAGGCATTTCAATCCTACTCCTTCCACAAATCCTTTCCATAAAAAGAATATTATTTGTTTAAAAACGTCCTATCAGCCACACATTTGTCTGTTGACATTATAAATTTGAGCTGTCTTGCCCCATGGTCATAGTGTAACATGAGGTCAACTTTTAAATTAATGTTTCCGATAAAACTGTTCTTGAAAGACGAACTGCCCAATTTCCCATCGTCTCTGACATGAGCACTGGCCTGAATAGATTTCATATCTGGGTAAAAACAAGGACTGCAGATGCTGGAAACCAGAGTCTAGATTAGAGTGGTGCTGGAAAAGCACAGCAGGTTAGGCAGCGTCCGAGGAGCAGGAAAATCGACATTTCGGGCAAAAGCCCCACATCAGGAATACGGGCAGGGAGCCTGAAGGGTGGAGAGATAAGTGAGAGGAGGATGGGGGTGTGGAGACAGTAGCATCAAGTACGATAGGTGAGTGGGGGAGAGGATGAAGGTGATAGGTAGGGAGGGGGAGGATGGAGTGGATAGGTGGAAAAGAAGGTAGGCAGGTAGGACCTCACTAACTGCATTTAACCAGCAGATCAGGAATTCTTCACATGGTCTTGAAAAGTAATCTAATTTTATCCAGTCCCTTGTAATTTAAGCAGCCAATACAATACTCACTGAGATTAGGACCTCCCTACAACGCAGGATCTAACATTCCTGTGAACTGTTTTTTTTTTGCTTTTCTACCTTCAACGATACATATCTCCACAAGGCATGTGAGAGAATTCAGGATTCAGATGATAAAACAGGATCCTGGTTTAGGAAGAACTGAAGCTGATGGCACCAAACCGCAGCAACATCATTAGCAAGACCCAACCAAACGCCACAGAGCTGTCAAAAACAATGATTGACCCTCAGACAGAATGACTTGTTGGAAAGTTAAAAGGGATGGATTTGTGATGGAAGTGGAATAGGCTGAAAATCTCATGACAACCCATTGACAAATTAATAGTGATGGAGTTATGATTTTACTATGGGTCATGGCTTCAGACGCATCTTCCCTTCATTTCAGCCACATGCTCCTGCACTGTTGGCACACCAAGCCCTTTCAGGCAGACTGACAAAGAACCATACAGCTTCCCCCCCACCCAATGTTCAGGCTTCCAGTTGTTCAATCCTGTGTGACAGATCAGAAGATGGTTTGGTTCTGACTGCACAGCGCTGTGCTCTCATTGTATTGCAAATTTTCCTTTTCATCGCAGAATAAAAGTAGAGACAGAATGAGGCCAATTATGCCGGGTCTCTGACCCACTCTGCTGCACCTCATTTCCAGCACCAATATTTGAAATGCACCAGGGGAGGGACATCTCTAGCCTCACTTTCCAGAGGATGTGCACAGTGTCCTCAGTGCAGGGGGAATAGAGGAAAGCCAGACCAACACACCAGATCCACACTGACCATGAGATCGTAGCAGAGGACTATAGCAGAAACAGGTCATTCAGCCTGTCAAGCCTGACCTGCCACCGAATGACAATGTACGGTCTGTATTGTAACCATTTTGCTCAATATTCCTTAATAACCTGCAGATGATGGAAATTTATACCGAAACTGTGCGCAGGACCTGGAAGGGATGTCTTATTCCTTTGAGACCCTCAGCTGTCCATTCAACACATTCTTACAACATCATCACAGTGGGTGGTGTTTAAGGCATTCTTCAGTATTAACCCTTTCAGACCCGTGCACAAAACAGTGAAGCAGCTTTGGGTTGGAATGTTCTTCCAAAGCTCTCCCCTCATCCTTTAGTAATAGGACAGCCAGTTGTCATTGGCTGTCCACTGATCACTGCTCAGTGTGCTCAGGACTTTCGTGTACTGTAACTCTACAGGACAAATCTTGACCTTCATATTTTTTGGCATATGGAACTTGTCATTCCACTCAGCAATGGGATCAAAGTGCAGGATCTCGTTATTTTTCTTTCCTTCACTGCAGCTGCTCTGCCTCATCAAAGACAGGATGTGACTCAACATGATACAACTTCACAGAATTATAGAATCGACGCAGTACAGAAAACAGCCATTCGGCCCATCATTCCTCCACTACTCTCCAAATGAGCATCACACTAGATAACTCCTGATGGGCAAGTTGTTGCCACTCTGTACAGGTGGTAGATAGTCCTACCCAGGCAATAAGGTCACTGCAGCCCTACTTCAAGGAGAGCTTCCAGGGTGTCTTTGAAGTTATGTTGATCCTCCCCTGGAAAGCTGGAGAATTGAGAACGCAGGACCTGGTGGGAGCGTTATCTTTTGGCCATCCAATCACAACCTCAAGATCAACAAAGGTGATTTGGCAGCAGTTATAGGGTTATTGAGCTGTACAGCCTCAGTCCAACTCACCCACGCCAACCAGATATCCTAAATCAATCTAGTCCCATTTGGCCCATATCCCTCTAAACCCTTCCTAATCATATACCCATCCAAATGCCTTTTAAATGCTGTAATTGTACCAGCCTCCACCATTTCCTTGGCAGCTCATTCCATACATGTACTACCCTCTGCATGAAAAGGTGCTCCTTAGATCCCTTTCAAACCTTTCCCCCCTCACCTTAAGCCTAATTTTGGACTCCACTACCCTGGAAAAATGACCATGTCTATTCACCCTATCCATGCCTCTTGTCGTTTTATAAACCTCTATAAGGGTCACCCCTCAGCCTCCGATGCTCCAGGGAAAACAGCCCCAGCCTATTCAGCCTCTCCCTGTAGCTCAATATATAAGTCAAACATGGAAATCTTATCCCTCAGAATCCCCTCCAACAATTCTTCTGAATAGTTTATCTGAATGCATGTAGAGTTGCTTTCAAAGAGGATTGCATATTTGTCATATTCAGCTGGTAATAACACATATTTAGAAATGGCCTCTCATTTTCTTCAAGGGTGCAGGCATGCAAGAGACCACATCAAGTTTACTTTTGGGATTACAAACAGAAATGGAAGTTGGAGTGTTAGAACTGGAAGAGAAGGCAGGATTGCAAATTGAAAATCATGAGCTGCATTCCATTTTTGAACACTATCGCTTTTGAAGCAGTCAAGGGGGAGAATTCCAGACTGAGCAGCGTTGCAAATCTTTTGAGTTAGCGATTCTGCCTGAGAACACTTCCCTGATTGGTTGAGCTACAGATTGCTTGAAAGCTGGAAGAGCCATGAGCAGCATAGGAGAAGAAACATCTACAGCCTACAGCCAGAAAGCATCTCTCTCTCTCTCTCGCCATGTGGAAAAAATGACAGAAAAATCTAAAAAATTTAATGGAAAGAATTCATACAAGAAAGGACCCATGTTTACTCCATCAACCATCAAATCTGAGAATGACAGTAACTTCACAGACAGCAGCACATCATTGAAATCACAG
Source organism: Hemiscyllium ocellatum (assembly GCF_020745735.1). Taxonomy (NCBI): domain Eukaryota; kingdom Metazoa; phylum Chordata; class Chondrichthyes; order Orectolobiformes; family Hemiscylliidae; genus Hemiscyllium; species Hemiscyllium ocellatum. The sequence goes on from NC_083419.1 coordinate 60,731,130, forward strand.
CACAGAGGCTGGGTCCCATCACTAAGTCACCCTTTATTTACTAGTGCACAGGACACTGGCTGTAGCCAGCTAGCTTGGAGTCAGTCCTCAACTGAGGAGATTCTAACCTCCTGGTTATGTTGGTCAGCTAAGGCTTTCCTGATTGATGTCATTACCCTGAGCTAATCAAGGGCTGTGTAGTCAACAAGATTCAGCTGGTTACAATCACTCGTAATCATTGCAAACATCTGGAGGGTTCTGGGGAAGTAACTGTCACCTGAAGGTCTGGTCTTTGGAATTCTGCTTACATCGACTGTATATTTTTCTGCAGTGTGTGTGTTAAGCCATTTGTCTCTCTTAATCATGATTGTCTGTCTTTATATTTGAGGAGTGGAGTGCAGTTGTAGATTAAAAGTCCTTTCTTTTCATTGATCTTGTTAGGTGTGCTGTAACAACGAGTATTTTTTTCCCTGTTGCTTTCAAAATAGGTGTGAAATGCTTCGGTCCTAAGCAGCAAGCTGTCAGGCAAATTGATTACTTTCATTGGGACCTCATACATTCTTTGGCACATTGTGGAACAGTGGGGATCTCTCATTTGCGACTCTCCCACAGGCTTCGATCTTCCACAGTTGTAAACATACACTGCTGTAGATTCATCCCACTCTTTTAGAATGGCGATGGACGGATGAAGATCTTCCAGGTAGTCATGGAATTCCTCTCAACGGTTTGGCTGTTATCAGGATGAGAGATGGATCTTCTCCTCCAGGCATCAATGATAATGAGTTTTCTTTTGGGAATACAGCGTGGACTTCATCAATAAAACTTCTCCCTGTGAGTCAAAGGCCGGAGCATAAATGCTGATGACTGTGGTGCACCTCTGACAGTTAATGAAGTGCCATAAGATTGGGCCATTCAAGCAGAGCATCCAAGGCTCTATTCCAATGGCAAAAACAATTCGACAAAGGTTATTGACAGTCAATCCTTGACAATAGAAAGTGCATCTTTGACAGTTGCCACTCCCTGGGCAGGACTCACTGAGGGCAGTGATATCCAGTTGAAGTCTTGATAGCTCATGAAGTACAACTGCATCTCTTTTTTTCTGGACAGTCCCTCTTGGGAATATCCACAAATGTTCTCTTATTTAAAGTTACAAAGTTTAAACCTTTCTTTCTTTCCCCAGCCAGGAGAAGAGGTGGGGGAGGGGGTCAGCCTATTTTCAGGGCAACATTTCTAGCCTTTACGAGGGGGTAAGCAGAGCGTATTCCGGCGGACCAGTCACAGATGCTGCTGCCCAACACAGATGCAGGACTCTGTGCTTCTGTCACCACAGTCCACAGTACCAGGGACTCCCAGGTTCACCACCCTGTCCACAACATTGTTTGATCATTCGAAGTAGTTTTGGTGCTTGCTGTACAGGGAGATGGGAGGAATGTTGTTCAAGGAGGAAGGGGAGAAACGATAGCATTTTGTAGCTTTCTGTCACATTAGAAACATTCTTCAGTTGACACAGGACTTGGCAAATGGACCTTGGTAATGCCTGTGTGAGATTTTGTTTAACCTGGAGGCCCTGGACTACAGTCGTGGTCCACACTGTCTTCATTTGTGATCAGATTTGGGTGACTTGTAAACAAGATGAGCAGGTCCTCTTTATCCTGCAGTTTTCTTCCTTCCTGACAGATGAGACTTTTCTGACCTTGCTCTGGCAGTGAGGACTTCTTTACAGACTGCCCCTGCCCTGCCGCCAAGAATGGTTGTGGCTGGAGCAAGAAGTTCCCAATGGAACCTCGCAGGGATTGCCAGAGAGCACAAACCTCTCCACCACATGGAAGAGCCATTGGTAACCTGCTCTGAATGATTTCACTCTCCATCTGGAAGCAAACCTTGGAATTCAAGTTTCTAATGTGACAAAAAACTACACAATACTTTGACTTCTCCTCTCCCTCATTGAATACCATTCCTCTTATTGCCCCTGCAGCAAGTGCCAAAATTACTATGAACGATCAAACAATGTTACTATGATGTTTCCAGGCGAAGTTAATTATCATTGGTTCCTCTGTATATGTACAACCAACTGATATATATCAGAAAAGTTCATAGACTCCCTATAGTGTGGAAGCAGGTCATTCGACCCATCAACTCCACACCAACCCTTTGAAGAGCATCCCACCCAGGCCCACTCCCTACTCCATCCCTGTCATCTTGCATTTCCCATGGCTAATCCTCCGAGAAATGACACTATGGGGCAATTTAGCTTGGCCAATCCATTTAACCTGCACTTCTTTGGACTGTTGGAGAAAATTGGAGCACCCGGTGGAAACCCAGTGAGACACAGGGAGAACGTGCCAACTCCACACAGAGGGGGGAATCAAACCCGGGTCCCTGGCGCTGAGAGGCAACAGTGCTAACCATTAAGTCACCTAGCCACCCAGTTCTCATGCTTTTTGAAATGGTAAATCTATGTAAACTTGTAATCTTATAATTCAGACTGAACTGTTCCGGATGTTAGTCAGGTAGCAAACCCGATGTTCACGCTCTGTCTTCCTGGCCGAGGAAATTCATGTTTTGTGCCTTGGGATAGAGAAGCTTTGCTATGACTTCAACTCGGCCAGCTTCTGTCTGGGTTTTGGGTTACGTACTTGTCAGTTTACTGTTTCTCTCCCTTCAGGGACTTGACAGAAGTGGGATGAGCTTCAAGGATCCTGGAATACTCATTGGTTTAATCAAAGATTCAGAACTGCAGCATCAAACAATAGCCTATATTAACCTCTTTTCCTTGTAACTTAATGACCTCGTGAACAGGTGTTAAATACATGGGGTAGAGCTGATGCTAAATTGGTGCTGGAAAATCTAGGCTGACTGAAGCTTTTGGACTGTCAATGACTTCAACCCCAGCTGGAGTATTCTGAGAGATTCCAGGTTCCTTTCAATGTACGTGAATATCTCCCACTATGGTGAAAAGGAACTACATTTCGTTGAATCTTTTCCTGCTGTGCAGCTATTAGCACAACTCACAATAAATGCCATTCTGAAGGGAATGCACATTTAGACTGAGTGCTGATTGGTTGGGAAATAGACAGGATTGCCATGGAGAACGCACTAGTTAGATGGTGACTGATCATTCACGGCCAAACGTTGCAGACCAAAAGAACATGTACACATGCAGCAACTGTTTCAAATCAATAACAGCAACTTTCTGGTTTGTTTTTGAAGGAAAAAGACTCTATGAAATGCCTTTACTGATCAGAATCAACATGCCTAGTTCCAACCTTAAACACAGCTTGGCAATCAACTGTCAGTTGTCATCCAACTGAGGCACTTCAACATCCAGATTGCATTTGCTAGCCATCAGCACTCTCCTCTCATACACTAAGTATTGCTTTCCCGTTACACTGCTCTTTCTTGTGATCTTTCCTGATGAGTACACAATGAAGTACTTGGATAAAAGATGTATTTTTCAGTAATACTGAAGCTCCCATGATCTAGGCCAAGATTATGCCCAAAGCCAAATCTATCAAAATGGAATAACATGATATTCATCTCATTTGCAGCTTGTGGGATCTTGTTACAAGGAGATGCCCTGCGTGTTGACAGACAATGGTCCATAAGTTTCAAATTATTTGCTACTTGAAGTGCCTGAAAGATGTGATATGTAGGGCAAGATCTAATTTTGAATACATTTGTATAAATCTCAAGTTTTAAAGCCAAACATGCGAACATTACTAATAATACAGCCCAATCACAAAAGATGGGCTGGATTGTAAATTTGTACCATATAGTGAACTGATGTAAACCCAAATTGCTTGGTTCAACATTCTTCAAGTTTAACTGATCTGGCTGTAACTTAAGGGGGTAAATATGCAATGTGGTGCAATTTGCTTTTGTCCAAAAAAGTGTTATGTTCAATTTCCTGGTACGCTCAGTCATTCACAAACTCAGGCAAGGAACTAACCATAAGTGTAGGATTAACACTCAAATATCTCTGGGTTAAGGAAGTACAAAAACAACACCCGGTGTCCCTTTGCCTAATCCTGGTCAAGTAGCAACAGCAAACTAAATCTACACAGGTTAAAAAAAAAGTTACTGAGGTCACGTTGAGCAGAAAACCTTCTGGTTTTGTTCATTTCCTTGTTTGTATGAGCTAGCTGTGCGTCAAGTGGGACTCACGCATTTCAAAGTAATTTGTGTATGTACTCTTTCCGAGGGTATTACAAGAATGCAGCACCATTGGGTGAGATGGTATAAATCAAACACCTGCATGTTGCCATCTTGCAATACCGACTAGTCACCGCATGAGGGTGCAGTTGAGCAACTTGAAATTTCCCTTCTAATGCCACCAAGTGGTTGAACGTAGGTACAGCATGATGGTGGCTCCAAACACAGCACCATCCAAAGTTCTTGTTTTGTCAGATTTGGAGATGAAAACACAACACAAAGTGCCAAAATACTCAGCAGGTCTGGGAGTAATTGTGGAATAAAACACAGAGTTAAAATCTCAAGTCCAATTTGACTTAGAGGTGCTAGTGTTGGACTGGGGTGGTCAAAGTTAAAAATCACTCAACACCAGGTTAGAGTCCAACAGGTTTATTTGGAAGCACTAGCTTTCGGAGCGACGCTCCTTCATCAGGTGGTTGTGATGAAGGAGGTGATGAACCACCTGATGAAAGAGCAGTGCTCCAAAAGCTAGTGCTTTCAAATAAACCTGTTGGACTCTAACCTGGTGTTGTGTGATTTTTAACTAAGTCCCACTTCTTTCAAATTCTGAAGACTCAAAATGGTAACACTAACTCCTCCACAACGTCTGAAGGGTCACACCAGATTTGAAACATTAATTCTGCTTTCTCTCCACAGAGGCTGCCAGATTGACCGGGTTTCTCCAGTCGGCACGGTTGCACAGTGGCTAGCACTGCTGCCTCACAGCGCCTGAGACCCGGGTTCAATTCCCGTCTCAGGCGACTGACTGTGTGGAGCTTGCACGTTCTCCCCGTGTCTGCGTGGGTTTGCTCTGGTGTCCTCCCACAGTCCAAAGATGTGCAGGTCAGGTGAATTGGCCATGCTAAATTGCCTGTAGTGTTGGGTATGGGTGGGTTGCGGGTTGGTGTGGACTTGTTGGGCCGAAGGGCCTGTTTCCACACTGTAAGTAATCTAATCTAACACTTTAGGTTTTTATTTCAGATCTCCGGCATTTTACTATTATTAAAGGTCAAAAGTTCTTTCCTTTGAAGAGATAACATCGTTCAGAGAGGAGAACAACCAAAATAGAAATGGCATAGAAAGTCAATTATACGGAAGTGAAATAATGTTTCCAGGAAAAGTTATGCTATCTTTCTTTCGCTAACATCCACTGAGGTCTAACATTCACAAATAAATTGACTTTAATAGAGAAATGAAGCTGGTGCAACAAAAATAAGCTTCAATTTCCACACGAGGAAATGTCGATTTTCCTGCTCCTCAGATGCTGCCTGACCTGCTGTGCTTTTCCAGAACCACTCTAACCTTGACTCTAATCTCCAGCATCTTCAGTCCTCACTTTTGTCTAGTTCAATTTCTACACATCCAATCTTAACCATCCACCACCTCAATGCACTTCACAGTCAATGAAGCTCTGGATAATAAAATGAAGCACTGATTAAAGTGTAACCACTAAGTAGCCATTTTCACACAGCACCAAACCACGAACAGCAAGGTGATAAGAAGCAGATCATTGGTTTTATTGATATTAATTGAGAGATAAAATACGGGGGACACTGGGGGTAACCTCACTGCTTTTCTACCAAGTAATGGCAGAGAATCCTTTACATCCATCTGAGGAGGCAGACAGGGCCTCAGTTGGATGTCTCATCGAGAAGACATCCTTTGACAATGCTGACAGAGGGAGTGCTGCATTGTCAGAGGTGCAGTCTGCAGTACTGAGGGAGTACTGCATTGTCGGAGGTGCAGCCTGCAATCCCTCAATACCGAAGACTGCACATCTGATAATGCAGCACTCCCTCAGTACTGCAGGCTGCACCTCTGACAATGCAGCACTCCCTCAGTACTTCAGGCTATACCTCTGACAATACAGCACTACTTCAGTACAACAGACTGCACCTCTGACAATGCAGCATTCCCCCAATACTGCAGACTGCACCTCTGACAGTATAGCACTCCCTGAGGAAGTGGTCAGCAATGCCAGCTCCCTTGGGACACAATGTGATGACCCTGGCATCACAGGTAGGAAAGCTGGAGCATGTACCTAAGGAAGGGTTGGTGGGGTTGGATGGGAGCAGAATCCACCATGATTGCCAAGTCTATGTGCAGAGCCCTCTGATGTTTCAGATGGTAGCTGAAGATCTGGGAAGGGGATCTGGTGCAAGGACACGTGTACAAGAGACCCAGGTGATCGACTGAATTGCAGCACTAAGAGCAAGGTGCCATGTGGACAGGAAGATTCCTGTCGATTCCGAAGACCGAATCTGGCTCACATAGTAAAGGAGCTTTAGGAATAGGCTTTCTACTACCAGAACTCTGCTCCTCAACTAACTAGAGATCAGCTGACAGATCAGAAATCAGGGCCACAATCGTAACTTATAAATAGATTGTTTCTTTGAGTTAAGCTTTCCCATTAAGCTTGATAAAGGTCAGACGCTAATGGAATGAACTCCCTTTTTAAAACATCCTTGCAGTCCACGTGCTTGAATTACAAGTAACAGGAGTTTGGATAAAAGTTGCAAAAAGGTGATTGACTGAAAGGGGACTAACTAAAGCAACGGATCAACACCAAATCATTAAGCTGACAATCAAATCTCCACAATACAAGCAGCAAAACAAGGGAACACCAATGTGAATGAGCAGGAAGTGAATTTAAATCATTACCAGGAATTCTTCTTCACAGAGTGATCAATACATGAAAAGGACTTGTAGATTGGATGGAGAGATGTAACTCTGTCTAAAGCAGCTGCACGCTATGATCAGAGTCAGCATGAGGTGGGACTGTCTGGGATATATACGTTCTTCCAAATAACAGATCAGCTCTGATAAACCAAATAGGCACCTGATCCATCTCATAACCAAAGCTCAAAGAACAAGGTGGCTAAATGCAGCAAGCCTGTATACACCCCCTTACAGTGTCGGATAGGAAGGTAGCTGATGTAGGGAAAGGAGAAAGGACACAGCTCAGAGGCGAGTTCCTATATGAATTTACCATGTGTACTGACAGTCCAGGATTCAGCACGATCAGGTGGTGTTCACACTTCAGCCAAGTAGACCTCCAGGTTCTGGTGTATGGATCTCAGGTTGAGAAAAGAATGAGGCTCGGAAAGGTTCTATACTGATGTTCACCAAGTTGACAACAGTGACAGGGTCAGCATGAATCCTGCCTGAGAAGGTGATGATGAACAACCCTCTTAACCACAGAGGTCCTTGCGGGTCAGGATGTTGACCCAGTGACAGTGAAGGAATGACAACATTGCTTCAAGTCATGACAGTGTGCATCTTGGAGGGAGACTTGTAGTTGCTTATCACACATGTCTGCAGTTCTTATCCATCTGGGTGGTAGAGGTTGTGGGTTTCGAACATACTGTCAAAAGAGCCTTGGTGAGTTGCTGGAGAGCTTGTAGATGGCACACACTGCAGTGCTGGTGGTGAATACGGTGAATGCTGAAGGTGGCGTTTGGCTGCCAATTAAGTGGCTGCTTTGGCCTGGCTCGTGTGGGGTATTCCATCGTACTCCTGACTTGTACCTTGTTGACGGCAAACAGCCTTTGGGGATTCAAGCGGCGAGTTATTCGCTGCAGGATTCCTAACCTCCAACCTGCTCTTGTTGGGGCACTATTTATAGGACTGGTCGTGTTTAATTTCTGGTCAATGGGACATGTTGATGATGGGGCAATCCAATGGTAGTAACATTGCCGAATTTTACAAATGCATTTGAGGGGAGACAGATATGCACAAGGTGGAGGGAACAATGGACAGCGGGGAGTTGAAACAAACTGGAAGGTAATTCATAATCAGCATAAACAGGAGTGCAGGGCACTTTGGCTAGTCTGTTTCTAGGCTGTGATTTTGCACAGCAGTTTGTAAGCTGCTGTTACTGCGACAGACCTGTCCATTTCTCCATGGGGAACAGTGCTGTGGGAGTGCTGAACCGTCCTTCCCTCAGCACCTGCCTCCTTTCAATAATAGAACAATTTTCATATAAAAGGTGGGGGTTGCAGGAAAGGAACAGGAAATGGAGGAACGGAACAGCTTCCAAATGTAACAACCCACACCTAATCCATTTACAGCCTGAAATACAACATTTCTCGTCGATAGTGCCAAATAATGAAAAGGAACATACATGTTTAGATCACCTTTAAGCGGGAGATGGCTTTCAAACCAAATTAACGCTTTGTGAAAGGGGGACAGGGGGAAGAGAAGTTGACACGATACACTGGCAGTGTATTGGGATACCACTGCAGCTACTCACAATGCGCTTGATCAGATTCTGAGAGCTTTTATTGCAACAAATCCAATACTAATTGAATGTTAGATAAAATCATGACAGATTGCACTGCAGCAGTGAGGTCTCTTGTTAAGGCATTTGGTGAGTGACTCCAACCCCAGCACTCAGTAATGAAGGGAAGGTTGATTGGAGACTGGAATCTTCAGCTCATTCACACGGAGAGCCAGAGCCCAGTCAGTCAGGCAGGTTGTAAGGATACAACGCTCAGATAACATGGAGAAAAACAGCTGCAAACAATGGTAAAAATATTCTTGGATAATTCTTATTCCACTTAACAGCAGATTCAAGAATGCCACATAAAGTAGTAAATCTGACAATTATTTACATTTTCTATCACTTTAAGGCATTCATCTGCGTATGGACTGACACAGGTCAGTCATGTGAGCAGGTTTTGAAAGTGATTTCCTGTGTAGGTTGTGTTTGCTAAAATCCCTCAGTCTCGCTAGTACTGATTTAACAAAACAGATATCATCATCATTTGCTGTTCTAATTTAACATCATAATCATTAAGATTATCAAATTGTCATCGATTGTAAATGGTCTCTCCCCTAGCTGCTCCAATGCAATCTCACTGACATTCAATTCTAATCTTTCCCAACTATGATTTTACTCAAGGGTACCACTGTAATAAAAGATGGCGTTTGCATGATGTATGTCAAACTGACTGATATTATCTCACCCTAACACCAACAGCTCACGTTTGTGTAGTGCCTTGAGCCTCATAAAATGTCTCACAGTGATTCACGCAAGCATTATCAAAATGAATCTGAACATAAACCAGAGATATGTAAACAGATGTACAAAGCTTTGTCAAAAAGATGGGCTGCAGGGAGCATACCGAATTAAACAGGGTAAGGATAGAGGGTGGGAGTGGGTGCAATGTCCAGAGTTTGTGGTCCAGGGAATGGATGTGCAGGTGCCGGCGTTGGGCTGGGGTGGACAAAGTTAAAAATCAGGAGGTAAAAACAATGACTGCAGATGCTGGAAACCAGTTAAAAATCACACAACACCAGGTTATAGTCCAACAGGTTTATTTGGAAGCACTAGCTTTCAGAGCTCGTACTTAGTGGTAATTAGCTGAACAGGATCATAAGACACACCTTATAGCAAAAGATCACAGTGCAATTAAAACGAAATATTGAACAAAGCTAGATTGCTGTTAAGTCTTTCATCTTTTAGAATGGGATGCAGGTTTTGGTTCATTAATATGTAAATCCCTGAATGAGCAGAAATTTCCTCCAATTAGACCTGAGAGGACAGAAGCTGTTGTCTCCCAGCCATGGCATAAACTCTACTCTTCAAACACTGGCTTCTTCACTCTCAGGGTGGTGTGGTGGCTCAGCAGTTAGCCTGGCTATCTCATAGCACCAGGGTCTCAGGTTCAAGTCCTTAGACAACTTTAAGTCACATTCTTGAGATGACTTAAGGTTTTATTAAAAATGGGACATCTCAGCTTAGACAATGCATTAAAGGTGTGAGGTTAGAGTCTGTCTCTATCCCAGTCTTGAGTCAGACTGGTTCTATTTCCAAAGTAGGAAGTTAAAAAGTGTTACATAGTTTGACTGCCTGCAGGTTGTGTGCTTATTGAGCAAAAATAATATTTCTGCAAATGCAAATTCACCCCATAGCCTTAAATGTGCGTGTGTGTGTGTGTGCACGCGCGTGCGAGAGAGAGAGAGAGAGAGAGAGAGAGAGAGAGAGAGAGAGAGAGAGAGAGAGAGAGAATGAATGCGTGCGAGAGTGTGAGTGGATGTGAGAGAATGTGTGTTTGCATGTGTGTGTATGTGACAGAGTATAAGCCTGTGAGAGGTTGTGTGCATGGGTGAGAGTGTGAGGAGGTGTATGTGTGTGAGAGCGCATGTGTATGAGAGAGGGTCTGTGTGAGTATGTAAGAGTGTGTGTGCATGTGACTGAGTTACCTGATAAAGGAGCAGCACTCTGAAAGCTAGTGCTTCCAAACAAAGCTGTTGGACTATAACCTGGTATTGTATGATTTTTAACTGAGGCAACTGAAGGCAAAAATGGTGGAGCATATGTATTAAACATGTGTAAATACCTTGCAAGGGAGTAGGGCTGGAGATTACTGTGTTGGGCAGGGGTGAAACCATAGAAGGATTTGAAAACAATGTTGGCAAATTTAAAGTCAAGGCCTGGACCAATAAGAGTCAGCAGAAACACTGATGGATGACTGGCGTTTGGATTATAGCACGGCCTCAAGGTGATAGAAGGTGGAGTGCAGCAGGCTGACCTGGGGTGAATTGGGATAGTTCTGTTTCAAGGTTACAAAGGCAAGGATGAAATTTCAGCAAAAGAGCTAAACAGAGCCAGAGTCAGGCAACACCACGCAGGTGAAAAGAGCATAGACATGTGGTTAGGAACTCATCCTATGCAGTCTTAGTCAGCCCGAGATAAATACAGGTACAGAATCATAAAATTGACAGTGTGGAAGCAGGCCATTTGGCCCATTGACTCCACACTGATCTCCAAAGAGTATCCCACCCAGATCCACTCCCTTACCCTATAATCTTGTATTTCCCATGGCAGATCTGTGGACGCTACGGCCGACCTACCTAACCTGCACATCTCTAGACTGTGGGAGGAGACTGGAGCACTCGGAGGAAACCCACACAGACAAGGGAGAAGGTGCGAACTCCACAAAGACCTGAGGAATTGGACTTGAGACCTTAGAGCTATGAGACCACCATGCTAACCACTGAGCCACGGCACTGACCTGAGAGGGATGAAGCCAATGTCTGGAGAGTAGAGTTTGTAGGAGAAAGTGAGGACTGCAGATGCGGGAGTACCAGAGTTGAAAAATGTGGTGCTGGAAAAACACAGCAGGCCAGGCAGAGTTTGGGCCAGGGCTGGAAGACAACGGTTTCTGTCATCTTGGCTCTAAGTGGAGGAGATTTCTGCTCATTCAGTCTGAGATGAATGGACAATGGAGATGGGGAAGACGACTTAGAATGAGGTACCGTCAATGTACATGCAAAAAATAACAAATGATTTTGGATAACGTTGTGAGGGCAACATGTAGGTGATGAATACAAGATGGCAAAGGCATATCTCAACCTTATGGGTGCAAGAGAAGCTTGTAACAGTTCGAGTCCTTCGAGTTCTTCGAGTTTCTTTTTATATTTTACAGGATGTGGGCATCACTAACATTTATTGGCCATCCCCAGTTGTCCTTGAGAAGGTGGTGGTGCCTTCTTGAACTGCTGCTGTCCATGTGTTGTCAGTAAACCCACAATACCCTCTGAGGGAATGCCAGGAATTTGACACAGCTAGGCTGAAGGAATGACGAAATATTTCCATGTCAGGACGGTGAGTGGCTTGGAGGGAAACTTGCAGATGGTGGTGACCCCACGTATCTCTTGTCCTTTTGGATAGAAGCAGTCATGGATTTGGAAGGTGGTACCTAAGAAGCCTTAGTGAATTTCTGCAGTGCCCCTTGTAAATTGTACCTACTGACTGGTGCGAGTGGGGGGTGTAAGTGTCTGGGAATGTGGTGCCAATCAGGCGGGCTGCTTTGTTCTGAATGGTGTCAAACTTCGAGTTGTTGTTGCTGGGGCTGTACCCATCAAGGCAATAGTCCCACGCAAGTTGAGTCCCGTTGAACTGGACAAAAAAATAGAGAGGCCTAGCAATGTTCCTACATCAGCTTCAGTAGCAAAAGCAGTATATTCCTGCAAATAGACAAAGCAGTGAGCCAAGACAGGGCATAGGTTTAGGGTGAGAGGGGAAAAATATAAAAGGGACCTAAGGGGAAACTTTTTCACACAGAGGGTGGTGCATGTATGGAATGAGCTGCCAGAGAGAAAATGGTGGAGGCTGGTACAATTGCAACATTTAAAAGGCATTTGGGTATATGAATAGGAAGGGTTTGGAGGGATATGGGCCGGGTGCTGACAGGTGGGACTAGATTGGGTTGGGATATCTGGTCGGCATGGACGAGTTGGACCGAAGGGTCTGTTTCCATGCTGTACATCTCTATACTCTATATAAAAAAAAGACACTGTTCCCCTTATCATCACCTTGATCTTTGAAAAGGTTTACATCTAATAAAGGAGCTGGAATGGCTGGGACTTCCACAATCGACTCTTTGCTTTTCACCCTTTCAGAAATACCACGGGGACGAAACGTAGCAGCAGAATACTCCCACACCAGTGCATGCTGGGAAATGCCCAGACAAAGGGCTTTTGCCCGAAATGTCGATTTTCCTGCTCCTCGGCTGCTGCCTGACCTGCTGTGCTTTTCCAGCATCATTCTAATCTAGAAATGGGGCCATGCCCCTCAACTTTTCACACCCTCAAGGTTTCTCCGGTGAGTGAATACCAAAGAGAAGCTGTCTTTCTAGCGCACCAGCAGAGGCTACATCGACTGCAGATCATTGGCAATCGTGGTCCCCATGAACAACATCATCAAGTAGGTTATGGACCACAGCAGAGCCCCTCAAAACATATTAAGAAGGTGGTCTAGACCCTAACATTATCTTATTTTACAGGTAACTATGAGGTGGTGTGTTCCTGATGCAATTCAAATGGTCAAACTGCTCAACGTTTAGCAAAACACAATTTATTCAAACAATTTATTCCAACTCAGAGGCCATGAGTATGCATGCAGATCAAAGCCTGACAAACTCTCCACGCAACACAATCTTCAAGGACTCTGAGAAACTCAATTAAATATACTCATCAGCAGGATCTCTAAACATTTCACATGTGTTACCTCAAAATATATATCCCTAGCATATTTACATAAATGCCTAAGAAATAGGGCATCAAAGAAATTTAGTCCATCAAATATAATCATTCACCTCTAACTTCAGTATCTGTTCCTATCTCACTTCTTCTATGCATACTTTGATCTCTTGGGAGATAAAAATTTTGTCCATCCCAGCCTTAAATATATGCAACAAAGGGACATTCATAGAATTCCAAGGCACAACTCTTTGGCTGAAGACATTTCTCCTCACCTCAGTCCTAAATGATGACACTGTGATTGTGTTCCCATGTTCCATCCCATGCCTGGATGAAAGAATCTCTCAGTGTCAATCCTGCCAGGACCCTTCATGAATCTTGTATGTTTCAGTCGGATCATCTCCCATTCTTCCAGTAAACGCAGTTTACTCAACTTCTTAACACAAGACAAGCTGCTCATTCCAGGGACCAATCTAGAGAACCTTCGCTATCCCATCTGAATGCAAGTATATCCTTCCTTAAATACAAAGGCTAAAACTGTACACAATTAACTACCCCACCAAAGTGCTGTACAATTGCCATAAGCTTTATTTACTCAAATACTCCAAATAAAGTCCCAACATGTCATTTGTTTGCCTAACTGCTTGCTGCATTTGCAAGTTAACTTTATACATGCAGACCCAAGTGCCTCTGAACATCAACATTTACAGGTTTCATATTTACAAAAAAAGCTTTCTTTCCACAGTTCTTACAAATTAATAAATAACTTCATACTTCCCTACAATATTGTGACTGCAACCTCATTACTCACTCACGTAAACTGTTTCAATCTCTCTACAGTTTCTTTGTATCCTGCTCCCAGCTTACATTCCCACCTCGCCTTCACTATAAACTTGAACTTAGAAAGATTTTGCCAGCCGACTGAACATGGCCCACGTTATCCCTCACTAACAGGTGCCACAAAGAGCACATTTCCGACCCTCCACCAACTCCCAACATCCATCCCAAAACTTCTGCCACTAAACTACACACTTCCTCTTGGCTCCCATGTGTGGCCAGAACACCTGAGGTAAACTAATCCCCCTCAGCCTAATGATAATGGCCACAGCCCTTGCCAAGGTGAATTCTGAATGGAACAGTCCTATTCTGCAGGAACCACAAGGGGAGACAGTGAAACTCATTGCTTTTCAGATGCAAGGCTATCTTCATATGCAAGTGAACCCATTAGATCAGACCTTTAGTTTGTGAACTTGACTCTGTTACCCAGTTTTACACACCATGACCAGAAGAGGTCAGCTTCTGGCACAATTCACAAGAATTTTAATGATCCAACACCTCCTCTTAATTTAAATCCAGCAATGGAAACATGATCTGACCTGTAAAAGATTGGAGGCTGGGGGTCAATAGATCTCTGCCATCTTAGTGCACTCTTCCAATGCTCTGGAAAACAAAGAAAGACAGAAACAAGCTTTTAATATCCCAAGGTCATGAAAGGACTATATCAAAATTAAGTACTTCTGCAGTATATTCCGAGCTGTGATATTGATAATTCATCAGCTAATTCACACACAACAAGAAATAAGGTAGGTGAACTTGCAGCGTGGGTTGGTACCTGGGACTTCGATGTTGTGGCCATTACATTTTTATAGAGGTCCCACCTTCCCCAGAAAGAACCCCAGTTGTCCAGAAACCGGAATCCCTCCCTCCTGCACCATCCCTGTAGCCACGCATTTAACTGCTCTCTCTCCCTATTCCTCGACTCTCTATCACGTGGCACGGGTAACAAACCAGAGACTACAACTGATTGTTCTAACTCTGAGCTTCCAACCTAGCTCCCTGAAAGCCTGTCTGACATCCTCACCCCTCTTCCTACCTATATCGTTGGTGCCAACGTGGACCACGATCTGGGGCTGCTCCCCCTCCCCCTTAAGGACCCGGAAAACATGATCAGCGACATCACGTACCCTTGCACCTGGGAGGCAACATACCAAACGTGAGTCACTGTCGCCCCCACAAAACCGTCTGTCTGTACCCCTCACTATCGAGTCCCCAAGAACTATCGCTCAACCTTTCTCCACCCTTCCCTTCTGAGCAACGGGGCCAGGCTCCGTGCCAGAGGCCTGAACCTCGTTGCTTGCCCCTGGTAAGTCATCCCCCCCACAAGTATCCAAAACGGTATACTTGTTCTTGAGGGGAATTACCGCAGGGGGTCCCTGCACTGGCTTCCTCCTCCCACTCCCCCTCACTGTCACCCATCTATCTTGAACTTTCGGAGTAACTACTTCCCTAAAGCTCTGATCTATGACCCTCTCTGCCTCCCGAATGATCCGCAGTTCATCCAAATCCAGCTCCAGTTCCCTAACACGGGCTTGGAGGAGCTGGAGATGGGTGCACTTCTTGCAAGTGTACTCAGCAGGGACGCTAATGGCTTCCCTCACCTCATACATGTTGCAAGAGGAACATTGCACTGCCTGCACTGCCATCCCTCTAAAAAGCTAGCTTTCTTTAAAAAAAATTAAATGTAAAGAAACCACCCAAGCAAAACGCAGCACTTACCTGCTTGCCGCAACGGGTCTTATTATTTAGGTTAGAGGAGGACGGCGGGTGGGAGGCTCTTCTGCCGAAGTGCCTCGGGTTACTCGCCTGCGCGTTTAAATAGAGAAAAAACCCTACCCAGGTAACCTAGCAACACAAACCTCCGGGTCTACCCGGCGTTTTTTTAAAAAGAACTTTTTAAATTTTTAGTTTAAAAAAGTTAAAAAAAAAGTTAAGTACTGGAACTTACAACTTAAATTTTTAGTTTTTAAAACAAAATAAGAAAAACTAAAAACTGGGACCTCTATAAAAAGGATGGTCTACACCTGAACCTGAGGGGCACCAGTATCCTTGGGGGGAGGTTTGCTAGTGCTCTTTGGGAGGGTTTAAACTAACTCCGCCGGGGCATGGGAACCTGGACTGTAGCTTTAGGGTACAGGACCTTGAGTGTAGGGAGGTTATGAATAATGCAGCGATCTCGAAGGAGGGTGCCTGTAACCAGAAAGGTGGATTGAAGTGTGTATACTTCAATGCCAGAAGTATAAGAAATAAGGTAGGTGAACTTGCAGCGTGGGTTGGTACCTGGGACTTCGATGTTGTGGCCATTACAGAGACGTGGGTAGAACAGGGACAGGAATGGCTGTTGCAGGTTCCAGGGTTTAAATGTTTTAGTAGGGTCAGACATGGGGGTAAAAAAGGGGGAGGTGTGGCATTACTTGTCAAAGATAGTATTACAGCAGTGGAATGGACGATGGAAGAGGACTTGCCAACTGAGGTAGTTTGGGCTGAGGTTAGAAATAGGAAAGGTGAAGTCACCCTGTTAGGTGTTTTCTACAGGCCTCCTAATAGTCCTAGAGAAGTAGAGGATAATATTGCGAGGATGATTCAGGAAAAGAGTGAAGGTAGCAGGGTGGTTGTTACGGGGGACTTTAACTTCCCAGATATTGACTGGGAGAGCTATAGCTCGAGTTCATTAGATGGGTCGGTGTTTGTCCAATGTGTGCAGGAGGGTTTCCTGACACAATATGTAGACAGGCCAACAAGAGGTGAGGCTATACTGGATTTGGTTCTAGGTAATGAACCAGGCCAGGTGTTAGACTTGGAGGCAGGTGAGCACTTCGGGGACAGTGACCACAACTCGGTGACTTTTACTTTAGTGATGGAGAGGGATAAGTGTGCGCCGCAGGGCAAGAGTTATAGCTGGGGGTAGGGAAATTATGATGCAGTGAGGCATGACTTAGGATGTGTGGATTGGAAAAACAGGCTTCAAGAGAAGAACACTAATGAGATGTGGGGATTGTTCAAGGAGCAGCTACTACGTGTCCTCGATAAGTATGTACCAGTCAGGCATGGTGTAAAGGGCCTTGTGAGGCAGCCGTGGTTTAGTAAGGAATTGGAGTCCCTTGTGAAAGGGAAGGCGGCGGCATATGTAAAGATGAGGCGTGAAGGTTCAGTTGGGGCGATAGAGAGTTATAAGGTAGCCAGGAAGGATCTAAAGAGAGAGCTAAGAGAAGCGAGAAGGGGACATGAAAAGTCTTTAGCTGGTAGGATTAGGGAAAACCCAAAGGCTTTCTATAGGTATGTCAGGAATAAAAGGATGACTAGGGTAGGTATCGGTCCAGTCAAGGATAGTAGTGGGAAGTTGTGTGTGGAGGCGGAGGAGATTGGAGAGACACTAAATCAATACTTTTCATCAGTATTCACTCAGGAACAGGACACTGTTGCTGATGTGAATATGGAGTCACAAATGATTAGAATGGATGGCCTGGAAATATGCAGGGAAGAGGTTCTGGGAATATTGGAGAGGATGAAAATAGATAAGTCTCCTGGGCCTGATGGCATTTACCCTAGGATCCTATGGGAAGCTAGGGAGGAGATAGCAGAGCCATTGGCCTGGATTTTTATGTCGTCATTGTCAACGGGAATAGTACCAGAGGACTGGAGGATAGCGAATGTGGTCCCCTTGTTCAAGAAAGGGAGTAGGGATAGCCCTAGTAACTATAGGCCAGTGAGTCTGACTTCAGTGGTGGGCAAAGTCTTAGAGAGAATGGTAAGGGATAAGATTTATGAACATCTGGATAGGAATAACGTGATCAAGGATAGCCAGCATGGTTTTGTGAAGGGCAGGTCATGCCTCACAAACCTTATTGAGTTCTTTGAGAAGGTGACTAAGGAAGTGGACGAGGGTAAAGCAGTAGATGTTGTGTATATGGATTTTAGTAAGGCGTTCGATAAGGTTCCCCATGGTAGGCTAATGCTAAAACTACGGAGGTATGGCATTGAGGATACATTAGAGGTTTGGATTAGGAATTGGCTGGCTGGAAGGAGACAGAGGGTAGTAGTTGATGGACTATGTTCATCTTGGAGTGCAGTTACTAGCGGTGTACCACAAGGATCTGTTTTGGGACCATTGCCTTTTGTTATCTTTATAAATGATCTAGAGGAAGGGCTTGAAAGCTGGGTAAGCAAGTTTGCGGATGACACAAAGGTCGGTGGAGTTGTGGATAGTGAGGAAGGAAGTGGTAGGTTACAGCGGGATATAGATAAGTTGCAGAGCTGGGCAGAAAGGTGGCAAATGTAATTCAATGTAGCTAAGTGTGAAGTCATTCACTTTGGTAGGAGTAACAAGATGATGGATTACTGGGCTAATGGTAGGCTACTTGGTAGTGTGGATGAGCAGAGGGATCTTGGTGTCCATGTACACAGATCTCTGAAAGTTGCCACCCAGGTAAATAGTGCTGTGAGGAAGGCATATGGTGTACTGGGCTTTATTGGTAGAGGAATTGAGTTCCGGAGTCCTGAGGTCATGTTGCAACTGTATAAGACTCTGGTGCGGCCTCATCTGGAGTATTGTGTGCAGTTTTGGTCGCCATACTATAGGAAGGATGTGGAGGCATTGGAACGAGTGCAGAGGAGGTTTACCAGGATGTTGCCTGGAATGGTAGGAAAATCTTATGAGGAAAGGCTGAGGCACTTGGGGCTGTTCTCATTGGAGAAGAGAAGGTTTAGGGGAGATTTGATAGAGGTGTATAAGATGATTAGGGGTTTAGATAGGGTCGACACTGAGAACCTTTTACCGCTAATGGAGTCAGGTGTTACTAGGGGACACAGCTTTAAATTAAGGGGTGGTAGGTATAGGACAGATGTTAGGGGTAGATTCTTTACACAGCGGGTTGTGAGTTCATGGAATGCCCTGCCAGTAGCAGTGGTGAACTCTCCTTCTTTATGGTCATTTAAGTGGGCATTGGATAGACATTTGGAAGTTATTGGGCTAGTGTAGGTTAGGTAGGATTCGGTCGGCGCAACATCGAGGGCCGAAGGGCCTGTACTGCGCTGTATCTTTCTATGTTCTATGTTCTAAGACCCCATGGATAACAATAAGGTAATAACCAAGATTGACCTGTTTTAGCTCAGGGACAGATGTCTATTCTGGGGTATCTTTTGGGTACAACAGGAGAGCAGCCTTGATTTTATATTGTTTCTTATTAACAGTGCCTCAGACACTGTAGCACCCACTGCAGACTGCACTGGAGCATCAGTCTCGATTCTATGCTCCAGTCTGCAGAGTTGACCTCAAATCAACAACAGTCCTTACTTAGAGGTGAGCTCTCACTGAGACATGGACGACATTTGAGACAGGGCTTCTGGCTGACAAGATGTATTAATGGTTGACAACCTGAGCAATAGCACACATTTCACTAACTCCATCATGAGTCAACGCCAAATGAAAGCTGATCAAGATGAGTCCATGCTAGTTATTGGACAGTACTGCACCTTCTGCTGTTGATGACAGTGGGGGATTAAGTCTCACAGGAGTCAAAAACCCACAGGAAAATTAAAATGATTACTGCAATCACAAAGCTTTGGTGCACATTTTGCCTGAAGTTTCATGACCATCTTTTCCAGTCTGAATAATTCATTGAAAAAAAACTGTGTCAGTCTCATTTTGGCTGACCTTTCACAGCTTTGCACACCTCTCGACAACAAAGCGACCCTGGACAGAACAGTACGATTGTGCGGTGCTATCTTCAAAAACATTATTCAAAAGATCCCAAGGAGACAAGGCTCAAGTTAGAAAATTGAAAAGAAAACAAATGCCTTTCAGATTATCAGACAGTGGGAAGAAATTGCAGTAGTATTTATATACACTAAATCATTATAAATATTCTGCGGTTTCATTGTTATTCTTTTCATTTTAAACCAGTCAATTGGCACTATATCCCCATGCATCCACTCCTTCCATCACTGATGCTCAGTAGCAGCAGTGTGTACTATCTACAAGAGGCACTACAGAAATTCACCAAAGGTCCTCAGACAGCACTTTCCAATCCCATGACCACTTCCATCTAGAAGGACAAGTGCAGCAGATACAAGGGAACACCACTACCTACAAGTTCCCCTCAAACCATCCTGACTTAGAAATATATCGCCACTCCTTCACTATCGCAGGGTCAAACCCTAGACTTCCCTCCCTTATGGCATTGTGGGTGAACCCACAGCATGCGGTCTGCAGCAGTTCAGGAAGGCAGCTCACCACCACCCTCTCAAAGGCAATAAATGCTGGCCCAGCCAACGATGCTCACACTCCACAAACGAATAAATTAAAAAAACTACTGTCCCATTGCCCAGTTTGCCTGGTTGGGAGACTGACATAATGAAGATTTCTGGGTAAACCACACTGCCATGATTCACCAAGTTTATCCAATGTAAAGTGATTTATGCCTCACTATTCCAGCAACAAATGACAATACAGCTGATATGAATATAAGGGTAAATTTGACCGGGGTCACTGCACCAAAAGGTTTTCCAGAGATTGCTGTTAGAGATGTACATGTGACATGGAATCAGGGCAGTACTGAACTTGACCATGAAATCATTCAACTTCACACTTCCTGTCTAGGGTCACACATGGAAGACTGACCGCTGTGGAAAGGGGAGCACGAGCTTCCAGTGATGCAATCTCTATCCCCCTACTTGGGGAATCTTGGATTCTTGCTAAATTAGATACTAGATTCCCTACAGTGCAGAAACAGGCCCTTCAGCCCAACAAGTCCATACCGACCCTATGAAGAGTAGCCCACCCAGACTGATTCACCTACTCCGTACTAATGCATCTACCACGATGGGCAATTTAGCATGGCCAATTCACCTGACCCGGATATCTTTAGACTGTGGGAGGAAACCCACACAGACACAGGGAGAATGTGCCAACTCCATGCAGACAGTTGCCTAAGGCTGGAATCAAACCTGGGACCCTGGTGCTACAAGGCAGCAGTGATAACCACTGAGCCACAGTGCCAATTGCTCATCAACCAGGAACCATTGGGAGGTGGCCTGACCAATTGGAGTCAGAGTCATCCCCAGATTTTAAGTTGTGCTCAGCACCACTACCTCCACGTAACATCAGCACACAGGTCAAACATCACTTTGTTCTTCCGAAGCATGCCACTTCTATTTTATTCAATAATTACTAACATAGAACATAGAACATAGAAAAATACAGCGCAGAACAGGCCCTTCGGCCCTCGATGTTGCGCCAACCAAAGCCTACCTAACCTACACTAGCCCAATAACTTCCAAATGCCTATCCAATGCCCGCTTAAATGACCATAAAGAGGGAGAGTTCACCACTGCTACTGGCAGGGCATTCCATGAACTCACGACTCGCTGAGTAAAGAATCTACCCCTAACATCGGTCCTATACCAACCTCCCCTTAATTTAAAGCTGTGTCCCCTAGTAACACCTGACTCCATACGCGGAAAAAGGTTCTCACTGTCAACCCTATCTAAACCCCTAATCATCTTGTACACCTCTATCAAATCTCCCCTAAACCTTCTCTTCTCCAATGAGAACAGCCCCAAGTGCCTCAGCCTTTCCTCATACGATCTTCCTACCATATCAGACAACATCCTGGTAAACCTGCTCTGCACCCGTTCCAGTGCCTCCACATCCTTCCTATAGTATGGCGACCAAAACTGCACACAATACTCCAGATAAGGCTGCACCAGAGTCTTATACAACTGCAACATGACCTCAGGACTCCGGAACTCAATTCCTCTACCAATAAAGCCCAGTACGACATATGCTTTCTTCACAGCTCTATTTACCTGGGTGGCAACTTTCAGAGATCTGTGTACATGGACACCAAGATCCCTCTCTCATCCACACGACCAAGTAGCCTACCATTAGCCCAGTAATCCATCTTCTTGTTACTCCTACCAAAGTGAATGACTTCACATTTAGCTACATTGAACTCCATTTGCCACCTTTCTGCCCACCTCTGCATCTTATCTATATCCAGCTGTAACCTGCCACATCCTTCTTCGCTGTCCACAACTCCACCGACTTTCGTATCATCCGCAAACTTGCTTACCCAGCCTTCAAGCCCTTCCTCCAGGTCATTTATAAAAATGACAAACACAAATGGTCCCAAAACAGATCCTTGTGGAACACCGCTAGTAACTGCACTCCAAGATGAACCTTTACCATCAACTACTACCCTCTGTCTCCTTCCAGCCAGCCAATTCCTAATCCAAACCTCTAATGCACCCTCAATGCCATACCTCTGTAATTTTTGCAGTAGCCTACCATGGGGTACCTTATCGAACGCCTTGCTAAAATCCATATACACCACATCTACTGCTTTACCCTCGTCCATTTCCTTGGTCACCTTCTCAAAGAACTCAATAAGGTTTGTGAGGCACGACCTGCCCTTCACAAAACCATGCTGACTATCCTTGATCACATTATTCCTATCCAGATGTTCATAAATCCTATCCCTTACAATTCTCTCCAAGACTTTGCCCACAACAGAAGTGAGACTCACTGGCCTATAGTTACTAGGGCAATCCCTACTCCCCTTCTTGAACAAGGGGACCACATTCGCTATCCTTTCTGGCACTATTCCTATAGACAACGACATAAAAATCAAGGCCATCTCCTCCCTAGCTTCCCAGAGGATCCTAGGATAAATGCCATCAGGCCCAGGGGACTTATCTATTTTCACCCTTTCCAGTATTCCCCAGACCTCTTCCCTACATACCTCAAAGCCATCCATTCTAATCACTTGTGACTCAATATTCACATCAGCAACAATGTCCTGTTCCTGAGTGAATACTGACGAAAAGTATTGATTTAGTGTCTCTCCAATCTCCTCCGCCTCCACGCACAACTTCCCACTACTATCCTTGACTGGACCGATACCTACCCTAGTCATCCTTTTCTTCCTGACATACCTATAGAAAGCCTTTGGGTTTTCCCTAATCCTACCAACCAAGGACTTTTCATGTCCCCTTCTCGCTGCTCTTAGCTCTCTCTTTAGATCCTTCCTGGCTATCTTATAACTCTCAATCGCCCCAACTGAACCTTCATGCCTCATCTTTACATAGGCCGACCTCTTCCCTTTCACAAGGGATTCCAATTCCTTATTAAACCACGGCTCCCTCACAAGACCCTTTCCTCCCTGCCTGACAGGTACATACTTAACAAGGACACCCAATAGCTGCTCCTTGAACAAGCTCCACATATCATTTGTGTCCTTACCTTGAAGCCTATTTTTCCAATCCACGCATCCTAAGTCATGCCTCACCGCATCATAATTTCCCTGCCCCCAGCTATAACTCCTGCCCTGCAGTGCACACTTATCCCTCTCCATCACTAGAGTAGAAGTCACCGAGTTGTGTTCACTGTCCCCGAAGTGCTTACCTACCTCCAAGTCTAACACCTGGCCTGGTATATTACCTAGAACCAAATCCAGTATAGCCTCACGTCTTGTTGGCCTGTCTACATATTGTGTCAGGAAACCCTCCTGCACACATTGGACAAACACCGACCCATCTAACGAACTCGAGCTATAGCTTTCCCAGTCAATAACTGGGAAGTTAAAGACCCCCATAACAACCACCCTACTACTTTCACTCTTCTCCTGAATCATCCTTGCAATCCTTTCCTCTACGGCTCTCGGACTATTGGGAGGCCTGTAGAAAACTCTTAACAGGGTGACTTCACCTTTCCTATTTCTAACCTCAGCCCAAACTACCTCAGATGGCAAGTCTTCCTCCATCATCCTTTCCACCGCTGTAATACTATCCTTGACAAGCAATGCCACATCTTCCCCTCTTTTACCCCCACCTCTGACCCTACTAAAACATTTAAACCCTCGAACCTGCAACAGCCATTCCTGTCCCTGTTCTACCCACGTCTCTGTAATGGCCACAACATCGAAGTCCCAGGTACCAACCCATGCTGCAAGTTCACCTACCTTATTTCTTATACTTCTCGCATTGAAGTATACACACTTCAAGCCACCTTCCTGTTTACAGGCACCCTCCTTCGAGATCGATGCCTTGTTCCTAACCTCCCTCCACTCAAGGTCCTGTACCCTAAAGCTACAGTCTAGGTTCCCATGCCCCTGCAGAGTTAGTTTAAACCCTCCCAAAGAGCACTAGCAAACCTCCCCCCAAGGATGCTCAGGTTCAGGTGGAGACCATCCTGTTTATAGAGGTCCCACCTTCCCCAGAAAGAACCCCAGTTGTCCAGAAACCGGAATCCCTCCCTCCTGCACCATCCCTGTAGCCACGCTTTTAACTGTTCTCTATCTCTATCCTTTAAATTTTCCTCAGACAATTCTCCGAAAGTACAAATCCAGTATACTCCACTGATACTTCCAGCCTCCTACAGCCTCACCATGTCCAACACTAACCAATACTTCCCCATAACCTCAAACCAGCTGCACTTGCATCTCCTTCACCATCCAACAGACTTCAGGACTTTAAATCCCAAATACTTTTTCACCAAACCAAGACTTCTTTATTCTCCTCATCACACTCATCTTCAAGGTAATTTTGAATGCCAACTTGGACATTTCACCCAGGTTTCCCAACAATCAGCAGGTTGCACCTGCACCCAGACACAAAATCCTTGTGAAGTTCTAGACTGGCCTTAGTAGAGCAAAGGAGGAAGCACAGGGCAAAACAGGACCCAATAGGAGTCGGTTTTGAATTGAGTGCAAGACCAGCTGTCAGGTTCAGTCTCTTCAACTAGTTCAGCTTACATAGAACATAGAACATAGAACATAGAAGGATACAGCGCAGTACAGGCCCTTCGGCCCTCGATGTTGCGCCGACCGAATCCTACCTAACCTATACTAGCCCAATAACTTCCAAATGCCTATCCAATGCCCGCTTAAATGACCATAAAGAAGGAGAGTTCACCACTGATACGGGCAGGGCATTCCATGAACTCACAACCCGCTGTGTGAAGAATCTACCCCTAACATCGGTCCTATACCTACCACCCCTTAATTTAAAGCTATGTCCCCTAGTAACACCTGACTCCATTAGCGGTAAAAGTAAGCTTCTCAGTGCTTGTAAAGATTCAGCTAAAAGTCAGGTTTGAAAACAAAATGCAGGAGGATCCACAGGGACATCTTAAAGTTTCTATTATTACAACAAAGCCAACAGCCTCCCTCAAAACATCCTGCAATGCAATTTAACTATTAAGGCTACACTTTTGTTGTAACCATACAGTTGGTGCTGAGGAGTATTCTTCAAAATTAGGAACCTACCCTCATTTTTGAATTGAAGGAGAGCAAGATCTCCTGTGCCACTGAAGAAAGCTAAATTACCCCATAGTGTTCAGGGATGTGTGGTTTAGGTGCATTAGTCAGGGGTAAATGTATAGTAATAGGGTAGGGGAATGAGCCTGGGCGGAGAGTTGGTATGGACTTGTTGGGCCACACTGTAGGATTTCCACACTGTAGGGATTCTATGAAAACGTCACTTTAATCTGAAAGGCATTGAATCTTAACTTTATATTTGTGTAAATGAGGCCTTGATGTGGGTCTGAATATCATCAGACTGAGATAAACCTAGATCCATTCTTAGCACACTGATATCAAAGTTGAAATTAGGTTCTGACCAGATTACAAGATGGAGTTTGCTGGTTTGCAATAGTATCTTATCAGATTGTCACAGAACTATTGCTTTATTACTCTTAGATTTCAAATCTGTCCTGAGAGAAGGCAGAGATGCAATGAGCAAACGGTGGGCCACTTATCTCTTAAGACATCAACACACATCACTTGTGTGTCATGATCAGAAAAAGGTGTGAATTGCTGACACGTGACTATTTACAGAGACACACAGGAAAGGAGTGACATGTCACCTGTGTGGGCATTCTGTACCCAATGGGGCACCCACTCCCACAACTCTGCCAACCCCCCCACCCCCGATAGTACTGTCCCCAATCTTGTGTTTATACACCCATACTCTTCTGAACACCTACCACACCTTGCCTGGGCTTGACAAATAGGCTCAAGTGAACACATGGATTTACCTTTGAAGAAAGGGAGGGTTCAAAATTCTGCTTTTGGTACCAAATCATCTCTGCCACTGGGACCTTGTTCTCACGGGTAGGTCAGTTGTAGATTTATTGATAGAGATTAACTTTGATGATTAGAGAAGAACTGAGTGAAAACTTAATTGTTGAATGAATTAATCAGAGGGAGTTGAGCTAACTGGACCTTTTGTTTTATTTTACTGTGCTCTCTCTATATTTCGATAACACTATATCCTCCACTCATACTGCTACAGAGGACAATGCCAATTACTAATCACTATCATGGGATCACTGCAATATACGATTGCTGCTTCTAAGGTCAGGAAAACAAATATCAAGACACAAAATGATGTAGTCATGACTTAATTATTGTATCTCTCTCAAATGCAACGATGTACAGGTTAAAGACATTATGGCAATAGCAGAATATTTGATGTGCTGGTGAAACCAATATAGTACAGAGTAACAGCTCAAATAGAAAGATGGTTTCCAATCAATCAGTCTCACTCCTTTCCCAGCACACATCCTACAACTGCCAAGAGCACGGCACCTCCATGCCAACACAGTAAGCTGGCGGGATGCTTCAATAGGGTCTGAAATGGCATTCTAATTCCTGACATAATCAGACCAGCTTGACAGGTTGAAGTTCACTGTCTTATATTTGAGCTGGCAAGGTCAGCTGCAAAATAAATGTGTAGACCAAGCATCGTTTAATAAAGGAACTGCAGAGCAATTGTGGCTGACAAAGAGGCTGCTTCAGTGAAATGTAAAAGATTAGCTCTTACCGTAAGAGGAGAACTCTGTGTAAGAAAACAGTTCGGGACTTCAGTATTGGCAATGAAACCTGCAGGTGATAACAAAGTGCCAATGGTTAGCAATGGATAGCAACTGACCACAAGAACTAGCAGAGGAGGCATGATGGACAAACAGGTCACAGTCCATCTCATTCAGCTCTCCTGTCATCCTCATGGTCCAACAAACTACAGGTCACCAAAAACAATTTGAAATAAGTTTAATACAGCTCATAAAAACAATCTCAAGGTGAAGAATGAGACAACAGCAATTTGGACGGACTATAACAGTTACCAGAGGGTTCCTGCTGGTCTCCCAAGTCTCCTCGATCTGAAAGGTTTGGGAGTTGGTGGGATGACAGCGATGGGGAATTAAATACCATCTTTGATTTAAGCTATGCCTATCAGTATTCAGGCAGCTGGAATGGGTGTGGAACATGTTCGGTGTAAGGCGTTTAACTTTACCCCAACCATATAATTCAGCTTCAGTTTCTAAAGAGAACAGCCTTCAATTGAACACAATATTTGTGCACACTTGTTATCTTAATAGCAAGAAAATCAGCTGTGGTGATCTGCTGGCAATTTCATATTGTGGTTCCAGGTCAAGGAAATAGCACCCGTAGGCCTGCCCAAATGTCTCATCGATGGAAACACAATTCCGGCAAAGTTTGCAGAGGGCACTGGACTGTTTTCCAATCTGTTGCAAAGAGACACAGGAGTCTAAGAAATGCATACTGTTAGCATTGGAAGCAAAATGGTATTTCAAAATGGCCACCACCCACACCACTTGTACACGGGGTGTATTAAGTTGGCAAGGTTTTCGGAGGGATTTTTCCACACATCGAAAGGTCAACTTGTATGCCAACATCCAAAGTAACTCCAGTGATTCAACATGTGCAGTATCTAAGTATGGTTGGATGGATACTTACCCCCACTAAGACTGCTAATAATTGTAATAGCTTAAAAGGTAATGAGTATTGACATCATATGCGTGATAACATTCTGTTGTTATTGAAGACAATTCCTTGTAGAAAGGTAAAGGACAAAGTAATTGCAATTGTAGTTTCACCATTGTAAAGAACCAAAGCTTTGTCTAACATCACGGTTTGGGTTATGCTGGGTGTCCAAGAAAGCTCACCCTGATTGTGCTCACAAGTGATCACCTGTCTGAATACAATAAGGTGATAGGAAAACTGAATCAAAGGAAGGATTTTCTTCTAAAGCATTTTGTTTGACTGAAGAAAAATATCCTCTTTGCTACTCCCATATTGGAAAAAGGCAGGGAGAATGTGAGTTTTGTATATGAAGACAATTCCTATGCAATAAAGGGTCTGTCCTTTGTGCCCACAATACTGGCCATCAAAATCTCTTTCACAGCTCTGACGCATGCAATGTTTGATTAACATGAATCATACATAAGATGGAGTCTTTTCAACTGGCCTGGATCAGTGCAACCACAACCATATTCAAGAAACTCAACATCACCCTGGATATCACTTCACCAATGTGTCTAAACATTCATTGCCTTCACCACTAAGGCACAGCATCAGCAAAGTGTGCTCCCTACAAGATGCAGCACAGTAGCTTGCTCAGGTTCCTCTGACAACACCTTCCAAACCTGTGACTTCTATGATCCAGAAGGTCAAAGGTCAGTAGACCATGGCAATGCCACCAGCTGCAACTTACCCTCAAAGTCCCAAACCATCCAGATATGGAAATAGATCACAGCTCCTTTGCTGTTTCAAAATCCTGGAACAGCTTTCCTTACATCATTGTGGATGTACCTATATATTTAGACTATGTCAGTTCAAGGCAGCAGCTCACTACCAAGCTCACAAGGGCTATAAGTGATGGACCACAAATCCTGGCTTGGTGAACAGTGCCCACATTTCAATAACAAGTGAAAAATGCCTGTAAGAACCGATAACAGCAGCTAAACAAAAAAAAACCCCAAAGAACTGCAAATGCTGGAAATCAGTAACAAATACAGAACCCCAGAGGTCTGAAAAAGGGTCACCAGACCTGAAACATGAACTCTGCTTTCTCTCCATAGATGCTGACCGATCTGCTGAGTTTTTCAAGTGATTTCTGTTGTTGTTTCTGATAAAAGCAGTTGTTATGACACATTCCAAGCAAGAGAGTGGTGTATTAACAACTTCTAACCTAACTACTGACTCTATGACTCTGTTAAACTTTCACTTGTGTCAATGAGCTCAACATTCTGATAAGTTTACGTCGCTTCTTGTAGTGAAATCCCATTTAAAAATTCCCAGCAATTAATTTCAGACTGACTGAGGGTGCTGGTAACATCAGAACACTGTTAATGTTGGTACTGAAATGACAGTCTGAATTAGAGTGCTGCTGGAAAAAAATTAGGTCTGCAGATGCTGGAGATCAGAACTGAAAATGTGTTGCTGGTTAAAGCACAGCAGGTTAGGCAGCTTCCAAGGAACAGGAAATTCGACGTTTCGGGCATAAGCCCTTCATCAGGAATCCACAGCAGGTCAGGCAGCATCCAAGGAGCAGAAAATTCTACGTTTCGGGCAAAAGCCCTTCATCAGGAATGACAACCTAGTTGGCTCTTCATAACTAGCTGCTCAAAATTCTCATTATTTCCCTTGTATTCTTTGCCTGGCGACAGTGTGAGACAGAGCCTTCAGTGTAACATGGATCTGTTACCACATACTGCGATATCCTGGCATCAATCCATTAAGGTAAAGAGCAGAAGAACAATCTAAGCATGCTTGAAGATTTTAATTCCTTTCCACCCTCGTCTGACATTTTACTAAAGAACATCCAGCATCTCTTTAAACTGAATTTTATAGTCATGGAATTAACTTCTCAGATTATCAACACTTTTTAACTGAACTTGTGCAAACATGATGATATAACACATCTTCAGAGCAGGTGGGATTTGAACCCAGGTCTTTTGGCCCAGGGGTAGGAACACTACCACTGCATCCCATGAGCCCTACTCATATTTCAGCCAGTTTCATATCCGTGAGAGCTGCAGTCCTTGTCACTGTTTGTGCTTGGGGAAGCAGGTGGTAAAGATGTATTTCTTCCATGTGGTTCTCCAGAAACACAATTAAATTTTAATTTGTGACGCTAATTCCAACAATTAGTGTGGAAGCTTATGATTGATTGCATGAGATAAATAGACTAAGCAGTTTTATGTTCAAAAATTATATCAGTCGCTGCCAGATTAAATATCCAAATTGTGACAACATCTTGGACACTGTCTTTATAAAGCTCTGGTTAGGCCCCATTTGGAGTACTGCGTCCAGTTTTGGTCCCCACATCTCAGGAAGGACATACTGGCACTGGAACATGTCCAGCGG
Source organism: Hemiscyllium ocellatum (assembly GCF_020745735.1). Lineage (NCBI taxonomy): Eukaryota > Metazoa > Chordata > Chondrichthyes > Orectolobiformes > Hemiscylliidae > Hemiscyllium > Hemiscyllium ocellatum. Next base: position 60,761,294 of record NC_083419.1, read on the forward strand.
AGATTCACTCGGATGATCCCTGGAATGGTTGGTCTAACATATGAGGAACAGCTGAGGATCCTGGGATTGTATTCATTGGAGTTTAGAAGATTAAGGGGAGTCTTAATAGAAACTTACAAGATAATACATGGCTTGGAAAGGGTGGACGCTAGGAAATTTTTTCCGTTAGGCGAGGAGACTAGGACCCGTGGACACAGCCTTAAAATTAGAGGGGGTCAATTCAGAACAGAAATGCGGAGACATTTCTTCAGCCAGAGAGTGGTGGGCCTGTGGAATTCATTGCCGCAGAGTGCAGTGGAGGCCGGGACGCTAAATGTCTTCAAGGCAGAGACTGATAGATTCTTGATGTCTCGAGGAATTAAGGGCTATGGGGAGAATGCGGGTAAGTGGAGTTGAAATGCCCATCAGCCATGATTGAATGACAGAGTGGACTCGATGGGCCGAATGGCCTTTCTTCCACTCCTATGTCTTATGGTTTTATGATGTGTCATTTCTAAATATTGCAAGTGTGTGTGTGTGTGTGTGTGTGTGTGTGTGTGCGTGTGCGTGTGCGTGTGCGTGTGCGTGTGCGTGTTTGTCTGTGTGTTTCTGTGTATGTGCCTGTGTGTGTGTATCTGTATGTGCCTGTGTGTCTGTGTGTGTATACCTCTGTGTGTGTGTATGTCTGCGTGTGTGACTGTGTGTGTTTATGTCTGGGTGTGTGTGTCAGTGTCTGTGTGTGTGACTGTGTGTTTGTGCATGTACATACCTGTCCGACTGCATCTTTTTAACTCAATGTTGGGATCTTGGCGTCAACCTGAAAATGTGTTGCTGGAAAAGCGCAGCAGGTCAGGCAGCATCCAAGGAGCAGGAGAATTGACGTTTCGGGCATGAACCCTTCTTCAGGAATGACACTTTCGTCATTCCTGAAGAAGGGCTCATGCCCAAAACATCGATTCTCCTGCTCCTTGGATGCTGCCTGACCTGCTGCGCTTTTCCAGCAACACATTTTCAGCTCTGATCTCCAGCATCTGCAGTCCTCACTTTCTCCTATCTTGCTGTCAACCACCAAGCATTTGTTGTTGATATCTAACTGCCCTTGAGAGGTGGTGGTGGGTTATCTGCAGACCATCTGCAGTGTTGTTAAATAGGGAGACTCGGTGACAGTGAAGAGATGGTGATACCTTTCCGAATCAGAATGCTCCATAACTTGGAGCAGACGTTGGAGTTGATGGTATTCTAGAACAGCAGCTGCCCTTAAGAGTTACAGGTGCTGGAGGTCATAGATTTTAGACCTACACTCAAGGAAGTTGTGGTGAGTTGCAGTGTATCAAAATAACAACTGAAGGTAGTGGATGGAATGGAGATAAAGTGGGCTGCCTTTTCTTGGAGGGGGTTGAGCTACTTGAGTGTGGTTGGAGCTGCACTCATTGAAGCAATTGGGGTGTACTCCATCACACTCCTTACTTGTGCCTTGTAGATGGTGGACAGGCTTTGGGGAGTCAGGAGGTAAGCTATTCACTGCAGGATTCCCACACAAGGAAAGCATGGTTAACACAAAATTGTTAGGATCATTCCACAACACTGGCTCTTGGCGGTCTCTGCAATAAATTCAATGCTGTTTGTGAAGTTCAATCAAAGGGCAACTGCATTTGTGTCTGCCTGAGTTCACTCTCAGTACTTTGGCCTAATGGAAATCCCCACGCTCATTCCCCTCAGTTTTTCCTCAACCTTCAGCTTTTTATCGTGAGATACCAGTCCACTGACATGAGGGGTAATGCTTTCTTTTACACATAGGTGGTTCGTGTGTGGAATTAACTGCCAGAAGACGTGGTGGATGCGGGTGCAGTTACAATATTTCAAAGAAATTTGGACAAGTGCATGAATAGAAGGCTTGGAGGGATATGGACTAAAGGCAGGCAAAAGGGAACTGGTTTAGTTGTGGTAATGGTTGACAGAGTATTTGGACAGAAGGGTCTGTTTCTGTGCTGTATGACTCTGTGACTCATATTTCTTCAATCCTCAGTAGTTACACTTAATCCCATTTATCAATTACAAGGATTCTTGAAGCACATATAAAATCAACACTTCAAACTTGGTTTCAATTTGTGCTCATGAGTTACTTTTGAGCCACAAGTTCTTTTGAGGGATAGGAACTAACATTAGAGTCCTTGAAGCAGACAAGAGCACCAGCATCAACACTCAAGCATCTGAAACCAAGCCCGCTGGGCCAGTCACACGTTTAGGATGCTGGAGTTGAGACTATCAAAACAAATCATCTTTGCCCAGACCAAGGAGGGCACTCAGAGTCATTGAGATGCATGTAAATAGTCCAACTCATCCATGCCGACCAGATATCCTAACCTAATCTAGTCCCATTTGCCAGCACTTTGCCCATATCTGTCTAAATCCTTCCTATTCATATACCCATCCAGATGCTTTTTAAATGTTGTAATTGTACCAGCCTCCACCATCTCCTCTGGCAGCTCATTCCATACATGCACCATCTCTGCGTGAAAAAAATTACCCTACGGGTCCTTTTTAATATCTTTCCCCTCTCACCCTAAACCTACGCCCTCTAGTTTTTGACTCCCCTACCCCAGGGAAAAGACTTTGTCCATTTATCCTATCCATGCCCTTCATGATTTTATAAGGTCACCCCTCAGCTTCCAACGCTCCAGGAAAAACAGCCCCAGGCTCTTCAGCCTCTCCTTCCAAATGGCAACATTCTTATAAATCTTTTCTGAACCCTTTCAGGTTTAACAACATCTTCTTTATACCAGAGAACAGCCAGGGAATTCCTAGAGGCATGGCACTCATCCACAGATTCAATCAATAAGCACATCGACCTGGACCCAATATACCAGCCACTGCAGCGGACAGCTTGAACTGACAACTGGAAGCGGCAGAGACAAACGACTATAAATGCCGGAGGAAGCATCACAGAAGCGCTTCACAGGAGGCTCCCAAGCACTAAGGATGTCACCTAGACAGGGGACGAAACGTCTGCAACACAAATTCCCAGCTCGGCGAACAGAACCACAACAACGAGCACCCGAGCTACAAATCTTCTCTCAAACTTTGAACCAGGGAGACTAGAATTGAATGCAGTATTCTAAAGGCACTCGGATGAGAGGATAACAAAGGAAGCATTTCAAAGACTTACTGAGGCTTCCCTCAGGAAATGCAACATAGATGTCAAGAAGAGATCATTGCAATGCAATATCATTGCACAGAGGGACTGTTGACCAGAATTAACAATTCTTTGGGGAATACCTGTCAGCAAGAGGAAGGTGAAGAAAGGGAACTGGAGAAAGGAATGCCCACAAATTTAAAGCCAAGGACCAATTCTATCTTCCAGGAAACATCAGCCATACGTGTGGATGAAGATGCTGCTCTCGGCTTGGGCTCATCAAGGACTCACAGACCCAATGACCAGTGACACACTAGCAAGTGATTGCCAATGATGACAACAAAATCTGGGAATGTCTCCAGAAGATTGGAGTCTTTGGATCATTCTCACCAATAATGAAAATCGCTCAACAATCTGGCTACATTTTCAAGATTATCACAAACCAATAGGGCAGGAACATCGTACCTTCACCTTTTTCATTTAATGAGGAAATTGCTGTGCAGCATTGCATAAATTAGAAATATAATTTGAGTATAGCCTTTAAATTGCGGCTCCCATCTGCATTTCCTTCTCTTCGAACATTTTAGATTAGATTAGATTAGATTAGACTTACAGTGTGGAAACAGGCCCTTCGGCCCAACAAGTCCACACCGACCCGCCGAAGCGCAACCCACCCATACCCCTACATTTACCCCTTACCTAATACTACGGGCAATTTAGCATGGCCAATTCACCTGACCCGCACATCTTTGTGACTGTGGGAGGAAACCGGAGCACCCGGAGGAAACCCACGCAGACACGGGGAGAACGTGCAAACTCCACACAGTCAGTCGCCTGAGTCGGGAATTGAACCCGGGTCTACAGGCGCTGTGAGGCAGCAGTGCTAACCACTGTGCCACCGTGCCGCCCCTGGAATTTTAATTCCAGGTCAAGAGATTGCAGAAAAGCCCGAGGATTGCAACCAAAATTGAAACACGCTGCAAAAGTATTTTTCTTCGACAAATTTTGAAATCTTATTTTAGGCGAGAGGCAAAGCAAAACCCTTTCCTGATGTACAATTTCTTGAATGATGGATAGTTGATATTTCACATAAGGGGAGGCATTTGCTTTGAAAACACTTTCGACAGCAGGAGGTATCAGGGAAATATAGAAGAATTCACACATGCAAATGCATAATGAACAAAAGATGAGTCAGGCATGGAATCTGTGCAGAAATTGGTAGATTAATTCCCCATCTGTCTTGAGGTATCTGATGCCAACCAGGGAAGAGTAAACTGTGAGAGAGAAAGACAGACTTGCCTTTCAATTGGGTCTTCTCCTCTAGGGATATCTTGAAGTTCACTGGTATTAATGAAGTACTTTATGGGATGTGCTCATGCTCTTAATGTAGACAACGTGACAGTCAATTTGCATATCGGAAGTTCTCACAGACAGCAATATGGCAATGACTAGAACATTTTATATTTTAGTGACGTTGGTTGTGGGATAAATATTCATCAGGACACCGGAAAGAATTTTCCAGCTCCTCCCTTGAAATGGTGCCCCAGGATCTTGGAAGTCTGCCACAGGAGGGAGGACAGTCTCCGCGAAGGGATGATACCTTCGACAGTGCAGCACTCCTCCCATGCTTCGCTAGGAGATCAGCAGTTGGTCTGTGCTGAAATCATACCTGACAAATTTAATACAGTTCCTTAAGGAGGTACAAGCAGTTAGATAAAGAGGAACCTGTAGATGCAATGCATTTGTACTTCCAAATTGGCTTCAATTAGGTATAGCACAGAAGAACAAAACAGCCAATGGTTTTTAGGGCAGTATATAAGCATCGGTCGACGACTGGATATTTATTAGGAGACAGAATTGGGTTCAAGGGAGTATCTGCAGCATGGTGACTTATAACTAATGGAGTGCCACAGGGACTAGTGCTGAGGCCACAATTATTTGTGATATATATTGATGAGTTGGACAACAGAAGTGATGAAATGTTGGAAGTTCGCTCAAACAAAAGAATGACTCGAGGAGTCTACAGATGGATATCGATAGGTTAAACGAGTGGGCATAAATTTGGCTGATGGAATGGAAAAATGTGTGGCTGTGTGCTTTGGTAGGAAGAAGAGCTGAATATTGTTTAAAGAGAGAAAAACTGCAGAAAGCTACCTCACAGAGGGATTTTGGGATTTTCATGCAAGTTCAGTGACCAATGGGAAAACAAATGTAATGTTGAGCTTTGGTTTGGAAGGAATGGTATATAAAAATAGGGAGGTCTGGCTCAAACTATACAAGATGCTAGTCAGACCATGGTTGGAATAGTGTTAACAGTTTTGGACTCCTTATCTAAGAAAGGACTTACTTGTATTGGAGCATCCAGAGAAGTTTCACTTAGTTGATTCCAAGTAAGGAGGCATAGTCCTTTGAGGAGTGGTAAGTTGAGCTTGCACTCACTGGTGTTTAGGAGAATGAAAGGAGACCTCTCATTGGAGGAATGAGAGGATAATGAATTACAAGGATCTGAGGAAGCTTGGCAGGGTAGATACAGAAACATTGTAGCCCCTTGTGGGAGAGAGTTAGGAGTCACCCACTCACGAAAGAGATAAGGAGGACTGATTTTCTCTCAGAAGGCAGTGAACTTGTGGAATTCATTGCTACAGACGACTATCAAGACTGGGTCATGAAGGACACTAAAGCAGAGATAGACAGATTTTTATTCAGTAGGGGCATCAGCATGGAAAAGGTAGGAGAGTGCGGTCAAGGATCATCGGATCAGCCATGATGACTACATTGTACGGCAGAGTGGAATCAATGGGCTGAAAGGCCTATCTCTACTCCGACATCTTGTTGCCTTGTGGACGGAGTAGAGTAGAGGCCGAGTGAGGAAACTGGATTAGGTAGTGAGAGTGACCTCTTTGTGGATGGGCTAGGATTTGGAGCTACATTTGTGCAGTGACTGGACCTACCGAGGGAAGCTGAGCTCAAAGTTGAAACTATAATGTTAAGGGAGAAAAAGGTGGGGTTTATTTTAAGGCCCGGAATTGGTCTGCTGCCATTTGGACATAGAGACAAGTAGAGTTTGATAAATGGAGTGGCTGGAATATTGTGTACAGTTCTGGTCTCCTTACTTGGGGAGGGATATAGGTGTATTAGAGGTAGTTGAGAGGACATTCACCAGATTGATTCCAGAGAGGACAGGTTTGTCTTATGAAGAGAGATGGAGCTGTTTAGGCTTACACTCTCAGGTGTTTAGAAGAATGAATGGAGATCTAACTGAGGTAATCCAAGTTGGAGGACAGGAAAAATTTTTGGCTGCAACGGGCTGCTCCTTTTCTGAGGTATTTTAGGTGCTGGAAGTGATTTCCTCAAATTCCAGGAACAGCAATTACTGTTTTATATGCTGCTGCATTGTTTTGGAACTTTGGAGAGAAAGGAAGTCAAAACAATGGCACTTTTAAAAGGATGAGGAACAGACAAGGGCAGCACATGGTGAGATCTGTGCAGGAGAGAGAGAGAGAGAGAGAGAGAGAGAGAGAGAGAGAGAGAGAGAGAGAGAGAGAGAGAGAGATAGATAGATAGATAGATAGATAGAGAGAGATAGAGATAGAGATAGAGATAGAGACTCACTCTGCTAACTGACACAGCAGTGAACCTACGCAGGTACTGCCTTTGCTGCTTGAATTCATGTATCGCTGGATATCGGAGTGCATCTGGGAAAATTAACAAACAGTGAGATTCACAACTGATCTTAGAGGGACCTGTTTGGGAGAGGTCACAGCACAGAGACAGATAAGTGAATAGTTTTAAGTGTGGCCGGGGGGCCTTGCTGTAAGTCTGCATTAGTGAATAGAGTGAGTTCTTTCTTGATTATATGTTTTATTGAGCAATGTTTCTTGATTAAACTTTATAATATAACTATAAGTATTATGTTAGCCTGGAGCAGTGTTTTGTAGAGGAATAAGACAGTGCTGTTTTCAGGGTCTGCAGATTGGAAGAAGCAAAAATGGCCTTTAGTAGAGGAAAATGCTCTTCTTGTCAGATGTGGGAGTTTAGGGAGAATTTATGGGTTACTGAGGATTATATCTGCAATAAATGCCATTGGTTGTGAATCCTATCAGATGGGATGGATCGATTGGAGAGACTGTTAGAGGCAATGAGGAATTTACAAGAGTAAGGGGATGTGATGGATGGCAGTTATAGGAAGGGGGGAAAAGTCTCAGATACAGTCACATAGATGGATTAACTCCAGGACAGGTAAGAGAGGTAGGCAGGTAGTGCAGGAGCCTTCTGTGGCTACCCCCATTTCAAACAGGTTTGCTGTTTTGGAGAATGTAGGGAGCAATGGATTCTCAGGGAAAAATAGCACGAACAGCCAAGTTTCTGGTATTGAGACTGGCTCTAATGCAATGAGGGGTACGTCGGGTTCCAAGGGGACTCTCTAGTCTGAGGCACAGACAGACTTTTCTGTGGCCAGCAGTGAAAAATCAGAATGGTGTGTTGCCTCCCTAGTGCCAGAATCAATGATGTCTCAAGAGATTGCAGAATGTTCTCATGGGGGAAAGAGGGCCCAGCAGGAGGTCATTGTCCCCATTGGAACCAACGACAGAGGAAGGGAAAACAATGAGATTCTGAAGGGAGATTACAGAGAGTTAGGCAGGAATTTAAAAAGGAGGCTATCGAGAGTAGTAATATCTGGATTACTCCCGTTTCTATAAGTTACTGAGGGCAGGAATAGGAGGAGAGAGCAGATAAATGCATGGATGAGGAGCTGGTGTATGGGAGAACGATTCACATTTTTGGATCATTGGAATCTCTTTTGTGGTAGAAGTGACCTGTACAAGAAGGACAGATTGCACCTGAGTTGGAAGGGGACTAATGTACTGGCAGGGAGATTTGCTAGAGCTGCTGGGGAGGATTTAAACTAGTAAGGTGGGGGGTGGGTCCCAGAGAAAGAGTGAGGAAAGGGATCAAACTGAGACTGGTACCATTGAGAAAAGAAGCAAGTTAAAATGTCAGGGCAGGCAGGGACAAAGCAGAGAACAAGGTAGGACTGATAAATTAAACTGCATTTATTTCAATGCAAGGGGCCTAACAGGGAAGGCAGATGGACTCAGGGCATGGTCAGGAAAATGGGACTGGGATATCATAGCAATTACAGAAACATGGCTCAGGGATGGGCAGGACTGGCAGAAAACCTTCAGAAATGAGACAAGAGTGCAGAGACAGTACTTTCCTGTAGGGTGAAAGGAAAGGCTGGTAGGTATAGGGAATGCTGGATGACAAAAGAAATTGAGGGTTTGGTTATGAAAAAGAAGCAAGCATATGTCAGGTATAGACAGGATAGGTCAAGTGACTCCTTAGAAGAGGATAAAGGCAGTAGGAGTACACTTAAGAGGGAAATCAGGAGAGCGAAAAGGGGACATGAGAGAGCTTTGGCAAACAGAGTTAAGGAGAATCCAAAGGGTTTTTACAAATGCATTAAGGACAAAAGGGTCCCTCAAAGATCAGCAAGGTGCCCTTTGTGTGGAGCTGCAGGAAATGGGGGGGATACTCAAAAAGTATTTTGCATCAGTGTTTAGCATGGAAAAGGACATGGAAGATATAGAATGTGGGGAAATAGATGGGGACATCTTGAAAATTGCCCAAATTACAGAGGAGGAAGGTCTGGATGTCATGAAACACATAAAAGTGGATAAATTCCCAGGACCTGATCAGGTGTAACCTAGAACTCTGTGGGAAGCGAGGGAAGTGACTTCTGGGTCCCTTGCTGAGATATTTGTATCATCGACAGTCACAAGTGAGGTGCCGGAAGACTTGAGGTTGACTAATGTGGTGCCACTATTTAAAAAAGGTGGTAAGTACAAGCCAGGGAACTATAACCCAGTGAGCCTGATGTCGGTGGAGGGCAAGTTGTTGGAGGGAATCCTGAGGGACAGTATTTGGAAAGGCAAGGACTGATTAGGGATAATCAACATGGCTTTGTGCGTGGGAAATCATGTCTCACAAACTTGATTGAGTTTTTTGAAGAAGTAAAAAGAGGATTGATGAGGGCAGAGTGATGGAAGTGACCTATACTGACTTCAGTAAGGCATTTGACAAGGTTCCCCATGGGAGACTGGCTAGCAAGATTAGATCTCATGGAATTCAGGGAGAACTAGCCATTTGGCCACAGAACTGATTCAAACCCGTGCCCACACCTCCCCCCTCACTTCCATCCAAAGCCCCAAAGGACCCCAAATTACCTGTACTTCCACGCACGTCATCTACTGTATATGTTGCATTCAATGTGGTCCCCTCTATCTCGGGGAGACAGGATGCCTCCTTTCGGATTGTTTCAGAGAACATCTCTGGGACATTTGCAACAAGCAACCCCACAACCCTGCGACTGAACACTTCAACTCCCCCTCCCACTCCGTCAAGGAGATGCAGGTCCTCGGCCTGCTCCATCGCCAAACACCTATCTCCGACACCTGGAGGAAAAATGCCTCATCTTTCACCTTGGGACCCTGCAACCACATGGGATCAATGAGGATTTCATCAGTTTCCTCATGTCTCCTACCCCCACCTTATCCCAGTCCCAGGCCACCAAATCAGCACCATCCCCTTGATCAGTCCTACCTGTCCATCTTCCTTCCTTCCCACCCATCCACTCCACCCTCCCCTCCACCCTATCACTTCTACCCACACCTTCATCTACCTATCACATTCCCAGCTACCTTCCCCCCAGCCCCAACCACCTCCCATTTATCTCTCAGCTCCCCCAGCCCACAAGCCTCATTCCTGATGAAGGGCTAATGCCTGAAACGTTGATTCTTCTGCTCCTCGGATGCTGCCTGACCTGCTGTGCTTTTTCAGCACCATACTCTCAACTCTGATCTCAAGCATCTGCAGTCCTCACTTTCTCCTACATTTACACAAGAGACTAGTTCAGGACCTGAAGGTATATTGAAACATTTTAAATACTTCTGTTGTGTCTAGTGGTCAGACCACCTTTAAAAGCCATGCTCATAATATCATTGCTCAATCTCACATGCAATCTGAGGGCATAATAGTCTGAAACATCATCTGATCTCTGATTACCTGAGTCACGACATTCTGCTGGATGCATATTCCTCTGTAGCAATTTAATACTTTAAACAATAGCCCAGACATTTAGCGATGCTTGAATGTAAGGTTTGTACATGACAGTTAGTTGTAATACATACATTCTTCAGTATCCAAGTCCAATATTTTATGTCATGGGAGAGAACATAAGTTTTACCACATCAGGTAAAACACCCTGTTGGAGGAAAACTCACACCAATATGTTTTATGGTGTAACCACTGTCATAATGTGGGAAATTTGCCCCCCCTCTCCCAATTTGAATACAGTACAATCTTACAAACAGTGAAGTGGTAATGGTCAGATAATTTATTTCTTGCGATGTTGGTTGGGGTCTAAGTATTGGCCAGGGTAGCAGTGAGAGCCTACTATCTACACTGAAAATGAGACTCAAGCTCAAACTCAGCAGTGAGCACAGAGCCAAAACAGACACTAACCTAGAGCAGCATTTGAGAGGCGAGGGAGAGATGGTGGTGGTGGGAGTCCTACAAATGCCCTCTGTGCCTTCAGGCTGGGGAGGAGGATGGAAGAATCTGCCAGGGGCTCAGTTTCGAACGGAAATCCAGTGAATCTTACTGGGGAATACAGTTGTGAGAATATCAGGTGCTCTACAAAACCTTCCCAAATTGAATACCCTGGTCATACTCCAGCATTATCAGTTACTTGGGTTAAGGACCCAAAATCTAATTGGAACAAAAAACCCAGAGGTATTCTGACTAAAAATAAAATGCATACAGGTTATGAAGATTTTGCATGCATTGCCCAAAAGAACAGTGGATTCAGATTCAACAGCCTATTATTTAAAAAAAACTCAAAGGAGATAAAGCAGAGGAATGCCACTGACTGAATAAGGCTTGCAAAGAATCATGTATCACCTTTGGGAATAAGAGGATGAATGGGCAGAGCAAGCTGATGGAATTGGAGAAATTAGGACAGTGAAACAGGAAAGGTGATGTGTGTCAAAAGGCTATACCATTTTGGAAAGCCATAACAAATTGTTCTGACTGATGTGCAAATTGTAAAGTCAAGCTTGGCTGAACTTCAACAAATCACTGCGAATTAGAAATACGACCGACAGGGTGACAGCTGGAAACTTCCAATTAAAATCCCGAATGGTTGCTAATATCAAACAGGTCCTAGTGGTGTGCTGGTGTATCGAAGCACAAAAAAAAACCCTGCAGATGCTAGGAATCCAAAATCACACCAAAAACAAAAATCGAAAAGCTCAGCAGGTCAGGTCGCATCGATGGAGATAAAGAGTGTTAGCTTTTCAGGTTGATGGCTTTTCATCAGGACTGAAGAGAAATAAAAATGTCTGAAGTATAAGACTGTGGAGGGTGGGGGGGGGAAGGGGGGGAGGGGGGGTGAAGTGGTTGCTACTGAGAGGAAGACAAAGGAGAGGTCTGTGGCAGGATGAGGGCCAGGGAGGTCAAATAACAGAATATTTCCTGAAGTGACACTCAGATAGAATGGTGAGTGATAAGATGAGGAATCATTAATTGTTATATAAAAACCATTACACTTCAACATGAAGGGATAATGAGAGAAATAACAGGAAGATCGATTGGCTCATAGACCTGAATTGGGAGCAACTGCAGATTGATGTAGCACAGTAGAAGTGAAAATAAACAGTGGAGTGTACTCAAGATGGAATACAAGTTATGTTTATAAATCACAATCCAAAGGTTCTCCATTGCCTTCTGATATCTATTTGCTCCCTCAGTAAGTTACCATGGGGAACCACAGCCTTCCTTAATGTGCTACATGAGCTATTTGGTGAGTCAGGCCAAGAGGGTTGCCAACTGATTCACCTACAGAGCACAACATAGTTTGGCATGACTCAATTATCATGACACACCCAAGAGGGAAGAAAATGCTGTGGTTTAATCTCTCAACATTCCTTCAACACTGCAGACCTGAACCCACGGTCTTCTGATCTGAAACGGGCTTCTGAAAATAGGCAGCTGCTTCACATCCATCCACAGTTCAAACAAGTGGATTATGCAACTTGAGTGAGTTGGAACATCAACTAAAGAACAATGAGAAATGGAAACTTCAACAAAACTTTGCAAGGACCAAATCACACTAACTAGAACTAGCAACACTAGTGATTGAGGCAGAGGAGGAATTAGTTGCATGAATGGTTCAGTGGATGGAGCAAACGCGGAGTGATTTGCATTTAAACTATTCATCTTTGCAAACACAAACAAGGGAAACTTAGTATTGAATAAAAATAACACTGATCTAATTTATATTTTGATCGAGATGTATTTGAACAGTAGCCTGATCTACAAAAAACAGCTGTGTTGAGTCAGAAATCTAAAAAAGGGCTCATTTTTCTCAATTATCTCCAATAACTGCAGTCTGGTGGGAAACAACTTATTCAGCCATTCATTTCCCCAAGCGCATCAAATGAAATGTTTATTCAATCAATAATACAAAGCAGAGCGCCAAAGATATCATGTCACACTTCACATCTGGTATCCCCTCATTAACTCATGTCAATCACTTAAATTGTCAGAACACCCATCTTCAATCGCAGCTGGGAGCAGCAATACTGTCACAAAGTCTTATTAAAATAATAATTTTACCGAAAATTTGTGCAGCTTAAATAAGAGATGAATAATGACATAGAGTCTTTAATGAAGTAAACGTGTCCAGGTACTCACAGGAGTTTTATAAAATGTTGAAAAACATAAGGACCCAGGATTGACAAACCACACAAAGAAACGTTAGAATAGTCAAACACGAAATGACTTTAATTCATTACCACCAACCAGCCTCTCAATTAAAGAGAGAAAAGAGTTTATGGGAAAGAATTCCAGAGTTTAGGACCAACGTAGTGATGATGGAGTGACGAATATTGGAAACATGAGGCGAGAATTGGATGAGAACAGACATCTTGAGAGATTGCAGGAAGGTTCCAAGTTAGAGGACAATGAACCATGAAGTAACATGAAAATAAGGACAGGAATTTTAAATCATGCCTTTGCTGGGATGGGAACCTAGAGAAGTCAGTGGGCAGAGTGGAAATTTGTCAATGGGAGTTGGCAAGTTAGGAATAAGGGCGGTAGAATTTTGGGAGAGTTTAATTTTTCAGAGGATGGAAGATGAATGGTCAGATAAGAGAGCAATGAAAGAATTAAAACAAAGGGCATTGTTACAACATGGGGTAAACCCTCCTGCCTAATTTAAAACCAGCAACACAGGAAAGATTTATCCCATGCAGTAATCTGTAAAAATTCGAGTGGCCAAGAACTATTTAAAATACAAATTAACAACTTTATTTCTTAAAGTATAACAGAAAATAAATAACTAACAACCAATTATAATTCCTTCCTCTAACTTATTTTTTACCTTCCGTTCTATGACACCAGTCCAATAAAACTCCCAACTAAGATTTACAGAAAAATTCAAATTTTAAAACCAGCCAGCGGTCGAATCTTCTCTTTATCTTTGTCAGTAGATTGGCTCTCCAGGTCAGTGTTGAGGTTTTTCTCTGTGCAAACTTCTTCAACTAGATAGGTACCTCTCAGAAAGTTCTGACTGGCAGTCCACAGCTGTTGATCTGGTGGCAGTTCTCCTCCCAGCTGTTCAATTTTCCTCGATCTTATACCCCACAGATTATGTCACTGGCTTTTAAGATTGTCAATATACTCAATTCAAACTTGATTGGAATATGGTATTTTCTGGGATATAATTTAAACTGATTGGCCGAATTCAAATCTGTTGTCATTTCCAGGCAACTACCTACCCCAGTAGCTGGGGCACATGTTACATTGTGCCTTATTGAGAACACTTGGTGCTGTCACTGCTAGCTTTTACTCTTTTAAAGGGATAGTACACCCACATCTTCATAACAGTATCAAAAGAGAACTTGTTAATTCAGGAGAACAGAGGGCAATGTTCTGAACATAGAAGTATGGATTCATTGTGGTCAAAGTTCATCTCTGAATCCGAGAAGTTACCAAAGTTCTGGTGAATTGTGCGGCTCAGCCTTAGTTAGCGAGCAGGGAGAGGGTTGAAGTCAGTAACTTGGCAACATGGAAGACACCAAAGACAATTCTTCCATGTTCACCCTGTTGAATGAGAGAAGTTTCTGCCCTCTCAGTGCTGGTTGTCTGACAACAATCTAACAAAAGGTGTGTTTGAGGGATGTGGAGGTGACAGTTAGAACAAATGGTTGACACTTTCCCAGGAAAATAAAATTAAGCTTTGTCCCAACTTTCCCAGCATGAAAGAATTTAAATTTAGCAGGATAGGAGAGCAGTTTGGACACCTGCTCATTCATAATTTAAGTGCTAGAAGGTAGAATTTCCCTGAAAATCTTCTAATTTAGCACTCAGGACCTGAGTGCAGTAAGTCGCATTTTACAATGAGGCTGGCACTAGCAAGCCATATAGTACAACTTTGCCAAACATCCTTCTTTGGCACAATAATGCCAATGCTGGCTGGAGATGATTCACTCCAATCTAATTTGTCAAGAACTCACAGGAAATCAGACTAAAGTGGATTAAAAAAAAACACCAACATGACTGTCCTCAATATTACACCAACGATGAATTGTCATCCAAATAGGATGTGGCTTCGCTGGCAAGACCAGCATTAATTGCCCTGAGACGCTGGTGATGAGCTGGCATCTCAAACTGCTGCAGAATGGCCTGTGTGGACATTCAGTGCTAGGATCAGATTTCCAGGATTTTGAACCAATGACACTGAAGGAACTGTGAGACAGCTCCCAGTTTGGATCACACAAAGCCAGGATGGGAACTTGCATGGTATTCCATTGCAGTTGCTGTCCTTGTCCTTCTTGCTAATAGAGGGTGTGTGTTTGGAACATACAGTCAAAAAAGACTTGTGAATTTCATAGATGGTACACACTACAACCAAATCACAGTGACAGCAAAGTGAGTGATGCTAGTGGTGGTGGATTGGGGTTGGAGGTGGCGGGGGGGGGGAGGAGCAATCAAGCAGACTGCTTTGACTTGAGTTGTGTCAAATGTCTTCAGTGTTGCACCAATCTAGGTAAGTAGAGATTCTATCGCTTGTCAGCCTTGGGGGGATAGGAATGTTACTTGCCACTTGTCAGCCCAAATCTGGACATAATCCAGCTCTTGTTGCATTTGGACATGAACTGCTTCAGTGTGAGGAGCTATGAATGGTGCAGATCATCGTGCAATCATCAGTGAACAGCTCCATTTCTGACCTTACAATGGAGGAAAGACCATTGATGAGGTCACTGACAATAGTTGGGTTATCCTGAGCAACCCTTGCTGAGACGGACAGAAGCTGAAATGATTGAACTTCAGCAACCACTAACATTTTCATTTGTTTCAAGTATGACTCCAACTGGTGAAGAGTTTTGCCCTGACTACAGTTTAACACACAAATCGTACAAAAAGATGAATGTGCATTTATGTCACACGTTGCACAAATCCAACACTTTACAGCCAAAGCAGCATTTTGCCTTTGGAAGTGTAGTTAATGCTATAATTGGACGTGACAGTCAGTTTGCACATAGCAAGACTCCGTAAATATCAAAGTGATAATTACCAAATGAGCAAAAGAGATGATTGCCAAATGATGTGTTTTTGGCTGTGTGGTCGCAACGATAGACATTATGCAGTACACCAGGAGAACTACCCTAATCTACTCTCAATAGATTTCTTACCTGAAAGAATGGTCAAAAATCGGTTAAACATTTCATCTGCAAGATAGCACTTCCACCAGTGCAACACTTGCCCCAACTCGGCATTGGAAAGGACAGCTTGTGTATCAGGGGATAAACACACTGCATGGTACAACACAGCTATCGAGGAGATTTTAGTCCTCAGCTTGGGATCACCGGTGTATTGTGTAATGAAAACATTGGTCCTTTTTCTCCACTCAATTGTGAGTTTTGCCTGATGCACTGGAAATGGCACAAACGGAATTTAATGACAGTTGTTACAGTTCACATACTCCAAACCACCTGCTCTTGCCCCAGTGTTCTGAACCATCTGCTTAACTGCAGCATCATTGTGTCTCCATCACAGCCTGCTCCAAGCTAAAGCATTCAATGCCAAGCCAAACATGCAGGGTGGCACACAAAGCTTGCAAAATACCACAACCTCATGAGAAAGAGACTCTAAAAATGGACAAAGAGAAAAAGCTACTGATCAGTAAAACCACCTTATAAACTGTCAACGTTACACAGCTTGGGTTTTGTTTAACAAAAATAATAAGATTGGTTTTAATCGTGGTATGAGAATGCAATTTTACCATCTTATCCAAACAACACAACCAACACTGCAGTGCTCCCACTGAGCAGAAGCTGAAATGATTGAACTTCAGCAACCACAAACATTTTCATTTGTTTCAAGTATGACTATAAATGGTGAAGAATTTTGCCCTGAGTACAGTTGAACACACAAATCGTACAAAAGGATAAGTGTGCATTTATGTCATATGTTGCACAAAT
This sequence comes from Hemiscyllium ocellatum, assembly GCF_020745735.1. Taxonomy (NCBI): domain Eukaryota; kingdom Metazoa; phylum Chordata; class Chondrichthyes; order Orectolobiformes; family Hemiscylliidae; genus Hemiscyllium; species Hemiscyllium ocellatum. The sequence continues at coordinate 60,777,953 of NC_083419.1, forward strand.
CCAATACTTAGACTACGGTGGCCTTTTAGACTCTGGAGATTCCAACTCATAATCAACTTCAGAGACAAGAAGTAAATTAATGAATCAAACAACCTGCAAACCTGCCCAGATCTGGGGCAAAGACAACACACTGCAGTTTAACCTCGGCCACTTCCATTCCATTTTAGTACAAGCCACTGATTCAGGGATCAGGAGAGAAGGAAGAAGACAGAAACAAGCCAGAATCCATATCAAATCAGTCCAAACTGGTTATTCTGGAACTTGTCGCTATCCTATCCTGGTGGATCCCTCTCTCATGCTTACCAACAGACCTGACATTGATAACATGAGGTACAGCATGCCGGTTCCAAAATTTCTCAGTTTGCAATCATCTTTCCTTGCCCCATGCCATAACAGTGCTGTGTCCCGGAAGTGTCATTCCAGGTCCTCCAAAAATCCATGAAAAGCTGCTGTGCCAAGCAAAACAAATCACCATCGTCAGACATGCATTTTCTGAGCAATGGTGCCTGTGGAGAATCTTGGACAATCCCAAATTTCAACCCATGAGAATGATCATTCACAAGCCTGGGTAGGTAAACTCTTTCTTCGGTTGGAATCCAGACACCCCAGGCTACTGTTGCCACTCCCTCCCCTCCAATGTTTAGTGGCAAGGTCCCTGGGCAAACATGATTGAGGAGATACGGGGTGAGATATCTTGGTGGCCTGGCTATGACCTCGATAAGACAATCTGTTCTTATCAACCTGCCAGACAAGGCACTGTGTGACTTCAAGCTACTGAAAGAAAATAGTTCTCCGTAAACATAAGCATGTTAGTCTACATTTGGGCTTCCAAAAATTATCCCTCTAAAAATGGGTGTTAACTCAGACATTTATAGCACATTAAGAGACCGTTCAGCCCATCATGGCTGTGCCAGTCAAGAAAGATCTGACAACAATATTGTCAGTTTCCAGCTTTTGGCCCATAGTCCTGGAGGCTATGGCAATACAAGAGAGTAACTAAACACCTGTTTAAGTGTTACGAGAGTCGCCAGCCTTTCGAGAACCAGTTCCAAACTCACACCACCCTTTGTGAAAAATTCTCCTCTACTCTTCTTCTTCCCTCAACCTCATACCTCCTGGTTTTCAATCCCTCTATCAATGGAAAAAAGTGCCTCCCTACCACTCTATGCCTCTCCGAATCATTTACCTCACTCAATCTTCTCTGCTCCAAAAAACATAGCCCCAGCCAATCCAAGCTTTCCCCATGGATTAAACACTACAGCTCATCCTTGTAAATCTCCTCTGCACCTTCTCTAATGCTATTGCATCCTTCCTATAATGTGGTGACCAGAACTGCACAAAGTACTCTTGTTATGGCCTAATCAGCATAACCACCTTGCTCTTTAATTTTATGCCCTGGCTAAGATAAGCAAGAAAAACAAAAGTTATCTTGACCATCTTACCTACCTAGCCTTCCTTCCTCAGGGATCTGCGCACCAAGTCCTTCTGATCGCCAGTATTTTCCAGCATGCTATAATCCCTTGCATTGTTAGCTCTTCTGAAGTGCATGACCTCACACTTTTCAGGGTTCAATTCCATTTCCCACTGCTCTTCCCAGTTTGCCACTCCACTCATATCCTCCTGTGATTACTGACTATCCTCCTCACTATTTAGTACCTTGCCAGTTTTCATGTCATCCACGAACTTTATCATACCTCTGACATTTTAGTGCCAGTCATTAAAGTACACCATTAACAGCAAGGGCTCCAACACTGAGCACTGTGGAACCCCATTGGAAACAAACTTCCAGTCCCAGAAACACCTCTCCACCATCGTCCAACATTCATGCTGACTGCATAAATGAATGAACCACTGACGCGGGTGTGGGTAGTCACAGAATCTTGTTCTTTGTTGACAGAAAGCACATGTACATGCACAATGTCTGTTTCAACCCCAACAAAATTGTGACAGCTTTTCTCTGGTTCATTTCCCAAATCAATACCATGACCAATCCGAGTCAACATGACTGGTTTAAAGTCTAGCTGTTAATTGTCAGTCATCTTTAACTGGTACCATCTCCATTGTGACACATCGCAATTGGAGACAACTTTCCAACCAAACCATCTCTGCTCATACAATAAAAACATTTCTATTCATTGCAAATTGTCCTATTGAATGTAAGATGACAAAAGAGACAGTCAAAATTTTTGAATTTGCTGTCATTATGAGGTCAAATACAAGAACACCAGATTTCAAAGGATACAATAATTCACAACATCTTTGGAAATGTTTTGCGACTTTTGAAGTTTGGTTTTCTAGTATCTATCCTATGCTTGCAAGCTGTAAATATATCACACATAGTTGTTTTCTCAGCAATGCATCAACTCTGTACCACCATACAATTATCTTTTTTCAACCCTGCAAATAAACTTCCTCACGCTTCGTTTCATCTTCATTTATGGCCTTATTAACCCGTGGCACTACTTCTAGTGACATGTGCATTTAAAGTTCCAAATCCCTTTGCTCCTCTTGTTTAACTTTTTTAAAATGATAGATTACCTCCTTAATTTTCTTAGCAAAATATAATGCCTCACACATGCCTTTGTTCAAGTTTATTTGTCAATTAAATGCCCATTCTGCAGATTTAATAATAATTTCTTTTCGGTTTTTGCAGTGCTCCTTAGTATTGACTACTTCCCCAGCCCCACACCAAAAGGGAGCGTCATCCACAAGCTGCAACAAGAATGAGAATGAGACAAGAGAAAGTAGTGTGATGATGCTGTCACTTTGTCAAGGTCATTTTATCCTTGGTTTTTTTTTAAACAGAGGCTACAAAAGCAGAGGTGCCGAGGAATCTGGGAAGAGCCTAGTTTAACAATGGCAGGGGAGTGGCTGGTTCTCCCAGTTCAGGATTGTTCTAGTTTGGTTTTAACTGTGGCAGTCACAAGATGCTGGAGTCCAGGAAGGCTGCAAGCTTTAGCAAATGATTCCCAATTGGCTTTCTCTCTGAAATCTCTTTGCCTGTGTTTCAATTGACATTTTTTGGCTGGGTGTTATGGGATGTTACTGGATTAGAATAGTTCCTCAGCTAAGTTGCTGCATTGGGTCCATTAACTTGTCCAATTGTTGAGTTATTCTAAATTCCATTTTATTTTGTACATGTTACAACTGTAGTGTTTAAATAAATCCTGTTTACTTAAAGTTGAGTGGTTTGACTAGCTGCATCACACCTAAAGTATCCACTTCACATCTGCCTTTAAAATAAGAAAAAAGTTAGGGTCTGGGCTACCTACTTAAAATATTTTGAGGGGGTCTGGCCTGGTCCATAACAGTAGGAGCAAGAGTTGAGAGAGAAAGAGGGAAAGGCAGATGAGAGGTCGAGTGTAAGACATTTGGGACGGTGGGGGGAAATAGGCAAGAGAAAGCACAAGTGGAGAGGGAGAGTGCATAAGAGGGCAAGAAAGCAAGCAAAGCTAACAGACAAAGTGAAGAACAAAATGAGGGTCGGGGGCGGAGGAAGAGCAGCAAAGTGATAAGGTAACTAGACTAGTAATCCAGCATTGAAAAGTGTGGCACTGGAAAAGCACAGCAGGCCAGGCAGCATCCAAGGAGCAGGGGAGTCAATGTTTTGGGCATAACCCCTTACCCTTCCTGAAACATCGACTCTCCTGCTCCTCAGATGCTGCTTGACCATCTGTGCTTTGCCAGCGCCAGACTTTTCGATTCTGATCTGCAGTATCTGCAGTCCTCACTTTCTCTTAGTAATCCAAAGGCCCACACTATTGTTCTTATGACATGGATTCAAATCCCATGACAGGAGCTAATGGAATTTCAATTCCACAAATAAATCTGAAGAACAAAGCCTGTCTCAGTAATAATGTCCATGCATCATGGATTGTGTGGAAAACCTGTCTGTTTATTAAGAAAGGAAATCTGCCATCCACAGCCAGTCTGACCTACATTGACGCCAAACCCACAATAACATTTTTTTCTCTTCACTTGCCCTCTGAAATGGCCAGGGGAACCATTCAGTTTTAAGGGCAACTAAGGATCAGCAACTAATTCTGGTCCTGCCAGAATAAAGTGAAAAAATAGAGAGAGGGCATGATTTACTGAGAAACAGAGTTTGAGAAGGTAAACAGAGTGAGAATATGAGACAGAGAGGGAGAGAGAGAGATATGACAAAACTGAAAAAGGGCCAGTGAGAGTTGGGGGGCAAGAATGAATTGCAGAGAGGCTACAATTCCATTGTCCACATCCATAGATCCCTCAAAGCTGCCTATGTTGATAGAGTTGCTAAGTAGGTGTACGGTGTACAGTGTGTTGGCTTTCATTAGCAGCGGAACTGAGTTTAAGAGCTGGAAAGTTATGCTGCAGCTCTATAAAGTCCTGGTTAGACTACAATTGGAATATTATGTTCAGTTCTGGTCACCTTATTAATAGAAAGGATGTGGAAGCTTTAGAGAGGGTGCAGAGGAGATTTACCAGGATGCTGCCTGGACTGGAGCTCATGTCTGATGAAGAGAAGTTGAGGGAGCTAAGGCTTGTGTCTTTGGAGTGAAGAAGGATGAGAGGAGACTTGATAGAAGTGTACAAGATGATAAGAGGCATAGATAGAGTGGATAGCCAGAAACTTTTTCCCAGGGCAGAAATGGCTATCATAATTTTAAGGTGACTGAAGGAAGGTTTAGGGAAGATGTCAGAGGTATGTTTTTTACACAGAGAATGGTGGGTGCGTGGATTGCACTGCCAGCAGTGGTAGTAGAATCAGACATCTTAGGGACATTTAAGCGACTCTTGAATAGGCACATGGATGATAGTAAAATGAAGGGTTTGTAGGTTAGTTTGATCTTAGAGTAGGATAAAAGGTCGGCACAGCATCAAAGGCCGAAGGGCCTGTACTGTACCGTACTGTTCTATTTTCAATGTATTAGACCTCAGTGTCCCTGGGCTAGCAGGGGGAAAGAATAGAATGCTTACAGAAACAAATGATTCTTGCAAGAGAAAAGATAGGTTTACTATGATGCTTTCCCACAATCAAACAACTGGACTCATACCTGAGGAATAGCCATTTGTTTAAATCATCAGATGGATGCAGAAAAGTATTCCATTCCAAACATTTATATTCCACTCGAAGGTGAGACAATGGACTAAAAAGAATTATATGGGAATATAAATTAATTTCAATATTAATGACAAGTCTAGGTTGCTTTGATCTGAACTTCATCAGTATCTGAAATGTGTGTTCCCCATGTGCAAAACTAAATGTACAGAGAAAGTTAGCTTCTGCATTTGAAAAAAATACAGAACATGTTTATTATTGTTTCCAATCAAACCTACTTACCCTTCATTTTACTATCATCCATTTTACTATTTGTTTCTGAGGTTATTTCCTCTACTCCCAAATCCCTTATGGTAAAAACTGAGCCTTATGTATGTATGTTGGAGAGCATACTCAGGATTGACAATGGCGGCATGTATCATTGTAAATTGTAGACAGAGAGTTTGCACATTCTCCCCGTGTCTGTGTGGGTTTCCTCTGGGTGCTCCAGTTTCCTCCCAAAATCCAAAGATGTGCAGATTAGGTGAATTGGCCATGCTAAATTGCCCATAACATTCAGGGATGTGTAGGTTAGGTGCATTAATTAGGAGTAAATGTAGAGTAATGGGTTTGGGTGGGATACTCTTCGGAGGGGCTACGTTGACTTGTTGGGCCAAATGGCCTGTTTCCATACTGTAGAGATTCTATGATCATTTGATGTATGAGTTTAAACTGAATGAATTCAACTGTGTAGCCATATCTGCATTCTGCACACTCAGCACAGAACATGCATCAAAGCTTCGGATTCATTTGATGAATACTGAGCAGGATACTGATCCTCTTGAACAATTGTTCAGCTTTTCTCAATGGTCTAAACACAACTTTAACCATTTCTGCAACTCAGACCTGGATTTACGCTTCCAATTGAGCATTCCATTTTCAAAGTCTGGGCTCTCAAGACATGGCATCATTTTTATTTTCCAAAATAAGATATCTGACCATTTGCAACGCAAAACGTGCGCACAGCCAATTCACATGTTTTATACGAGAAAAGGTGCTGGTTCTGACATTATTTATGAGGACTTTCAGAAACTATTTAGTCACAGTAAAAACAGCAGGACATATCAGATGAACACATAGCTGAAGAGATGGTGTGAGGGGGATGGTTTTAGCTTCTGGGCATTGGGACAAGTTTAGAAGAAAGTCGGACCAGTACAAACTGGGCAGGACCAGGACTGATGCCTCAGTGGTTGGGGAGGGCTTAAACTAAATTGGCAGGTTGATGGGAACCTGTGTAAGGGGTCAGCAGAAAGGGAATCAAGAACAAGAACAAAAGATAGAAAGGGAAATAAGAGAAGTGATAAGCAGAGGAACCAAACAAGGCCAGAGTAAAAGGAAATAGTGGGTATGGAAGAAGAAACATTAAAAAAAGACAAACCTCAACCCTTTGTCACTGAGTGCATAGTGCACTTGAGATAATGTGGATGAATTAGTCACACAAGTAGATATAAATGGGTATGATGTAGCTGGGATTATGGCGTCACAGCTATAGCGTGACCAGGGATGGGAATGAAACATCTAGCCATATTCAGTACTTAGGAAAGTCAGACAAAAAGGAAAAGGGGATGAAGGTGCATTTACTGGTTAAAGAGAATATAAACACAATATTGACGAAAGGTACTAGCGCAGAATTTGTCAAATTTGTGTGGTAGAATTGAGAATTAGCACAGGGCAAAAATATGAGTGAGCAGAGCATTTCATTCACCATTAGGAATAGAATTAGCTTTATTGTCACACGTATTCAAGTGAGTACAGTGAAAAGTGTAAGAGTCGCTGCTTGGCACCATCTTAGGTACAAAGGTCCCTAGGTTCAGCTTTTTCAGTTACAGTTCTTAAGAACAAATTATAAAATGGAGGAAAGAAACTTCAGAACAATGGTCTTCCAACCCAGTCTATGTTGACATCTAGCCTCCAGTTAGTACCAGGCCTTGACTTTAGACCATGCCTGGCTTCACCTCAGGACTAATGAGGCTGAGAGATCACTCTGGAATCACCCCGAGACTAGAAGGCCACACTGCAGTGGTGACTTTGAGAATTAAACATGGTATCAGAGATTCATGCAGGAAAAGAACATCTGATTATGGGTGATTTCAATCTGCATATAGTTTTGCCAAATCAAATTCATCACAATACCACAGAGGAGGAACTCTGGATTGTATCTGGGATGGTTTTCTGGACCAATGCATTGAGAAACCAACTTGAGAACAGGCTCTCTTAGACCAGGAATTATGCAACAAGAAAGAAATAATTGGTAGTGTAGTTGTAAGAGACCTTTTGGGGATGAGTGACCATAATATAATAGAATTCTTCATCAAGGTGGAGAGTGCGGCAGTTGGTTCTGAGACGAGGGTTCTGAATCCAATATACAGGAAACAATGATGGTATAAGGTGAGAGTTGGCAATGACTGCTTGGGAAAGGTCATTGAAAGGAAATGACAATGGATACACAAACGCGACCATTCAATCAGTGAATGAGTGAATTACAAAAGTTGTTTATTCCTGTCTGGCATAAGAGTTGAGAGAACAGTGACCAAACCATGGCTTAGGATGGAAGTTAGAAAGAGTACAAGTTGTAAAAAAGAAACAGGCATACAAATTGGCAAGAAAAAACAACAGATCTGAGGATTGGGAACAGTTCAGATGTCACCAAGGGAGGGCCAAGAGGTTAATTAAGAAAATAGAGCATGGGATTCAACATACAGGGAACATAACTTAAGGGAACATAAGGCTGTAAATGTTTCTAGAGGTACGTAAAGAGAGAAGGATTGGTGAAAACTCATGTAGGTCATTTACAGTCAGAAACGAGGTAATTTATAATGGGGAGCAAAGAGATGGCTGATGAACTGATTTCATACTTTGCTTTTGTCTTCACAAATGGCGTACCATAATTGATGGGGAACACAGGGTCTAGTGAGAGAGACGAACAGAAGCAAATCTGTTTTAGCAGAAAAATGGTGTTGGAGAAATTGATGGGATTGAAAGATGGTAAATCCCCAGAGCCTGATAATCTTCATCCTAAACTACTTAAGGAAGTGGCCATAGGAATAATAGTTGCAGTGGAAGTCATCTTGCAAATTCCTTTAGACTCTGGAACATTTTCTACAAATTGTAGGGTTGCTAACATAACCCCACTATTTAAACAAAAGGAGGCAGAGAGAAAACAGGGAATTGATAGACCAGTGTGGCTGATGTCAGTAGTGGGGAAGATGCTAGAGTCCATTATCATGGATTTAACAGCAGAGCACTTAGAACACAGTGGTGGAATCAGACACAGTCAGCGTGGACTCACAAAAAGGAAACGATGCTTGATAGATCTACTGGAATGCTTTGAGGATGTAACTAGTAGAGTTGATTGAGCAGGCCAATGGATGTGCTTCATTGGATTTTCAGAGGCTTTGGACAAAGTCTTACCAAAGAGAATAAATTAAGGCGCAAAGGTTTGGGAGTACATTGAGATGGATAGAATATTGTTTAGCAGACAGGAAAATAGAAGTATGGATAAATGGGTCTTTTTGTGAATGGCAGGCAGTGACTGGTGGAGCACCACACCAATCAACACTGGGACCCAAGTATTCACAATGTGTTAATAATTTAGATGAGAGAACTAACATGTAATATCTTAAAATTTTGCAGTTGACACAAAGCTGGGAGGACAGGTGAGCTGTGAGGAGGATGCAGTGCGATCGGGACAGGTCAAATGAACAGGCAAATACAAGGCACATGCAGTATAATGTGGATAAATGTAAGAATATCCACGTTTGTAGCAAAACTAAAAGGCACATTAGTATTTGATTGACTCTAACTTGAGAAAGGAATGTTCAACAAGAGCAGGGTGCCCTTGCTCACCTGTCACTGGAAGTAAACATTCAGGTGCAGCAGGCAGTAAAGAAGTATACCGTATGGTGGCCTTTGTAGCAAGAGGAACCAAGTACAGGAATAAGGATGTCTTGCTGCAATTATACAGAGCATTGGTGAGCCATACCTGGAATACTGGGTGCAGTTTAGGTCTCAGTGTCTTTGGAAGGATGTTCTTGCGATGGAAGTTGTTCAACTGGAATCCTGGGATAGCAGGACCAAGTACAAGGAGAGATTGAGTCAGTTGAGATTGTATTCACTGGAGTTTGGAGCAATGAGGGTGGATGTTACGAAACTTATAAAATTTTTAATAGGTTAGATGCAGGAAGGATCTTCCTAATGGTAGGGGAGTCCAGACCAGGGGTTCATAGTTTAAAGACGAGGGGTGTTAGGACTAAGATGAGAAAGTCCTTCAACTGAAGATTGGTAAGCCTGTGGAATTCAGTACTGCAGAAAGTGATAGAGGCCAAAACATCACGCATTTTCAAGAAGGAGGTACATAAAGGTCTTGTGGTTAAAGAGATCACAGGATATGGAGTGAGGGCAGGATTAGGGTATTGATGATCAGCCACAATCATATTGAATGGTGGAACAGGCTAGAAGGGACAAATGGCCTACTCCTGCTCCTATCTTCAAAGTTTCTACATATAATCAACAAAAACAGGTTGGGTTAGGTCACTGAGCCGGATATCTGGTTTGCAATGCAGACTAACACAAACAGGATGGGGAGAGGTTAACATGAAGGATTCTTTTTGTCAACCTGCACCCTTAACCTGGTGACCCTCAGGTTAAAACACACCACCAGTCAGCTGTCTAATCCGGGAGGGTGATGGCGACTTGTCCTCAACTATTTTCAATGCATTTCCTTCGATAAGACTGTGTACTAAGATTGAAGTTCAGGGACTGAAGGCACATTATTGAGCTGGTTATGAAATTGGCTGAGTGGCAGGTCACGGTGAAGATAATGTTCAGGCTGTCAGGTCGTGATTAATAACAAGCATTAATACAGAGTCCTCTACTATTCACTCCATTATAAAAGAGCTTAGACGATCACATAGAAAACCAATGTTTGCTAATGCTGCAAAGATAGGCAGTATTGCAAATAATGCAAAAGAAGTAAAAAAAAATCAAAAAGGTACAGAGATCAAGTGAGAGGAAAAAAAATCCAATGTCAACAAGAGTGAGATCAATCACTTGAAATGTATAAGGGTACTTCCTAAATGGTGAAAAGTTAAACACAGCAGTATTCCAAATAGACTGGAGGGTTAAGGCTTATAGATTGTTAATGTTTTATGGGCAGTAACTTGCAATAAAAACTAAGGAAAGGAACTGCTGTAAATTTCTGCCCAATACTGGTTGGAAAACCCAGAAGTTGTATTGAGGGATTTTCAGAGGGCAAACAACTAGTGAGCTGCAATTCCGAGGGATTAGGTTGGAATATCCGCCTGGAATCTTACTCCATTTTATTTAAAATGGCAGTCATTTCCCAAAACTCTCCGTCGTTTCATCTCTTACTTTTCTTTCAGCACCTGCCAGAAGTTTACGTTATTGTCCAAACCAGTCACTGCTGTAAACAACATTGCTGAGGCACAGCAATGCTTCTTTTCATTAGCTTACATTTGCTTACATTACTGAAACCTCTGTTCGGGTGTGATATTTAGAGCATTCACACCTATCCACACCCATGCTTCTGCTGGACAATGAAGATTTCATGCCAATCTTCAAAACTCAAAGTCCCAAACCATACTCTTACATTGAGGAGTGAGCTTGACCTCAAAGTTGAAAAGTTGTGGGCTCAAGTCATAAATCCAGAGACCTGAGCACAAAATCCCTGCTGACATTTCAGTGTTGCACTGTTGGATGTATTGTCTCTCCATCGCAATGACAAACCAAAATCCCAGAGGTCGATTATAAAACAATGCATGCCAATCTTTGTCCCTAAACCAGTACCACCAAAACAGAGAATCTGATCCCTTATAACATAGATTCATAGAATCCCTACAATGCAGAAAGAGACCATTTGGTCCATCGAGTCTGTGCCAACCCTCCAAACAGCACCCCATCCAGCCCCCTACCCTATTCTCCTAACCCCACGTTTCCCATTGCTAACCCACACTAGCCTGCACATTCCTGAACATTATGGGCAATTTATCATGGCCAATCCACATAACCTGCACATCTTTGGATTATGGGAGGAAACCGGAACACCCAGAGGAAACCAGCACAGAAACGGGGAGAATGTGCTAACTCCACTCTTCAGCTACCCAAAGCTGGAATTCAACCTGAGTGAAGCAGCAGCGCTAACAACTGAGCTGACCTAAACATAGCAAGTTAAGAATAATGCTGTGTGTAAATGTATTATTGTGCTTCTTGCACAATTTCACCGATTATAGTCCAAAATTAATGTCATTGCTGCAATCACTTTGGGAAATCCTGGAGTTGTCATAGACACCATCTAAATGCACTAATTAATGCCTTAACTGGAGCCACCAAAATAATTAACCAGTCAGATATTGCATCTTGTTCTTAAAGGATGTTACTGGTGCTGAATGAATGTCATATTTTCTGGCATACAAAAGTGACATTTTGCAAAGGTGAGGCATGATATATATGCAGCTGCCATCAAATGTTCCGAAGTGATTAAAGGCATTCACAATAAACTGCACCAACTATTGATGAACCTATTTCCAAATGTCATTTCCGCTATGATAAGACCAAAGTTCAAACTGATGAAACAGTCAGGTTGTCTGTGACAAGCCCACTGCACTCACTGAGCAGTGAATAAATAACTGGGCAGCTTGACTCAGCATGCACAATCTCACAGTCAATCATCAGACACATCAGGAATATCATGAATCACCATGGCAACCAGCACTCCAGCATTCAGAAACAATCTGAAAATTGCAGCTTCACTCACATCCCTCGAAACAAATGTGACAAAAAAAGGGATACTGAACAAGAATTCCAGAATCTTCCCAGTTCGTAGAGGCAAGAAACTTGGGAAATAGCAGGACCCGGTGCAGTCCCACCTCGTTGCATTCTTGCTACAAACACTGCAAGAACATGATTAAAATTACTGCAAACAATGCAGTAGCCAGAAGCTAACAACTCTTGAAACAGGTTACAGTCCTTGAGAATTTTGAGGATAGCAAAAATCTGCCTTTTCTACCATTCATAAATGGCCTTTTTCTGCGGACAATTACTCAAAATTGGTAAATCATTACCATAGAAAGAAACAAAAAGACAAGTGCACCAGACAGTCTGTAATTTCTGCAACTAGGGCAGCACGGTGGCTAAGTGGTTAGCACTGGTTCCTCACAGCATCAGGAACCCAGGTTCAATTCCAGCCTTGGGCCATTGACTGTGTGGAGTTTGCACATTCTCCCCATGTCTTCGTGCGCTTCCTCCGGGTGCTCCAGCTTCTTCCCACAGTCCAAAGATGCGCCGGTCAGGAGAATTGGCCATGCTAAATTGCCCATATTGTTAGGTACATTAGTCAGAGGGAAATGGGTCTGGGTGGGTTACTCTTTGGAGGGTCGGTGTGGTCACATTGGGTCGAAGGGCCTGTTTTCACACTGTAGGGAATCTAATCTAATCTAAGTGCAAACGAGAAAAGAGCTATGCAAGGTACGTTAGTTTAGTTTGAATCAAACTGAATTTAGTCTAAGACTTATCTTGTTCCTGGAAACCAATCAAGGACGATAGAAAGACCAACATGACGACCATTCTCTGCAGCCAAGATAAAAGAAAGCTCAGAAACCCACTGAGTTAGTATCATCAAAACCTGACCATCATGCAAGTCTTGACAGAAAATGGATAGGTCATCAGATCAGATCCAATCAATCTAGAATCGATCAATACGGATTAATGGGGCTGAGGTTTGATGTGATAATAATGTGATTTGAACACATACGTGGCCAAAAGAGTATGAAAAAGAAAGTCTTATTCACTGACATCGATTATTACAAACTGGGAAACGAAACTAAGGATAAACAAGAACTATACACACTTTACACATGGAAGGACCATGTGGGTTACAATGGATTCAGGAATTCTTTTGTCTGCCTCTCTTCCTTTCCCATTTGTCTTTCCTCCATCAAAGATGCAACTCACTCATTTCTAGTAACAGTCCATTCAAATGCTCCAGCTGCCCTCCCTCAACATCACCACCTAGGAATATTGTAACACACGCAGGCCAGTCAGCCATTCAATGAAATCATGGCTGATCTGTGGCTTAACTTCATATACCTGCCTTCCGTCCGGATCATTTGATGTCATAGCACTGTTCACTTCAATTGACAAAACTCTAGCCAGAAAGACAATAGCCAACCTCCAGGGCAGGCAGAACAGACAACATGACGGGGAACCTATTAACAAGGACTGCATACTCAAACTACTAGATCTGTGCTTGATGACACACTTCACATTCAACAACCAAATATATGAACAGATCAATGGGATACCTATGGGCTCACCCAACTCTGGGCTCATCGCAGAAGCAGTGATGCAAAGATTGGAACAAACAGCCCTCCCTCAAATCCAACCCAAACTCTGGACTAATTATACAGATAACACTTTTGTTTTCATTCAGGGAAGAAAAATCAAGAACACACACCGGATTATCAACACCTTGCTCACAGTGATCAGATTTAGATTAGATTAGATTACTTACAAGATTAGATTAGATTAAATTACTTAGTGTGGAAACAGGCCCTTCAGCCCAACAAGTCCACACCGACCCGCCGAAGCGCAACCCACCCATACCCCTACATTTACCCCTTACCTAACACCATGGGCAATTTAGCATTGCCAATTCACCTGACCCGCACATCTTTGGACTGTGGGAGGAAACTGGAGCACCCGGAGGAAACCCACGCAGACAAGGGGAGAACGTGCAAACTCCACACAGTCAGTCGCCTGAGTCGGGAAGAGGAGGAAACAAGAGAGGAGAAAACCAACAATCAAAATTCTGGGTAATCCAAGATGGAGAACAGGGTACAATTACAGCTATAAAAGCTGCTCCTTTTTTGATATATTTTAGGTGTTGGAAGTGATTTCCTCAAATTCTAGGAGCAACAATTACTATTTTATATGCTGTTGCACTGTTTTGGAATTTTGGGGGGAAAATGATCAAAACAATGAAGTTTGCACATTCTCTGTGTCTGTGTGGGTTTCCTCCAGGTGCTCTGGTTTCCTCCCACAGTCCAAAGAATTGTAGGTTAAGTGAATTCACCATGCCAAATTTGCCCATAATGTTCAGGGACGTGTAGGTTAGGTACATTAGTCAGGGTAAATATAGGGTAGGGGGAATGGATCTGGGTGGGTTACTCTTCGGAGGGTAGTGAGGACTTGTTGAACCTAACGGCTTGTTTCCACACTGTAGGGATTCTCTGATTCAATGAATGGCACTTTAAAAAGGAAGATAAACAAAGGCAGTCATCACATGGTCAGAGAAACAAACCTAGGCTGTTATCTGACACAGCAGAGAATCTGAACAGTTACTGCCTTTGCTGTTTGAGTTCAAGTATTTCTGGACATCAGAGTGTATCGAGGAAAACATGACTAACAACTGACCTAGGAGGAACCTGTGTGGGAGAGCTGACAGCACAGGAACAGATTATTGCAAGAGATTTTAAGTGTAACCTTGCTGTAAACCTAGCGAATAGAGTGGGTTCTTTCTGGATTTTATGTTTTATTGAGATCTGCCTCTTGATTAGATTTAAAAAATATAAACCATGAGTATTAGGTTAGCCTGGTGCAATGGTTTTTAGAGCAATAAGATGATGTTATTTTCTGGATCTGTAGATTGTGAAGCAAAGATGGCCTTTAGAGAAGTGATGTGATCTTCCTGTTGTATGTGGGAATTTCAGGAGAGTTTCCATGTTACTGATGATTATGTCTGCTGGAAGTGTCTTTGGTTGTGAATCCTATCATATCGCATGGATTACTTGGAGCAGCAGTTAGAGACAATGAGGAATTTACAGGAGCTAGAGGGTGCGATGGATAGCAGTTATAGGAAGAATGAAAAGCTGCAGATACGGTCAGGTAGATGGGTTAACTCCTGGAAAGGTAGGAGGGGTAGGCAGGTAGTGCAGGAGTCTCCTGTGGCTATCCCCATCTCAAACAAGTACGCTGTTTTGGAAATTGTAGGAGTTGATGGACTCTCAGGGGAATGTAGCATGTGCAGCCAAGTTTCTGGTACCAAGAATGACTTTAATATAAATGAGGGGTACGTCAGGTTCCAAGCGATCAATTGTGATAGGGGACTCTCTAGTCCGAGGCACAGACAGATGTTTCTGTTGCTAGCAGCATAAAATCAGAATGGGGTGTTGCCTCCCTGGTGCCAGGATCACAGATATCTCAGAGAGGGTGCAGAATGTTCTCAAACGGGACAGGGATCAGCAGTAGGTGGTTGTACACATCAGAATTAACGACATAGGAAGGGAAAAGGATGAGATTCTGAAGGGATAATACCGAAAGTTAGGCAGGAATTTAAAAAGGTAGTAATATCTGGATTACTCCCGGTGCCAAGAGCTAGTGAGGATTGGAATAAGATGATGGAGTAGGTGAATGTGTGGCTGAGGAGCTGATGCAGGGGAGAAGGGTCCACGTTTTTGGATCATTGAAATCTCTTCTGGGGTAGAAGTGGCCTGTACAAGAAGGACAGATTGCACCTGAATTGGAAAGGGACTAATATACTGGCAGGGAAATTTGCTAGAGCTGCTTGGGAGTATTTAAGGTGGGGGTCCGGAACCCAGGGAAATAGTGAGGAAAGAGATCAATCTGAGACCGGTACAGTCCAGAAATTGAGCGAGTCAAAGAGTAAGGGCAGGCAGGGACAAAGCCGAGAACAAGGTAGGACCGATAAATTAAACTGCACTCATTTTAGTCCAAGAAGACTAACAGGGAAGGCAGATGAACTCAGGGCATGGTTAGTAACATAAGGCTGGGTTATCAAAGCAACTACAGAAACGTGACTCAGGAATGGACAGGACTAACAACTTAATGTTCCAGGATACAAATGTTATGCAAAGGATAAAAAGTGGGGGCAAGAGAAGAGAGTGCTTGGTGTTTTTGATAAGGGATAGCATTATGACTGTACCTAGGGAGGATATTCCTGGAAATACATCCAGGGGAAGTTATTTGGGTGGAACTGAGAAATAAAGGGATGATCACCTAATTAGGATTGTACTATACACCCCCCAGTAGTCTGTAGGAAAATGAGAAATTTGTAAAGCGATCTCAGTTATCTGTAAGAATAATAGGTTGGTTATGGTAGGGGATTTCAACTTTCCAAACATACACTGGGACTGCCATCGTGTTAAGGGTTTAGATGGAGAGGAATTTGTTAAGAGTGTACAAGAAAATTTTCTGATTCAGTATGTGGGTGTACCTGCTAGAGAAGGTGCACAACGTGACCTACTCTTGGGAAATAAGGCAGGGCAGGTGACTGAGGTGTCAGTGGGGGAGCACCTTGGGGTCAGTGATCATAATTATATTAGTTTTAAAATCATGATGAAAAAGGATAGACCAGATCTAAAAGGTGAAGTTCTAAATTGGAGGATGTTGATGGTATTAGGCAAAAACTTTCAAAAGTTGATTTGGGGCAGATGTTTGCAGGCAAAGGGATGGCTGGAAAATGGGAAACCTTCAAAAATGAGATAATGAGAATCCAGAGACAGGAAATCCTGTTAAGGTGAAAGGAAAGGCTGGTAAGTGTAGAGAATGCTGAATGACTAGACAAATTGAGTTTTGGTTAAGAAAAATAAAAGGAGCATATGAGCTGAAAATGTGTTGCTGGTTAAAGCACAGCAGGTCAGGCAGCATCCAAGGAACAGGAAATTCGACGTTTCGGGCCGGTAGAGACAGCAGAGATTGAGTGAATCCTTACAAGTGTACAAAGGCAGTAGGAGTATACTTAAGAGGGAAATCAGGAGGGCAGAAAGAGGACATGAGAAACTTTGGCAAATAAGGTTAAGGAGAACCAAAGGGATTCAACAAATACATTATGGATAAAAGGATAACTCGGGAGAGAATAGGGCCCTTCAAAGACCAGTGAGGCAGCCTACATGTGGAACTGCAGGAGATGGGGGAGATACTAAATAAGTATTTTGCATCAGTGTTAACTGTGGAAAAAGGCATGGAAGATATAGACTGTGGGTAAATAGATGATGACATCTTGAAAACTGTCCATTTAAAGAAGAGGAAGTGCTGGATGTCTTAAAAGGTAAAAGGTGGATCAATCCCCAGGACCTAATCAGGTGTAGCCTGGAACTCTGTAGGAAGCTAGGGAAGTGATTGCTGAAAGCCACAGGTGAGGTGCCCAAAGACTGGAGGTTGGCTAATGTGGTACCACTGTTTATGAAAGGTGGTAAGGACAAGTCAGAGAACTATAGACCTGTGAGTCTGATATTGGTGGTGGGCAAGTTGTACCAGCCACTACAACGAACAACTGGAACTGCAACCAGATGCAACAGGAAAGAACCAGATAAACTCCAGAAGACACAGTACAACAGAGCTTTACAGGAGGCTCCAAAGCACTGAAGATGTGACCTAGACAGGGGACAAAACATCTGCAAACCAACTTCCCAGCTTGGTGAATATACCTAAAACTACAACAACCAGCACCTGAGCTACAAATCTTTATGCAAACCTTGAATCCCTTAATATCTTTGCTTAAGAAACATTTGCTGAGCTCAGAGTTAAAACTGACAACTGATCCAGCATCCACAGCCAACTGTAGAAGAGACTTCCAAACATCTACTACCCTTTGTGTGTAGAAGTGCTTCCTGACATCTCCTCTGATCGGCCTGGCTCTAATTCCCAGATTATGTCCCCTCATTCTAAAATCCCCAACCAGTGGAAACATTTTAGCTTCATCTAGCTTGTCTTTTCCTGTTTCCTGCTCCTGAACAACTGCACAATACCCATCACCATTACCACCTCCTGTTGCAATATACTTTCCGAAATTGCGATGCTCGGAAAGCACAGCCAGTCAGGCAGCGTCCAAGGAGCAGGATGCTGTCCCGCTCCTGGGGTGCTGCCTGACTGGCTGTGCTTTCCCAGTACCATACTTTTTGAGTCTGATCTCGAGCATCTGCAGTCCTCCCTTACTCCTTTCCAAAATTGCTTCAGCTTTTAATTTCTTCATGGTCAGAAGCAGTTCAACTTGCAATGAGATTGAATCAGTGTAATTCTCAATCTCTCTGGCATTTCTACAGATGAATGTAGCTATGGCTACCACTCTAACAGTAGCAGCTAGCCAACTGGTCTAGTTAGGACTATGAACTATGGCAATGTTTCTGAAATCACAGAGATCTTTGAAACAATGGGCATCTCCATTCTAATGAGGCAGGTACCAAGCAGATAAATTCGATTAGATTACTTACAGTGTGGAAACAGGCCCTATGGCCCAACAAGTCCACACTGACCCCCAAAGCGCAACCCACCCAGACCTATTCCCCTACATTTACCCCTGCACCTAACACTACGGGCAATTTAGCATGGCCAATTCACTAACCTGCACATTTTTGGACTGTGGGAGGAAACCGGAGCACCCGGAGGAAACCCACGCAGACACGGGGAGAATGTGCAAACTCTACACAGTCACCTGAGGTGAAAAATGCAGGCATACTTCCAAGGAACTACACAGGGGGCCACTGGCATCTTTTCACAATCATCTCCACGTGAAGCTGTTGGGCTTTGAAGGCTGTAGTTGCAGCCATAAACCACAGGGACAAACCAGAAGATAGAAGAGTTTGGGAATAAATGGATTGGCCATAGTGGAGCATAAGTCTGAGATATACAAGACAAGTTGTATCAGAATGTGTCATTCACAACTTTTACTGGCTTTTCCTTCTGGGAAGTCATCCTCGATAGTGAAAACCCAACAGCCCTGGCTCGAAAGGATTATTATATTTTTGAAAAGCTTCCACGAGTGTTCAGGAAACTATTGGGGAAAATAGTCAGGGAGAAAATTAATCTCCATTTAGAGAGGCAAGGTTTGATCAGGGATAGTCAACATTGCATTTTCAAAGGGAGGTCACGTCTAACACATCTGGCTGAAATTTTCGAGAAGATGACCAAGTATTTGAATGAGGTTAGGCCAGTCAGTGTAGTTTCTTTAGATTTCAGCAAGGCCTTTGACCAGTTCCTGCTTGATAAAGAGAGTAAAAGCTTTAGGGTAACTTGGCAAGTCGGATCCAAAATTGATTTTGTGACAAGAGACCGAAGGTGGCAGAAGGCTGTTTATGTAGTGGTGTACCACAGGGTGCTGGGTCCCTGTTTGTTGGTTTATGATATTAATAAATATGCAGACGATAATCTGGGATGGATGACAAGTAAGTCTGTGGATGACACATATATTGGCCAGGTGGTTAACAGTGAGGAGGAAGGTGTTAGTTGGATTAGTCAGACGAGCAAATCCGTGATGGATGGAAGTTAACCCTGATAAGTGTGAGGTGATGCACTTTGGAAGAAGGAAGACAACAAGGGAGGACTCAGTGAATGGTAAGATACTAGTTAGATCAGAGGAACAGAGGGATGTTGGATTGCACATTCACATATCCCAAACGGTGGCAGGACAGATTAAAACTAGTGAGGACGACATCCGTAACACTTGTCTTTATCGGTTGTGGCGTAGATTATAAGAGTGGGGTGGTTATGTTGGAGCTGCACAGAACTTTGGTAGGTCCACAGCTGGAGTACAGTTCTGGTCACCACACTATAGGAAGGATGTGATTGCATTGGAAAGGTTTTCAGATGAGATTCACCAAGATGTTGCCTAGGATGCAGCAGTTTAGCTATGAGGAGAGGCTGGATAAACTCACGTTGCTTTCTTCAGAGCAGGCAAAGCTGAGTGGGACCTGATAGAGCTGTACAAAATTACAAAGGGAGTGGACATGATGAAGAGAAAGCAGCTTCTCTTCTTAGTTGAAAGGTCAGTAACAAAAGGACAATTTTAAATAGAAAGGCAGGAGGTCCAGAGGGGATTTAAGGAAAACCACATTCATCCAGAGGGTACTGAGGGTCTGGACTGCACTACTTGGGAAGGTAGTCGAAGTGGGAAACCTCAAAACCTTTAAAACAGTCTTGGCTAAGCACTCGAAATGTCATAACATTCAAGGCTATGGGCCTGATGAAGGTAAGTGGGATCAGAGTGGGTGCCTTTGTGGCAGTACAAACGCAATGGGCCCAAGGGTCTCTTAAGCACAGAGGAACCTCGATTATCCGAACGAGGTAGGCGGGCACTGTTTCATTCGGATAATTGATTTCCTCTCGGGCTTGGAGTTTTCTGTGAAGTCTGCTCCCCATTCAGGCAAAAAGCACACTGCGCATGCGACCTTGCTCCCACCCGCCCCCACCGTCTGCCCGCACCCACCGTCTGCCCACCCCCCCCACCTGCCCCCAACCCGCCCCCAACCCTATACACTCCCACGCCACTCCACTGCCTGCCTCCAACCCTGTCCGCCCCCAACCCCACACCCCCGTCCAACCTCTGTCCAGTCCCTCCTCTCTGGGGCAGCTGAATTGGACACCAATAGTAAGACTGCTGCTGCCTTTGTGGGTTAAGTCTCCAAATAGCGCACACGCACCACGCACACACAGCCGCACACACAGCCGCACACACAGCCGCACACACAGCCGCACACACAGCCGCACACACAACTTTTTACTGCAACTTTTTGACAGGTTCCATCTCTGCCCTGCACAGGACAATGTTGGAGAGATTATCTGGGTGCACCCCTGTGTAGAACTCCAGTGAAAGTGTGGGGGGAGAGAGAAGGCAGGAGGTCAGTCATTTAGAGCTGGTGCCTGGACTGTCCAGTATTATTTTCGGCAGCATTTCAATGAGCCAAGTTCATTTTTCGTCATTGTATCTGTCAACAAAATATGCGGTCAGGATTGAAACAGCTCTTTGATGTAATATTTCTATCAGGGCTTTGAGATCCCCTTTGGATAATCCCATATTTGGATAATTGATGTTCGGATAATCGAAGTTCCTCTGTACTGTCAGATTCGATGAGTTCCTCTGTTTTCAAGGTGTTTTTAATTGCCTCAGTCCCATCCATCTTTCATGGGTGGGCACTGTTGTCCATCCAGAGGTCAGGCCCTGTCACTAGTCTTCCTTGCATGGATGGTAAATATAGAGGTGGCTGTGAGATGGGATCTTGGTGCTGACACAGGCAGGATAGACCATTGGAGTTGGGACTAGAACACCACTGCATAACATTTTCAACATCGATAAGTTTCTGCCCTATGATGACCACAAGGTTGGCCTGATAGCAATCATGAATCCCTCATGGTAAACATTTGGTGCAGCTATGGGTGCTAAGTCAAGGCTGGACGTCTTGCTATCACTCAGGTTTTGCTGCCTCTCAGGGTACCAGAACTTACAAGAACAAAAGGAGAAGCTGTTATAATAGCACGGACGCTAACCTCATAACAACCGTCAACCGTCATAACCCATGTGATGCTTACTCGATGCTACACCATAACAGGCCATTCAAGACAACAATGTTATGCCAGAATTTGGACCCTAGCCTTTTCCCGTCCTGCTTCCTTTATCCATAATATGTCCTGCATTTCCTTTCCCTCTTCATGTACTTATCTAGTTTCCACTTAAATGCATTTGTATCATTCACCTGTACTACTCCAGATGGCATCAAAACCCCTATCCTAAGCATCGACTTAATTATTGAACTCATCAGTTCCCTTCTTGTATTGATGGCCACTGATTTTAGGCTCTCCACAAGTCAATCTCCACACAAAAAGAAAAGGGGACCTCCAGCACACTTAATATTTTGGTGCTTCAAAAGCTGCTAATGTTCCCAGTCAGTTCCTGATGGTGCACTGGTAGTATCCCTACCTCTGAGCCAGGAAATCCAGGTTCTCACCCCTTCTAGAGATGTGCAATAATGTCTCTGAATGGGCTGATTAGAAAACCTTTTTTCTAGGCTGCAGCTCATGTTACGTTCAGTGATCTATTTCCCCACTGCTTCTCCTCATCTCCACAAGCTCCACTCACAGAGCTGCTGGAGACAGGAACACTGTGTTGTAGAATGGGCATATCACAGAGTGTCACAGGCCTCCCATGGAGCGTAACTGGCATAGCTTCCCTCCATTTCTCCTCTGTAAAACAAAGATGCATTGCTACTCTCAAAGGGAAGCCGGTTATGGAATCTTTTGAACTGAAGGAAACAAAAATGGAAGCACCCCAAGGCACAATGCAAATATATAAGTGAGTTAAATTCATCTTCAAGACAATGATATAGCAGCCCTCACAAAGTCTGGCTGCAAAGGATATTCCAGTTTGCACTTAATGGAAAGCCAGGGAGATCAGAAAAGGAGTTGCAACATTAGTTAGAAAGAAAATATCACAGTGGAGAGAAAAATAGTGGGAACAGGCAGTGGAAACATTATAGATAGAAACTAATGAAGAGTGAAGGAAGCAACACCCTGGTGGGAGCTGACTTCTAGACAGCAGTGGTGTCGTGGGAGGGATGTAATAATGCACAGAGATGTAAAACATGTAGCAGATACCATATGGTTTAATGTGAGATTTCAATTTCCATATAAACCAGGAGAGGCAAAAGAGCCCAATCTATAAATTTCCAAATGTCTTGTGGGCAGTTTTCAAGGAAGAGCTTAAGTGCCAAAGGGAAAGAGGATGCAACAGTGAACAGTTGAAATCCTGCGAGTGATGAGAGTATATGGGTTCCACTTTGCATTTTAGCAGGAGATGAGAGAGTCACAACATAATGCAAAATTCGAAGGTATCGGGAAATAAATTGACCTCAGTAAACGAGAGTGACCTTCAACGGGTGGGTCTGAAGACTCTGAAGAGTGGGAAACATGTGCAGTATAAAAAGCTATGTGTGCTCTTAAAATACAAAAGCTTGGTTCAATAATAATGTGCAAGAAACAAGCTAAATTACACAATCAACCTAAATGAGCAAAACAAAATGAGCAAAGAGAAACTGGGGAGAAGTGGTTTCAGTTCAAGACGGATAAGGCTTCTGGCTTTGAAAAAAAATTGGTTCTATTAATGTCATTAATATGTCACAGTTTTAATAGCATGTAAAACTCAAAGGACTCAACCCATTGTATTAATAATACATCTTCTGTTGCAGCACCAGCTACTCTTATCTCATTCGCCTCTTCAAATACGTATTTAATATTTCATTTCTAACTACATTCCTGTCCAGTACTACCCAAATCTTGAGCTGGTGTGACGCCTTTTTAATACCTCAGACTAAGGGAGAGGGGAATGGGAATGGGCATCATTAATTTTTGACCATCACCCCATCTAGCTTAATGCTTTTGCAAAACTTCACTTGGAGGCAGCGAATACATTTTGACTTTTCTTCAGATTTGACAAAAACAGTAGCCAAGCAAAATCTCAATGTCTTTACGAATGCACTTCCTGCCCTCTTATTTTTCATTTGCAATGGAGTCAGCAGAAAGCTAGCCACTGGAGGTGAAATCTCTGTGTGCAAAATTGGTCCACGGTATTAGTTGCAAGTTACTGGCCATGTTCAAAATGACTTTCAGCCTGTTCAGCAAAAGATTGCAGGTCAATGAGGAGTTCAGAAATCTGTTGCACCCAGGAAATACATCTTGGTCCCTTCAGCTCACCACAATCCTCCATCGTCCCACACAACTTCCCCAGTGTAGTCTCCACTCCACTATTACAGCCTTGTAGCTAGAGCCCCAAAGGCACACTGAGAAACTCCACTGGAAGTCCTGACACAGTTCACAAACCCCTGTTCCAGTCTCTGCTCTAGTCTCCACTAACAGTCATAGAGTCATAGAGATGTACAGCACAGAAACAGACCCTTCAGTCCAACTCATCCATGCCAATTAGATATTCGAAACTAATCAAGTTCCAATGTTAAAAATCACAACACCAGGTTACTCTGCTACCTGTCCCAAAATCCACCTTGAAGGATGGTCACCCGAAGGTCCGAGGCCATTGTATATCTTATACGTTGCGGGCAAGGATGCCCGGAGGCATGGTACATTGGGGAAACCGAGCAAAGGCTACGATAACAGATGAATGGGCACCGCACGACAATCAACAGATGGGAGGGTTCCCTCCCAGTTGGGGAACACTTCAGTGGTCCAGGACATCCAACCTCGGACCTTCGGGTGACCATCCTCCAAGGTGGACTTCGGAGGAAAGTGGCCGAGCAGAGGCTGATAGCTAAGTTCAGTACCCATAGGGAGGGCCTCAACCGGGACCTTGGGTTCATGTCACATTACAGGTGACCACCATTGTACCACACACACACACATATTCCTACACACACACACACTCTCACATACACATGGACACAGGTACACACAGACGCGCACACAGACACCCACACACACCCTTATATGCACACACACACTCACACATGCACCCCCTCACAGACTTAAGACACTCTGCACCCACTACACACACACACACACACACACACACACTCAACCCCCACCCCAGAGACACACACACACACACAGACAGAGACAGAGAAAGGCCCACATGCACACATATATTTTGTGGGTGAATTTGTACTTGCAGAGTTACATTGTGCTTTGCTCAATAACTGCATACATTCATGTAGAACTCTGAGCTCAAAAACTGCATGAATTTATGTAAAACTCTGTTATCTCACTTTTTAGATCAGAATCAATCTAAACATCAGGTCATAGACAGAGAACACAGGGGGCTAACACCTTCAACATATTGTCTAGCTATCACCATAGTTAACAGCTAACCCGAGAATGCAACTTTAGAAAAAGGGTTTTGTGATTTACACATGAAAGAAGTGAAACTATCACTGTATTCTAACAGTTGAAAGGCTTAAAAGACAATCAATTTTTCAATGTATAATTTCAGTTACATCACACTGCAAATGTTTGCTATAAATTCTGTGTTACGATCGAGCCCTCCATAATCACTTGATGAAGGAGTGTTGCTCTGAAAGCTAGTGTGCTTCCAATTAAACCTGTTGGACTATAACCTGGTGTTGTGTGATTTTTAATTTTGTACACCCCAGTCCAACACCGGCATCTCCAAATCATAATCTAGTCCCATTTGCCAGTACCTGGTCCGTATCCCTCCAAACCCTTCCTATTCACATACCCATCCAGATGCCTTTTAAATGTTGCAATTGTACCAGCCTCCACCACTTCCTCTGACAGCTCATTCCATACACACACCACCTTTTGGCTGAAAAATTTGCCCTTAGGTCCCTTTCAAATTTTTCCCCCTCACTTCTAGCTCTGGACTCCCCCAGCCCAGAGAAAAGACCTTGTCTATTTACCCTATCCATGCCCCTCATGATTTTATAAACATCTATGAGGTCACCCCTCAGCCTCCAATGCTTCAGGGAAAACAGCCCCCAGCCTATTCAGCCTCTTCCTGTAGCTCAAATCCTCCAACCCTGGCAACATCCTTGTAAAACAGTTAAAAGTTCCATTTTTCAATAAAAATGTGCATGTGGGAAAAATGATAATTTCCCCTTCATTCTTCATTCTGAGCATATGCCTCACTGGTACCCAGTTCTCGAGCAGTGTGAACATCTTTTCATTGGTGGCCTTCTCTAAATCTAATATTTTTGGTGGGACAGACACAATGGACCGAAGGGCCTCTTCTCCGTTGTATGATTCAATGATTTTCAAGCATTTTATCAGCCTTTACTAAATCTTTTCTTCCACTGGCAAACAGCAAGTTAAAATGGAAGATTTCTACAGCCTCTCGAAACGTAATCTCTAATTTCAGATATCATTCTAGTGAACGTTTAGAGTTTGCTTCACATGTCTCCCATCTCATCCCCAGAACAGGATGCTGCTGCTTACTGCTATTGATTTAGCCAATGTCATGTACAAGATCATCACTTTTGCATTTGGATGGGCATATGAATAGGAAGGAGAAAGTGAGGACTGCAGATGCTGGAGATCAGAGCTGATAATGTGTTGCTGGAAAAGTGCAGCAAGTCAGGCAGCATCCAAGGAGCAGGAGAATCAACGTTTCGGGCATGAGCCCGAAGAAGGGCTCATGCCCGAAACGTCGATTCTCCTGCTCCTTGGATGCTGCCTGACCTGCTGTGCTTTTCCAGCAACACATTTTCAGATATGAATAGGAAGGCTTTGGAAGGATATGGGCCGGGTGCTGGCAGGTGGGGCTAGATTGGGTTGGGAGATCTGGTCAGCATGAACGAGTTGGACCGAAGGGTCTGTTTCCATGCTGTACATCTCTATGATTCTAAATTCACTTTTATATTTTTAAAAGTAAAGGTGAAATCTGCCGTACTGGCCGTAAAGAATGCTCGTCACTATTTATCATTCCTCTTTAAAATAACTATCATTCCAAGTGATCCTTACTTTGCTTGTAAGCTCCAGTGTAAATGTGCAAAAATAATCTCCAAAGCCTCACACCATTTAATGAGTGTGAAAAGATCATATGATTATCACATCTAGGTCAAGATGATGAGGATTAAAATAAATTTACATACTGGATCTCATAGCTTTTGTGCAAGCTAAACTAACGTTTACGTGTTTTGTTCACAGGATGTATTATCAGACAAGACCATCTTTGGCACAAATCCGAAAAATACCTCTTTTACGGGAGCTTTCACATCCACGATCCCTATCACCAAATGCAGACAGATAGAAACACAATCATCTCCAAGTTATTTATGATCCTGATGTTGGTGGGTCGTAGTTTCACCAGTGGTGCTGCACTCAGGTTCTGAAACATCACACCCAACAGTGCTGTAAGAGTACCCTCACCCCACTGACAGCTGGCCTTCCAGATCATAAGACCATAAGACATAGGAGTGGAAGTAAGGCCATTCGGCCCATCGAGTCCACTCCGCCATTCAATCATGGCTGATGGGCATTTCAACTCCACTTACCCGCATTCTCCCCGTAGCCCTTAATTCCTTGTGACATCAAGAATCTGTGCTTTGACGACATTTAGCATCTTGGCCTCCACTGCACTCTGCGGCAATGAATTCCAGAAGCCCACCACTCGCTGGCTGAAGAAATGTCTCCGCATTTCTGTTCTGAATTGACCCCCTCTAATTCTAAGGCTGTGTCCACGGGTCCTAGTCTCCTCGCCTAATGGAAACAATTTCCTAGCATCCATCCTTTCCAAGCCATGTATTATCTTGTAAGTTTCTATTAAGTCTCCCCTTAATCTTCTACACTCCAATGAATACAATCCCAGGATCCTCAGCCGTTCCCCATACATTAGACCAACCATTCCAGGGATCATCCGAGTGAATCTCCGCTGTACACGTTCCTGTGCCAGTATGTCCTTCCTGAGGTGTGGGGACCAAAACTGGACACAGTACTCCAAATGGGGCCTAACCAGAGCTTTATAAAGTCTCAGTAGCACAAAGGTGCTTTTATATTCCAATCCTCTTGAAATCACAGCTTATCATTACTTCTCATTGTCAATTTGGGATCGCAATGAAATATCAGCCTTGTCAGCGGTATGCAAAATTTCAACTGTTGGGTTTAACTAGACTTCTGTAATGGAGATTATCTTGAAACCCTGGCACTAAATGACACCATAATTACACAAATGAAATAGCCTTGCTCATCTGAACCTCTTCCTTTGGAGAGATGCTTCAAAGGTCCTGAAGACTTTTGTTCTCTTAAATGGATTTGAAAAGGTCATGGTGAGAACTACCTTTGAAAAACTCACCAATGTCTCTAATATGCCACGACAGAGTTAAAATCATAATCAAACTCAATCAGGTTGATAACTGCATGCTGACAGCTCAGGCACAGATCATCACAGCAGAACGCAACATTAGAAGAGTGTGTTTTAAACAGGGTGGACAAACAAAGGTACTCAGTATTTAGAACAGGAAATCTATAATTATAAATAAATTCAAACCAGCCTTTTGTCAGAAAAAGACTTTGAATTAATTACCTATGACTATAATTGTTTGTAAAAAAAAAAGCCTGTGTCGAGGTGGCCATGTTGCAGACAGTGAAATGTTGAAGAAACAAAATGTGATCCACAGCAATCACATCTACCACACGCATCTCAAACTCGAGGGACTTTGGGTCACTGTTGTGCTGCCATTGGAGAGGGAATGCTTAGAGTCATATAGCATGGAAACAGACCCTTCGGCCTAAATCATCCATGTTGACCAGGTTTCCCAAACTACACCAGTCCCATTTGACTGCATTT
The DNA here is from genome assembly GCF_020745735.1 of Hemiscyllium ocellatum. Classification (NCBI taxonomy): domain Eukaryota; kingdom Metazoa; phylum Chordata; class Chondrichthyes; order Orectolobiformes; family Hemiscylliidae; genus Hemiscyllium; species Hemiscyllium ocellatum. The sequence continues at coordinate 60,806,083 of NC_083419.1, forward strand.
GGCCCATATCCTTCTAAACGTTTCCTATTCATGTACCTGTCCAAATAACTTTTCAATGTTGTAACTGTATCTGCATCGGCCACTTCCTCTGATCATTCACTCCACACATGAACCATCATGCGTGAAAAAAGTTGTCCCTCAGGTCCCTTTTAAATGTTCTCCTCTTATCTTAAAAAAATGGCACCGTCGAGTTTTGAACTCCCTCACAGTGGGGAAAAGAACTTTACTACTCACCTTAACTCTGCCCCTCATGATTTCATAAACCTCGATAAGGTCACCGCTCAACACAGTAATATACAATTGTTAGATGATATTAATGGAAAATTAAACCAAAATATTTACTCCTTAGAAACTGCAATGGCCAGATTTTGCAGTTTTAATGATGCCAAAGTTTGCAACATTCACCAGAATTATTCAGTAAAATGAAGAACTACCAGCAGCCCACACACATAATCTCCGAGTAAATCCAGAAACTGTTATCACTGACTCTTTGCTTCTCACTATGCTCTATTGAAATATTCATGGTTGTAAATTTTACAAATTACTTGATTTGACATGAATTTTCACTTTTCCATTTAGTATTGCTTAAAAAACCCATACAAAACTTTTGACTGAAGCTTGCCCAGAGACTTGTACTTTCCTCGCTTTTTAAAATGCCCCTCTGGAAATGAAGTCTCCCACATATTGTCATGGCTGCTTAAATAATTTGGCCTGCTACTATATTTCCCAGTCCCTCTGCTCTTGTATCTCCCTCAAATGTGTACAACTTAGATTAGAATGCCTCTCTCTGTTTCCCCCAATATACATCACTTCATTGCTATCTGCACGAAATTGCATCTCTCACCTGTCTGTCCATTTCATCATCTGCCTATGGCTTCCTGAAGTCTGCTCACTGGTCAAGTGGTGGTCCAAATAGTGATTCCTGGGGAACCACAATGCATACGTTTCTTCTGTTAGAAAATGGCTACTCTCATCCTCCCATCCAACTTACAAACATGATCCCAATTTTTCACCATCTCTTAAATAGCATGTGCCTCTATTTTATGAATTTTATGAACATATTACTAGATACTTAATCAAATGCCAGTAGGGTAAATAGACAAGGTCTTTTCGCTGGGTTGGGGGTGTTCAAAACTAAAGGACGTAAGTTTAGAGTGAGGGGGAAAGATTTGAAAGGGACCTAACAGGCAACTTTTTCACGCAAATGGTGCTACATGTAAGGAATGAGCTACTAGAGGAAGTGGTAGAGGTTTGTACAATTACAGCATGTAAAAAGCATCTGGATGGGTTTATGAAAAGGAAGGGTTTGGAGGGATATGGGCCAAATGCTGGCAAATGGGACTAGCTCAATTTAGGATACCTGGTTGGCATGGACGAGTTGAACTGGAGGGTCTGTTTCCATGCTGCAAATCTCTGTGACTCTATGACTCTAAATCTACATAGATTCTGTCAACTGAAAGGCATCTTTTGGCACAATAATAGTGTTACTATGTTTAATTGAGAAGGTTTGGGTTCAAGACCCACCTGCCACAAATGTGTGTAATAACATGCCGACTCAAAACAATTAAACATCTGCTGCATTATATCGAACAAACCTTCTCACTTCAAAGAACACAACTGGGTTAGTTCATACTACTTGCTTTTTAGCAATCAGTGCTAGCCATTGATCAATGAGCCTCCAAGTGAGAATTGACTTTGTCTTTTGAACAGTCTCTTGTTAGTTTCACACTGATATTCATGGTTGACCTGGAATTACCAGCTTTATTCTGCTCCTTATTTTTTAAAATATTAACCATTAGCACATCTTTCAAAATCACAAGTTATGTGATAACTTGCCCTCCTATTAGTTTGTACCTGATCCCCATCAGAAACCAGGTGCAAATATTACAATTCCATTTGAGTTGATCTCGTACCGATTTCTAACACTTCAGGTCGAAACAGGCTTTTGGCTCCTGAATTAAGGAAATTCAGATGAACTGGCCTAGTGCAGACTCAATTATATTGACAGGCACAATTAATTGAGGAATGAGAGAACTCGCTACATGACCAGCAAGACGAGGAAAGAAAATTGGAAACGCTCATCAAAAATAGCAGGGAACTTTCTTTCCACATCCATCGTACTGATGCATTGGGAGTCACTCGGAAGATTGGAGTTAATTTAAAATTGTGAACCATTAGTCTGTATCTAACCCATCCTGTAATCAGACTGGGGACCACTGGACCAACACACCCACAAAGAACACTGCCAATCTGGTATATGCGCAGAGTGTGATTGTGTGCTAGTAGGGTCAACAGGTCTACTTTGTGATTTATTTGATTTGATTAAAGCTTTATGGTCACGTGTACTCAAGTACAGGAGTACAGGAGTACAATGGAAAGTGTACAATGTTGCCACACAAGATACCATCTTAGGTACAAAGGTTCCTAGGTACAAAACTTAGGTACATTTAGTAAAATAAAGAAAGAAACAAAGTTAAAAGTAAAGCATTACCATTGTTCTGAGAACAGAAGTAGAAAAGATAAAAAAGTTAAAAACCTCAGGCTTCCTGCACTCAACACAGCAGAGGCCGGGGGAGGTCCCTCACCAAAACCTCAGGCTCTCTCACCATGCTGGGTTCAGGCCCACTGCTGCTTCCCTGCACCGAACCTCCAGCCAACACTGCTAGGGACCCATGGCCACTGCCACTCTCCCCACAACCCCAACCTGAGGTACAAATCTTCTCAAAACTCACTAACCCTCCCCTGTATGTAGTTTGCAATGTCAGAGGGACAAGGATGGCAGTCACCTATAAAGCAAATAGGGCAACAAGAGAAGATTCCTCTCGCCTGGATTTGTTCAATACCGAAGACATTTGGGGATTGTAAGCAAGCTCAGAGCAGGTCTTCGGGTCAAAGGGTGCTGGGCACAGCTCCATCAGGTACAGCTGGAATATTGTTTCCACATGGTCTAGAGGGTGGGCTAAGGGGATGAAAGCTCCCATTGGGGCTGGGGGCTGGGAGGTGAATAACAATATCAGGTACGACAAAGTACAAGCTGGAATGGCAATCACACCTGTTATGGCAGGAAATGAGCAGAGAGACAAAAAGGGATCAGCAAAGTGCATTGGGACAACAATTGCAAGGCATCTTTCCATAATAAAATCCCAAAGGTTGTTGTCCCGAGTGCACATAAGAACACATGGTTACACAAGGATAGCTGGACCCAGAGACTGGACATGCAGTGACTTACAAGAATATCCCAAATCAAGGCTTCTGCTCACTTAGGCTACAAAGAATATTAACTCTCAGTTTCAAGTACTGAGTGGGTAAGAGTATATGGGTGCAAGACCTCACAGCAATATCCATAACCTGCTTCAATGAGAACTAAATTAAGAATGTCAAGAAAGCAACAGAGTCAGCCTGAGAAGCTATCTTACACTTGGTTGCATTCTAGGAAAACTCCAATGAACCAGTCACTGCTTCAAACCTGGGGGGACTGACAAGACCCACAGGTACAGAAGTGAGCTAGTCCAAGCCTGCAGCTAAAGTCCCAAAAGGTGCTGAACTGTATTCCTTGTGCACTGATGTGGAAGGATGTGCTGTTGAGCTAATTGCACAGTGGCAAAGACAGCAACCTTGCATCTTCTGACTGAGGTCGCAGATGACAGTAAGATGATGCAAACCCAGTTCCATCTCAGGCGTTGCTCAAGTTTGAAAATCAAATGTCCACTAGGATGCCCCAACATATCTTTGGAAGATTGGTCGAGTCTCTGAAAAACTGCAGAGACAGTAGTAGAAAGCATCCATCCATCTTCGGAGACAATGGACTGACATGTTTGGATTGACAACATCCATAGATGACAATTTGTGAATGGAAACACCTCCTCCAGCTATCCTAGATAAATAACACTGACCCGTGGTCAACTGATACTTGGCCCTTCTCTTTTCCATTATCTGGTTGTTTCTCTTGTCCTCGGTTTTATTTTCCATGCCCTTCCTGACTGCTCATCTCCAGGCATTCTGGGCAGCAGCAAAGACTGTCCATACATCAACTCAATCCTGGTCAGCTTGTGGTCTCACTTACAGGCAGCCTTGCAGTGTAGACATGGATGACCTATTTGGTGCTGGTAGCAAGCATACCACTTTGGACAAGTGGCCATAATCTATTTGGTGTCCACGGCCCAGTCATTGGAGAACCATTATCAACAGGTATTTATGAATGATAAAATGAGGCACAAACATGGAGACAACCATTAAACAACGACGTTTATTCACACTATAATTTTCAAAAGGAATAAGCATCAAAGATGAACTCCGTTTGTAAATCAATGGGTGGAATCTTTCCAGCCCCTGAATGATGTGCGCATTGATGGGAAAGTGAAGAAAATAGGTTGAGAATTTTGAGATTGCAAGCAAAAAGTCTGATTCTCCAACCAAGTGTCAAGCAACAAGATGAGAATTGCGCGAATGAGTAACATGAGGTCTATTTGCATCCAACTGTACGCATTAGCATGTTATTATTACCTAACCTCTTCACTTGGGGTAGTCAGAGCTGGTGGGGGAGAGGAAGTGTCTGCATCACTAAAGTTCAGAGTCGTGACGGTCCAATGCAACCAATGATAAATGGGTTGGGGCGCTACTCGGAGCGCCAGCTCACGTATCAATCAGGTATGTCCATTCAACTCAGGCCATAATCAGTGCTGGAATTCACTCATTAGTCAGGGTTTTTCTTCCAAGTGTTCAGAAGGGGCAGTGGGGATGGGGTTTGTAAGGGTTGTGGCGATGGAGATGTAAGGGTTGTGGTCTACGGTGACAAGATTTCAGCAAAGAACAAAGAAAACAAAAGAACAATACAGCACAGGACCAAGCCTGCGCTGACACATTTTGTCCTTCCATACTAAAACTGTCTTCATTCACAGAATCTGTGTCCCTCTGTTCCCTTCCTATTCATGTATTCATCCAGGTGCTGCTTCTTAAATACTGCTGTTGTGTCTGGTTCCACTATCTCCTCTGGCAGCATGTTCCAGGCATTCACCACCCTTTGTGGGAAAGACCTGCTTCACACATCTCTTTTAAATCTCTTCCCGACTCAGGTGACTGACTGTGTGGAGTTTGCATGTTCTCCCCGTGTCTGCGTGGGTTTCCTCCGGGTGCTCCGGTTTCCTCCCAGTCCAAAGATGTGCGGGTCAGGTGAATTGGCCAAGCTAAATTGCCCGTAGTGTTAGGTAAGGGGTAAATGTAGGGGTATGGGTGGGTTTCGCTTCGGCGGGTCGGTGTGGACTTGTTGGGCCGAAGGGCCTGTTTCCACACTAAGTCTAATCTAATCTAATCTAATCTAAACATCCTCCCATCCTCTGCACCTTGGACCTGTGTCCCCTAGTAGTTGACCCCTCCACCCTAAGAAAAAAAAACCCTCATGCTTTACAACTCTATCCATGCTATTCATAATCTCATGAGCTTCTATCAACCTGACTTCAGTCCCACTGCTCTTACAATCACCTGTTGTATTTTCGCAACATGGCTTGTGCTGTATCCATCAGTATAATATCCACAATATCAGTGGCCTATGTAGAGACATTACACAATCCTCTTTGTTGGGGTCCTCTACATCCTACTATCCTGAGGATTATTATAGACAGTCATTTGTCTGTGGTGTGAATGTTGACTGCTCACAGTAAGAAGGACCTCAAAGTTTGAGAGAAGATTTGTAGCTCGGTTGCTCGTTGTTGTGGTTCTGTTCGCCGAGCTGGGAATTTGTGTTGCAGACATTTCGTTCCCCTGTCTAGGTGACATCCTCAGTGCTTGGGAGCCTCATGTGAAGCGCTTCTGTGATCTTTCCTCCAGCATTTGTAGTGGTTTGAATCTGCCGCTTCTGGTTGTCAGTTCCAGCTGTCCGTTGCAGTGGCCTGTATATTGGGTCCAGGTCGATATGCTTGTTGATTGAATCAGTGGGACAACACTACATCATAGGACAAGCCAAACAGAGAACAGCCAGGGAATTCCTAGAGGCATGGCACTCATCCACGGATTCAATCAACAAGCACATCGACCTGGACCCAATATACCGGCCACTGCAACGGACAGCTGGAACTGACAACCGGAAGCGGCAGATTCAAACCACTATAAATGCTGGTGGAAAGATCACAGAAGCGCTTCACAGGAGGCTCCCAAGCACTGAGGATGTCACCTAGACAGAAGGACCTGTTCTTTTCTGATATTTCCAATGCAGGTCATAGGAAATGGTGATGAATGGAGCAACAGGGGTTATCATCGCTTTAGCCATGATACAAGGGGGCTGCAGACTAATCAAGGAGTAACAAATGCACTAGCAAGCTCAGGAACCAGCAGCAACCTCCAGCAGAACCTGATCAGCCTCCACATGAAAAGGTCACAGTTGAAGGTTCCCTCAGAAGGTACAGGTGAACCACAGTCTATCATCCTCAATGCATTTTCCTCCATGAGTGGGGCACTGCTTCACTGTAGACCGAGGGGGTCCCGGGGCACCATTACTGAACGACATCAACTGCTGAAGCGTGACATGTCATCTGAAGAAATGGGTGGCCATCTTATCCCAATGGTTGACAACTGCATTAAACATTTATGTAACTTACTGCAGCTAAGAATCCACTGCAGTTATAGGTTGGGATGTCAGAACCTTCAACCCATAAACGTAATTGTGTCTATAACCAATGCAATTACATCACAGTTCTTCATCTCACTTCCCCATGATGTCAGTGCTGCAGGCCAGACAGTGGGCTGACCCCTGTGCAGGACAGCGTAGGCTCCACATGCATTGTGCTGAGAGCTTTCTCTCATGAAACAGTAAATACCATCAGCAGGAAAGAGTTCCATTCATTCAATGTACAAGTTGACTTTTCAGTTCCTGGTTCAGACAGGGGGTAGACCCAGAACATGATCCTGGTTTCTCTCTCCGTGGCTGATCACTGACCTGTAAATTTCCAGCCTTTTCCTGTCAGATCTCCAGGCTGGGGAATCAGGTGGATATATTTCAGGATCTCGGTGAACTGGCTCTGGGGGGTTAGTGGGAGGGGAGCTTACCCTATGCATTTGGGATTGATTGTGGCCTCATGATAAGTAGGAATTTTGGAGAAAATTATGATTTTCTTTTAACCAGGTCACTTTTTAATTTCTAGTTTAAGATGATATGAATGATTTGGATGTGAATATAGGAGGCATGGTTAGTAGGTTTGCAGATGACACCATAAAAAAGTGGTGAAGTCTCCAGTGAAGACTATTTCAGAGTACAACAGGACCTTGATCAGATGGGCCAATGGATCAAGGAGTGGCAGAAGCAGGTTATTTCAGATAAACATGAGGTGTTGCATTTTGCTAAGGCAAATCAGACAGGATTATTACAGTTAATGGTAGGACCTGGCGGGTGTTACTGAACAAAGACACCTCAGGGCGCAGGTGCATAGCTCCTTGAAAAAAGAGTCACAGGTAGACAGCGTGATGAATAAGGCATTTGGCACGCTGGCCTTCATTGATCAGTGTATTGAGTATAGGAGTTGGGAGCATATATTGTAGCTGTACAGGACATTGGTGAGGCCATGTTTAGAATAGTGCATTCAATTCTAGTCTCTCTGCTATAGGAAGGATGTTGTTGTTATAGACTAGACCAAACCCCTTCAAAACATCCAGAAAATGGTCTCAACCTTATCCTTTTCTTACTGTAAAGGTAACTGTAAGGTGCTGCAGTCCAGATGCAATTTGTTTGGTCAGACTACCGGATTTAAAGCAAAGCACACTTTATTCATCCACTGTAGTTAAACTACAACAAAAGAAGGAATGGATTGGAATAACGGAACTCTATTGGAAAATGTAACAGAAGAATAGATACTAGACTAATTAACTGTTCCAATACAGTAATATTCCATAAATGCACCCTTGGCAAAAGGCAAATTCAGAAAACAGATAGGCTCCCACTCAACTCCTGCAGCAGGAAGAGCATCCCCAGCTTTTGGCAGTAACTGAGAGAGGTGAAAAACAAAAGCTTCCACTTCTTCAAGACCCTGGACAGCAATTGCTGAAAACTAAAAACTAATTATCCTGGCTCTGTGAGAGCTCCACCACTCAGGCTGCTTTCAACTTTCAAAAAAAAACCCCAAGGCCTCACAAGCTGTTTACTCCAATGGGCAGCTCGCTACCTCCGCCTTACAAGCTCTCTTCAAAAGAAAGCAACAGGACAAAGTATGCCTCTTAAAGCCATAGCATCATTACATTGTTCAACTTGAGAGGGTGTAGAAAAGATTTACAAAGATTGGGATTGGAGGGTTTGAGCACAAGGGAGAGGCTGAATAGGCTGGGGCTGTTTTCCTGGAATGTTAGAGGCTGAGGGGTGACCTTATAGAGGTTTATAAAATCATGAGGGACATGGATAGCATAAATAGCCAAGGGTATCTCAGGGTAGTGGAGTCCAAAACTAGAGGGCATAGGTTTAGGATGAGAGGGGAAATATTTAAAAGGACCTAAGCAGCAACGTTTTCACACAGAGGGTGGTGATTGTATGGACTGAGCTGCCAGAGGAAGTGGTAGAGGTGGGTACAGTTACAACATTTATCTGGCATCTGGATGGGTATATGAATAGGAAAGATTTGGAGGGATATGGGCCAAATGCTGACAAGTGAGACGAGGTCAGGCTGGGATGTCTGGTCAGTGCGAATGAGTATGACCAAAGGGTCTGTTCCTGCACTGTAAGACTCTGACTCTAAATCACTAGTGATCCTGTGTCTTAGAGGTCTTTGCGATGCATCCTAGAAACTGCCATAATGCAAATATCCTTAACAACTTGCATATTTCTGCTTTGTTTTAAAGGGCTGCATTCATTTCAAGATGTTACTAGGAGACAATGTGACCATGGCTGATGATTCCATTGTGCAAACTCTACAGGGGCTGAGCATAGATACACCGTAGCCCACTCTTTGGTCAATATTATTGTCGAGCACATGATGGGTCTGTAAGACCAGAGGAAACAGGAACAGGAGGAGATGATTTGATGCATTGAGCCTGGACAATAGGATCATGGCGGATTTAACACATCTCGCATCCACTTTCATGCCTTTTCCCTGGTAGTCCTCGATTCCCTGAATGATTAAAAATCTATCTTAGGCCTAAAGTATATACAAGATCTCCAACTCCTCAGCTCTCTGTGGGAAGGAGTTCCAAAGGCTTAAGACATTTCAGCTTCATGCAAGTCTTAAATGTATTCTCAGACTATGCCCTCTGGTTCGAGATTGTCCCATAAAGGGAACCGTCCTCTCAGCATTTAACCCGTCCTTAAGAATCCTATAGGTTACAATGACATCACTTCTCATTCTTCTAAGTTTTAGTGAATAGAGTCCCGACCTGTTTAACCTTTGCTCATAAGACAATCCCTCCATTCCAGGATCGTCCGAGTGAACCTTCTCTGAAATGTTTCAAAAGAAATGGTATCTTTCCTTATTTAAGATTAGATTCCCCACAGTGTGGAAACAGGCCCTTTGGCCCAACATGTCCACACTGACCCTCCAAACAGCAACCCACCCAGGCACATTTGCTCCTAACACCATGGGCAATTTAGCACAGCCAATTTGCCTAACCTGCACATCTTTGGACTGTGGGAGGAAACCGGAGCACCCGGAGGAAACCCACGCAGACACAGGGAGAATGTGCAAACTCCACACAAACAGTCACCCGTGCCAGGAATTGAATCTGGGTCCCTGGCACTGTGAGGCACCATGAGCAAAACTATCGTGGTACTCCAGATATGGTCTCACCAGCTCTTTGTACAGGTTCAGTGAGACTTCCCTACTATTACAGTCCGAACCTCTTGAAATAAAGGCCAATATTCCATTAGCCTTCCTGTTGTACCTGTGTGTTAGCTTTCTGTATTTTGTGCACAAGTACCCCCAAGTCTTTGTGTTGCAACCTTCTGCAGGATCTCTCCATTTAAATAATACTCCATTGTTTTATTCTCCCTTCCAACTTCACATTTCCCCACATTATACTCCATCTGCCAACCTTTTACGCATTTATCATAGAATCCCTAAAGTGTGGAAACAGGCCATTTGGCCCAAAATGTCCATACCAACCCGCTGAAGAGTATCCCAGCCAGACCCATTCACCTATATTTCCCCTGACTAATGCACCTAACCTTCACATCCTTGAACGTTATTGGCAATTTAGCTTGGCCCATTCAACTAACCTACACATCTTTGGACTGTGGGACAAAACTGGAACACCCGGAGGAAACCTACGCAGACACAGGGAGAATGTGCAAACTCCACACAGACCATCACCTGAGGTTGGAATCAAACCTAGGTCCATGGCATGTGAGGCAGCAGTGCTAACCACTGAGCCAACATGTCACCCTACATAGAAGCCCTGCAGTGTAGAAACAGGTCATTTGGCCCAACAAGTCCACACCGACCCTCCGAGGAGTAACTCGCTCAGACCCAATACTGATACCTCTCTGTAAACTGTTAGTATCCCCTGCGCAACTTGTCTTTCTAAGTCTGCTGAAGGTAAAGTTCCAGTGCTTGCATCAGTCTGGAAGAGGCCTTGCAGTACATCCCAGACTGAATGTGCCATATAAACATAGTATGCTGTGCTCTTCACACCTGGAACAGGCAAGGATAAGTAGTGGAGGGCTTTGAAGAGCAATCTTCCGTGGAGGAAGATGAGGACATTGAGCAGGAGCTACATCACTTTCAGCTTGATACAATGCTACAACATTAAATGCAACAATCCAGACCTGGAGTAACTGTAACAATGTCAGGAGGTGGTCCTCATAGAATATGAGTCCCTTGATGGTACCAGGTTAACAGCCTCAATCAGGGAGCCCTGGCTGACAGATAATAGACAGGAGTGTTCGAGGTTTCTGTTCACTGAGAGTTGCCTCTGAGGGAGCTGGATTAGTGTCCTCGTGTATACAAAGGGTGACTTGGTGATGAAACACTGGCCTCTGTGGAGTTATTTCAATGATGAGAGTTGGACATCATGATCACTCAGTGACTGTAATTTTGCGAGTGTTTGAAACATTCTATCTGTTTCAAGAAGCAAATGCAACTTCTTTTTGGTAGTTCATTCTTTGTTTTTGTTGTTGCTGAATAGAAGTACATGTCTTCAACCGATTGATTGTCCTACATTGAACAGCGAGAGATTAGGCTAAAGTGGACATTAAGAAAAAGGTTGCAGCCTTTTGGACAAGATTCTAAGATGGGATGGCACCAGGTATGGGGAAGCTGTGTGGTTCATACTTAAATAGCAATTGATTTCTGAATGTGCACTTGCAATGAACGGTCTGCCGTGTCATTTGTGCATCCTAAGAAGCGTTTGTTTTTGGTCGCCCACACATTACATGTACAGTGAAGAGCAACATAAGAAACATAGTAAATGAGTACACAGCTAATTTAACAGAAGGTGACAATTATTCCAGTTTGTAGCATTTTAAATATCTGAAACAATGCAATAGATACATGAAAAATTCAGGCACAGAAGGGGGTAGAAAATGATTGTGATAGGATTGAAATCCATATTTGAAACAGCAGGAATTACAATGGCATTGAGAATATCCACAGGATCTAACAGCAATGGGAATCTTAATACCAGGGTTTTGTTTTAATATGGAGCTCTACTACAGAAACTAAAACTAAGCCAACAATTTTCCAACAGAGTGCACATCTATATCATCAATAAAGAGCAGAAAATCAAAACTGAGCCTTCCTTTATAAAACAGTGTGATAACTATTGTCCTCTAAGCACTTGTAATGGGAAATAAAGGTTACTTGTCAACTCTCAGCACATCAAGCTACATCAATCCACTTTTCAGACTGCTCTGCAAATATTGAGCAGTGGCAAGTGAAATGGAGTCAAAGTAGTGGTTGTTCAAGGTAAGCCGATGCAGTCAGCTCCTGTGATAGCGGAGATAGTCAGTCACAGAGAGAATGAGGATTGGCTCTCCATGTCAATGGGCGGCACGGTGGCACAGTGGTTAGCACTGCTGCCTCATAGCACCAGAGACCCGGGTTCAATTCCCGACTCAGGCGACTGACTGTGTGGAGTTTGCACATTCTCCCCGTGCCTGCGTGGGCACCCTCCGGGTGCTCCGGTTTCCTCCCACAGTCCAAAGATGTGCGATTCAGGTGAATTGGCCATGCTAAATTGCCCATAGTGTTAGATAAGGGGTATATGTAGGGGTATGGGTGGGTTGCGCTTCGGCGGGTCGGTGTGGACTTGTTGGGCCGAAGGGCCTGTTTCCACACTAAGTAATCTAATCTAATCAAGTCAATGCTGAAGTGAAATCCCACACTCAGGCAATTTATGTCAATACCACCTTCTTTCGGTTAGAGTCACCTCAGCTCCTAGCAATAGCTGTAACACAGTTCAAGGTGGAAACCCATAGGTCAACATCATCTTGCACAACAGGAATCACTAGTGTGTTGACTGTACACTAACTACCTTTCACAGGAAGGATCAAATGTCTGAAATTCAGAAGACCAATGATGAACCATGTACAAGCTGAGCTGCGATTATAGATTTTACAAAACCACTTGCTTCACCATACTTAGATTCTAATGTTCTAATGGCCCATGTAGAAGTATGGAAACCCAAAACAAAGACCTGATGAAGGGACATGAGGTCTTACATTTCTGCATTGGATCGCTCACGCAGTCTCAGAACAACATTTCAGTAAACATTTCCTGCCTGCTCTTTTCATTTAGTCCCTTTTGTAACCCAGAACAGGTAACGGTTGCAAATATTTAGACTGCAATCATGGAGAGGATTCTCATTCTGCGCTCTCTAAAGAGGATCCCATGGCAACCAGAACGGGCTGCATTTCAAAGCAGCCAGACAGGAATACAAAACATAGGGGAAAGAAAAATCACAAGTGGCTAAAGATGCTGATTTTGATTAAGGTTGTCAAATGTCACTTTGAACCACCCTTTCAGCCATTCACAAAATTCAAGAAAACTTCATAGACAAGGCAGTGAAATCAAAATACTATCTATCAAACGTAATACAGTTTGAAGTGATACATTTTGGTAGGAGGAGGATGGAATGAAGAGAGGGACCATAAACAAAATGGCATATTTTTAGAGAAGGAACGAAAGAATTAGGGCGTGGGTGATCTTTTTGCATAATCATTTGAAGGTAGGAGGACATGTTGAGAAGTCTGCTAATAATAATCACAGATTCTTTACGCTTTTATTCATAAAAGCAAAACACAAAATCAAAGACATTATGCTAATCCTCCATGAAGCAACTGTTAGGTACCAGCTGGAATAGTATGTCTGTTTCTTAGGAACTCGTTTATATTTCATTCCTGAGCTTCCGTCCTGAAGCAGGGTCACTGGACCCAGAATGTTGATTCTGCGTTATCCCCACAGATGCTATCAGACCTCCTGATGTTCTCCAGCAATTTCTGATTTTGTTTCTGATTTACAGGATCCGCAAATATTTGGATTATTGACTAATGAATATTGAAGGTTGCCATTTTTGCTTTCCTCCATAAAGTGAAAACACACTGTTGGTACACCCTTGCTAAACTTACATTATTTTAACTTCCTTGGTTAGGTTACCCCTCAGACTTATTTTAGCAAAAGAGATTTGCCCTGTCCATCTAAACTTTGCAACAAAGGAACACTCACCTAGCAGGGAACTGGAAAAGTAAGGAAATTCAATTCTTGCAAGCTAACATCAAGTGACTAGATGAAAGCTGGACGAGGGCATGAGCTACTACAAGGAGGGAAATGTAACAAATGTGATTGTAGTGAGTGTTATAGGTAATATATCATTTACTATTGAACAGGTTTATTCCAAAGTTTTGCATTTATGTATATCACAACCCCATCACCTGATATAGGAGAGTTGCAATGTTTTTGTTAGAAAAAAAACAAGCAACAATTTAGCCATGATCTAACCAGTTCACAAAAACCATGTCTATGTGATTTTTAAAAAATTATGTAAATCCATCCATGCCTGCTTGTCTTGTGCTGAATTAAATACTCTCATGTCTAGGAAATGAATGTTTTTGCAAGGTTTGTGAAGGGTTGTAGCTCAGGTTGAGGTTTAGAGTGTAGGTTTGCTCGCTGAGCTGTAGGTTTGATAAGGCTACAACAAACAGTCCTACCAATCATCAAACCAAAAATCTGGGTTCGCTACGTAGATGACACCTTTGTCATCACAAAATGAAACAAGATAGAAGAGACATTTAACATCATCAGCAACACCCTCACAGGCATAAAGTTCACCAAGGAGGAAGAAACTGACAACAAACTCGCATTTCTGGACGTCACAGTAGAAAGAAATGACAAGGGAGAATTACAAAGCTGCGTATACAGAAAACCGACAAACACTGACCAAATACTCAACTACACCAGCAACCATCCCAACACACACAAACGAAGCTGTATCAGAACACCAAACAGCCACCACACACTGCAGCACAGACGAACGTCGAAAAACAGAGGAGAACCACCTATACGACCTATTCAAGAACAACAGATACTCAAAAAATACAGTGCGCAGATTTTCTCAAGAACAAACCACGACAAGCAGCCAAAACACAGCCAGAAACCCTAAGCACCTTACCATATATCAAAGAAGTTTCAGAAATGACAGCTAGACTACTAAGAGCCCTCGGAATCCTAGTAGCACACAAACCCACAAACACTCTCAAACAAAAACTAACAAACTTAAAAGACCCAGTATAACCCATGGACAAAACCAACGTCATCTATCAAATTCCATGCAAGGACTGCCACAAACACTACGTAGGACAAACAGGAAGAAAGTTAGCCACCAGGATACATGAACACCAGCTAGCCACAAAAAGACAACCCTCTCTCCCTCAGAGCCCTACACATAGATGAAAAAAACCACCATTTCGACTGGGACAACACATCTATCCTGGGACAGGCTAAGCAAAGACATGCCAGAGAATTCCTAGAGGCCTGGCACTCCAACCACAACACCAAAAAACAAACACATAGATCTAGATGCCACCTATCAACCCCTCAGAAAACGAACAGGAAATGACATCACCACAAATCCCAGGAACCCCATCCAGGAGAAAGCTATAAATAGAAAGCAGAAGACAACAGCTTCACTTCACTTGGAGGTCGCCACTGCTGATGTTTCCTAGCCAGGTAATGAAACGTCGGGATATCAAACCTACATCTCAGCGAGCAGCTAAACCCTAAATAAATGTTTATACTGTGTACTTTGGTTTTAAGTTTAATGATCATGGTAGATCGGTTAGCAAAGTTAAATCACACGGAATACAGGGCGAACTAACCATTTGGGTCAGAACTGGCTCGAAGGGAGAAGACAGAGGGTGGTAATGGAGGGTTGCTTTTCAGACTGGAGGCCTGTGACCAGTGGAGTGTCACAAGAATCAGTGTTGGGTCCACTGCTTTTTGTCATTTATATAAATGATTTAGATGTGAACATGGGAGTTATGGTGAGTAAATTTGCAACTGACGCCAAAATTTGGAGGTGCAGTGGACAGTGAAGAAGGTTGCCTCAGATTACAACAGGATCTTGATCAGGATGGCCAATGGGCTGAGGAGTGGCAGATGGAGTTTAATTCAGATAAATGCGAGGTGCTGCATTTCGGAAAAGCAAATCTTAGGAGGACTTATACTTAAATGGTAAGGTCCTGGGGCGTTTTGCTGAACAAAGATACTTTGTAGGGCAGGTTCGTAGTTCATTGAAAGTGGAGCCGCAGGTAGACAGGATAGTGAGGAAGGTGTTTGGTATGCTTTCCTTGATTGGTCAGTGCATTGAGTATAGGAGTTGGGAGGTCACGTTGCGGATGTACAGGACATGAGGTAAGCCACTTTTGGAATATTGCGTGCAATTCTGGTCTCCCTGCTACAGGAATTACTTTGTGAAACTTGAAAGGGTTCAGAAAAGATTTATAAGAATGTTGCCAGGGTTGGAGGGTTTGAGCTATAGGGAGAGGTTGGAGCATCGGAGGCCGAGAGGTGACCTACAGAGGTTTATAAAATCATGAGGGGCATGGATAGGGTGAAGAGACAAGGTCTTTTTCCTGAGGAATCCAAAACTACAGGGCATTGGTTTAAGATGAAAGGGGAAAGATTTAAAAGGAACCTTAGGGGCAATATTTTCACACAGAGGGAGATGTGAGTGTGGAATGAGCTGCCAGAGGAAATGGTGGAGGCTGGCACAATTACAACATTTAAGAGGCATTTGGGTGGATATACGAATTGGACGGGTTTTGAGGGATATGGGCCTAGCTTAATTTAGGATATCTGGTCAGCATGGAGAAGTTGGATCGAAGGGTCTGTTTCCGTGCTGTACATGTCCATGACTCTGTCATGGATAGATACTGACAAATTCTTCTAATTCTGCTTCAAAGGGAGTCCAAATCCCCCATTTTTAAAGAAGAAGTACAGAAGATATTGTTACCAAGTGATTATTATTATTATTCATTACTTAATAAAGGTGTTTGTAAGATTGAAAAAGGTGTTCCTGAAAATAAAAAGATTGCCCCTGAAAATCAAAAGTGGCCTGAGTAGCACTAACTTTTCAATGCTAATGGTTGGTTTACTTTTGTTATGAGCTGATTAACCTCTGTCACCATCTTTACTAAGCCAATCATTGGTATTATCCTGACCGAAGCAAACATATGTCACAATCTGGCCAGGGACAAATAATTCTTTATTAAAATTTGGGAAGTTAGATATCTAGCTACTTGCTGAAAGAATAAAGCCATGTTTTGTTTCCAAATTCCAGAATTAACATGAAGCAAGCTTTCATAACAGACCCCACAGATCACATAAAATAGCAAATGCAATGAAGACTGTTTACTCAGCAATTTCTATCACCTCCGCTGGTGTGAGTAAGACTGTGGGGCATCAAATCTCACTAAGACATCTAAACAAATTCTAATTGTTCTCTTTCAAAAATATAGCTCGAGAACCCCACTAGAAGTCACTCTGTCACAAACTACCTCAACAGCTATGATGTTCTGATGGTTAACCTTCCTTTCCTATGTCTACATTCCTCTGGCTATTCTCAAGAACAACTCCTGCTTCTCACAAACAAATAACTTCACCAAGTTAGCCATGCCCTCTTTTGTCATCCCTGAATTCTAATCTTGCTTACTGGCTCAGTGGTTAGCACTATTGTCTTACAACACTGGGGCCCTGGGTTCAATTCCACCCTCAGGTGACTATGTGGAGTTTGCACATTCTCCCTGTGTCTGAGTGGATTTCCTCTGCTCTCCTCCCACAATCCAAAGAACGGCTATGGGAAATGTAGGATTACAGGGATGGGATGGGTCTAGGTAGGATGCTCTTTGGAGGGTCAGTATGGGCTGAATGGCCTGCTTCCACAATGTAGGGACTCTAGATTTTAAAACAAACTATACACACTGATTTCTAGTACTTCTGAGTGCTAACTGTAAAACGCTATCTCGGGATTTCTCCCTCATCCCTAACTACACAAATCCATAGCATAGTTTCACGGAAGCACTATTCTGTGCAGGATCTGCTTCTGTTTCCCTTTGTTTCGAAACTGACTGCAACATTTGCAGTGTGCTGAGTGACTTATTGAAAAACTTGCAGCAAATCCTAACCTTATTCGTAGGCAGGTTTGAATGTAGCCTCCATTGTGAGGTGAGTACTGCAATGTTCAAAGATTGATGGCTTATACGGTACAATTGGATACAAAACATAAAATAATCTGATCACAATCTGCTGTGGTTCAGTTGGTAGCACTCTTGTCATGGAATTACAGGGCTGTGGATTTAAATTCCATACAGGACTCAAGAACTCGAACAAAGTGTCACTTCCATGTAATACTGAGGGAGTGCTGCACTGTCAGAAGTGTAATATTTTCAATGAAATGATTAACATAAGGCCTGTTTGCTCTTTTCAGTGGATGTAAAGTATTTCAGCTAGTATTTTGACGAAGTCCAGAAACATTTCCTAGTCAATATTTACTCTTCAATGAACACTACTACAGCAGATTATCTGACCATTATTCATGTGATATCACCTTCAGGTATGAATATGCCAGTGATCCAGTAACCAAGATGTTGACAATGTGACTGGTAGCTAACATCAGTCCAGCTTGCACCCTGCCAGTGTAAGGGTTAGGAGCTAGATTTCTCTTCAACCGTAAGCAGTGAACTTCAGTAATAGATCTTCCTGATGGGCAAACTTATCTTAGGCCTTCAAATAAACTGAATCTACTTTATTTTCCAGGCAAGATCAAGACTGCTAACCTTGTGTTTGGAAAACACAATTATCACATTGCAGTTGTCTTCATCTTTCTTAGATCACAAATTCAGAAGCACTTTTAAAGGAGATTACATATCTTTGACGAGATAATTAAGTTCTGAGATCAGATTGGCACTCTGCCTCATTTGGATTCTTATTTTCTGAGTGCCTGTATGAATATTTAATTTTCTCATTATTTAAAGTGGCCCAACAATTTGTTTTATCAAAAAAAATCTTTGGTCATGTCTGAAAATATGCCACCTTGATGCAGTTAATCCCTGGCATGAATTGTTTCAGTCTAGACATGTGACCAGGCTAGACATGATGCAAATACCACAAGATTCACAAATTAGTTAACAAAGTTGGTAGTAGCTATCTTGTTAGCAATGTGGAGATGCACTCAGAAAATGAAAGCGATTCCGAAACGGACCTTCTACATTTATAATGTTACAGGTTTGGAGAAATTACGGGAATCTATTGTATCAACAGAAGGGCACTGCTCTGACCTGGAAAGACGCTCATCTCCCTCTGAGACAAAAGAGAAGAACAGTGTAGGAAGAGAATTGATGCAAATCACTCAAATTATTTAGTGCTACAATGCGAAATTGGAAGTGGAATTACACTGATAGGGCTGTTGAAGTAAAATGCAATTCTTCACTTTATAAACAAGGAACCTGCTAAACCTTTATAGAACACTGGTTAGGTCTGAGTTGGATCAATGCATCCATTTTGTGGGTCAACCTATAGAACATGGACTACAGCGGTTCATTAAATCAGCTCACCACTAGCATCTCAAGGGCAACTTCGGACGGGTAATGAATGCTGGCAAGCGGAGACTTCCACATCCCCACATGAGAGAATGAAACAAAATTTGGACTCTGCTCACTGATTGTCCTTGAACTGAGCAGCTTACAAATTCATGTCAAAGGGCAGCTCAGAGTCAACCACATTGCCATGGGCCTGCAGTAAAACATAGACCACACCGAATGACATTGACAGTATTTCTTCCTGAAAAGACATTCATGAACCGAATGGATTTTTACAACAATTGAGGGTAGTTTTAAGACACCACTCTGATTTATTAATTGAATTTAAATTCCACCAGTCTAGCTCTAACTCAGTTCATGAGCCTAGAATTTTGCGCTAAAGATTTCAACCTATCGGACTCGCTCACTGAGCCTGACTGGAAGATCATAACATCCTTGTCTTTTTATTCACTCAACTGGTGGGATGTGGACATTGTTGGCTGGGTGGCATTTATTGCCCGTGCCCGTTTGCTCTGAGAAGCTGATAGTGAGCTACCTTTGCATTGCATTGTCTCTTTGCACTTTTCCCCCTCAGCCAGAGATCCCACACTCCTGGTCCTGCTGTCTTCCATTGCCATTTAGCGCAGGCACCAAGTCAGGAAGACTGTCACAGTTGTCAAATCCAGGGGGATAGTCATCGTTCAACAGATCCTTGCACAGTAAGTCAAGGGCAGCCTTCGGTTTCAGTCCATAAGACCATAAGATGTCGGAGCAGAATTAGGCCATTCCACCAATCAAGTCTGCTCTGCCATTTAACCATGGATGATATGTTTTGCAAGTCGAAGAGTGTGGTGCTGGAAAAGCACAGCCAGTCAGGCAGATCCGAGGAGCAGGAAAGTTGATGTTTGAGCATAAGCTCTTCATCAGGGAAGGTTTCCTGATGAAGAGCTTATGCTCGAAACTTGGACTCTCCTGCTCCTCAGATCTGCCTGACTGGCTGTGCTTTTCCAGCACCACACTCTTAGACTCTGACCTCCAGCATCTGCAGTCTTCACTTTCTCTTGATATGTTTCTCAGCCCCATTTCTCAACTGCCTTCTCCCTGTAACCCTTAATCAATCAATCAACTCAGCCTCTGTTCATGGCTGTCAGAGTCAGGATCCTCTCCGCATAAAGGTGATGAGCCAAATAACACCACCTTTCTTGCCCATTCTGCCCAACTGTGAGCTGTTTTCCTCATGAAGTGAGAGAAAACTATTACGAGCAATTAGTTTGGGTGGTACAGCTATTACTGCTGATATAGGTAGGGAGGAGTCCTGAGTGAGGGAGTAGATACAGCAGAGGGCAAGCAGAGTTAGTGCTACTGAGGGGGAGTGACAGCAAACAGGGGCAATATTGTAGGCGACAGTGAGAGTGATAGAGCATGAGCCTCGCTTGGAGGTGGTGATAGTAGCAGGAATGGAGTGAGTGTGAGGTAGCAAAGAGAAGATGGTGGAACTTGCACTATGGAAGTGGAGAAGGACATTGATTTTCCTCCTACAGTCCTAAAGATGGCTGAGGCTGCCATAACCTAAGTGGTAACCTCATATCAGGTTGGCATGGTCTGGGTGTCCTGGCCGCCATGACTGGCTCTAGGAGAGCAATTCCTATGTCTGCATCACCAAGGCAAACATCAAACAGGAAGGGCAGCCATGACAGATAGATGCTCAACCGGATTTTCAAGATGGCAGATGCCAATGGGGCTGGGAAATTCTGGGACATCTGTTGATTAGCGAGTTGTTCCCAAAATGACACATGGGTAATATGGGACAGAAATCGGATGTGAGGGATTTCAGGGATGTAGTGGATTATTATTAGGACAAGTTTGATAAGATACAGCAAGGGAACTCACTCAGCCTCACCACACCAAATTCTCCAAAAGTCTTGACCCATCTTGGATTTAACCAAAAAAAATTGAAGTATTGAACTTGTTCAGAGTAAATCAGGCATTGCATCCACATTGGCTTTCTGGCATTATAAAATCGGCTGCTCCAATGGTGTTATGATTGCATATCTACGCTCACACATTGAATCATTTCAAACTTGTCTAACACCATATGACAGAGCCAGTACATCCACGAGCAGTACACACCTTTGACACCCAGAGACCTGAGATGAAAGACATTCTAACTAAGCTGCCAAGTTTCCAGACATGAAGGACAGTAGAGGATGGCAGAGGAGGGGGGTCTCCTCATGGCATAACCTTTCTGTGGGAAAAGTGCCACAGAAGCCCTCTGTGTAGAAACTTTTGCAAAAAAACGAAGGATCCTATACAAACATACAAAATAGAAACAGAAGTAGGCCTTCCGACTACTCTGCCATTTGATAAGATCGTAAGATGTGTTTGTACTTCAATTTCCACTTTCCCATCTAACCTTCAACAAGCCTTTGATTTCCTCACCTCACAAGACTCCTAGTTGGACAATGACAGTCCTGGTTTCTATAAAGAAAGGGGATCCCTCGGTGATGCAAAAGAAGTTATGTCATCAATTCATCTCCATTGCCAAATGACAGCGAAACAGACAGTTCACTCATGACTAAAGAAGCACAGAACAAGAGTTGAATTCAAGATTAAAGTCTGCAGAATGGATAGACTGGATGATGCTTTAGCTTAGCAAGTCAGTCTTGTATCAGAGACTTTCAATGCAATTTGACCCAGACTGCTGTCTCAAAGGAGCTCTTCAGCATCAACTGAAAGGCTGAACCAGCAAAAGTCAAGGTTGAGCAAAAACAAATCACTTGGGTCTTTGAAACTCATTACTCTGTTCCACTTCACTGGCCCCAAGTACGTACTTTTACTATCTTAACACCACAGGTAATTCTAAACCTTACGCCACCCTTCAACGAAATTCTTTTTGATGCTAATTTTAAACTTCATTGTCTAATATGCCCGATCTAGCTTAGTTATTTTAGGGAGGAGTTTTTCTACATTACATTATGCTCTTCAATCTCAACGGAAATGACTGACAGCACATGGAATCAAATACTTATCTTGGTCACCTTGAATAATCCCATTAGATCACAAATAGTGTGGTATAAATAATGGGCATTACAGAAAGGCTGCAGGTATTGCAGCAATGCAATCGATGAAAGACTCAGGCAATCAGCTCAAATTTAAACTTAATGGTTAACTATTAAACAGTTAATATAGAACATATAACTGTTTGGTTTCAAGGACAAGTAAGTCATGGATGTATTAATTAAAATATCTGCTAACACTTGCATGAATAGATCATTCTCATGCTACTGGGGTTGATAGAGTTTAACAAACAGGCAGATTTTCTGTAGCACCAGGATAGAGGCAAGAAAAAAAATCTCATCTAATTAGATTAAATACACAGGGAGCCTTTCCACAACCAGGCCAGCAGCACTCTGGACAGATGTTTCGATCAAAATACGAAAGAACACTCTTTCGAGGCTTGGCTTTTATCATTCCCGTGCTATTTCTAGCTTAACAATGCAGATGCCATTTTGTGAACAGCAAGATGACTTAGGAACGGTCGAACACAAACATAGAAAGAAAGCCCTATCTCTGAATTAAGAAGTGGCATTGCAACTCATTGCAAATCACAAAGCCTTTGTTTTCTCTCATTTTACACTGATTTTATTTGAAATACGTAAGTGGAATGAATGCGGGTTCAATCAGGGAATTGGACTGCTACCTGAAGAGGAACAACATGCAGGGTGATGGGGAGAAATCCGGAGGATGGCACCAAGTGAATTACTTATTGAAGAGTCAGTGCAGACACAAATGGTCATTTTTCATGCTTTCATATCTCTGCAATTCTAAGATTGTCAGCTGCACAGGCTGGGTGTAAATATTATAATCCAAGTGTTCTATTCAGAGATTCTAAAGCACTGTTTATTCATTCTCAAGCACTCCTTCCTCTGTTACAAATATCCAATTCCTTCTAATTTGCACAATATTATTCTCTGGCTCTGACTTACTGCTCACTGACGGTTCCATTTACTCCCCTCTGTGCAAATTAAATTCAAATTCACTTCCTCCGATGTTACACCACCCTCTTGCTAAGATGCAACGTTTTCGATTTATTTTCACATGCTCACTGACATTCAGAGTGATGCAATCTAAAGGTTATTACCAGTCTCGTTGGCAGGCAGGTTTTAAACCTACTTAGGAGCTGCTGTGATCAATGTGTGCTTGAAGACTGTGTGATCTTTCTTTGAAACATCAGTATATGGTGGAAGTGGATAAAATCAATGTTCTCAAATGGCCATACTGTCAGGAAAAAAAGTGTTTTTCTCAAAAAACCTTGTAAAAAACAAATGAACCAGCTGTCCTGCAAGACAAATTTCATTGCTTGCCCTCTGCAGTGACAGAAATGTTGACTAATTTAACCGCTGGATGAGGTAAGTTCCAGTGAACAACAAGTGGAATTCATCTACCAAAGAAAATGGCGCAGTGGCTCATTTATGTAACGGACCTCACGCCAACCCAATTCAAATCTGTCGTCAATTTGGAACTCAGTGAGGTGATGCAATTGCACATAAATTCCATGAATAGGCCACTCGCCATTCATTAAGGTCATGGCTGATCTGAGTTCAACCTCAACATTAATGCACACATACCCCCACTAATCTTTGCCCCCTTGGCAATCAAGAATCTCCTGTCTTAAAACTATGCAAAGCTTCTGCACTCACTGCCTTTTTATGACAAGAAATTTCGAAGACTTCCAAGCCTCCAAGACCTTTTTTCCCCTTCATCTCTGACTTAGGAGCAGATTGTGACAGGACACCCTCAATGGTGCACTGAATCAGAGGATCCCAGAGACATCATTGAGAGGAATTCTGGGAGACGTTCCTGCAGTCACCGCAATTAGGGAACGGATTGCGATATGACATCTTCGGCGATCAACACACAGGCGGCACGGTGGCACAGTGGTTAGCACTGCTGTCTCACAGCGCCTGAGACCCGGGTTCAATTCCTGACTCAGGCGACTGACTGTGTGGAGTTTGCACGTTCTCCCCGTGTCTGCGTGGGTTTCCTCCGGGTGCTCCGGTTTCCTCCCACAGTCCAAAGATGTGCAGGTCAGGTGAATTGGCCATGCTAAATTGCCCATAGTGTTAGGTAAGAGGTATATGTAGGGGTACGGGTTGCGCTTCGGCGGGTCGGTGTGGACTTGTTGGGCCGAAGGGCCTGTTTCCACAGTGTAAGTAATCTAATCTAATCATTTTTAAATGATAACTCCTAGTTCTAGGTATTCCCAAAAGCGGAAACATTATTTCCCCATACATCTGGTCAAGTTCCCTTGGGATCGTACACATTTCAATTCAGTCACTGATGCCTGCTCTAAACTTCAGAGGATATGCCCTTGCCTGTCTAGCCTTTCCTCATGAGGCAATTCATTTATTCCAGAGTTACTCAGGTAAACTCCCCTACTGTGAAGGACTGCATTTAGGCATAGCGGACATTGCACACAGCTGGTAGAGAGCGGCAAAATAGCTGAGGATGAAATAAAAAATGACTTTGGAATCGCAGGGAACTCACAGAAGGAGAGAGAGAGAGAGAGGGGGAAGAGAGAGGAAGGAAAAAAAAGAGAAGGAAGAAAGGAAAGCATGGGAAAGGAAGGAGATCATGAGGGAGGGAGCAAAAAAAGGGATGTAGGTAATTAATCAAAAGCAATAAATAAATGTAAGAAGATGAATCAGAGGATGCCAGGTTTGTCATTTAGAGGAATGCTGGGAGATGGCATTGCAGTCACCATGGGTGGGGATCAGATTGTGACAGGACCACCTCAGTGATCGATGAGAGGAAGAGCATCAAATCAGCGGGTGCCAGAGATATCACTGAGAGAAATTCTAGGAGACGACACTGCATTTATCACGACTCCGGAGCAGATAGCAACAGGACACTCAGCTGTGCATTGAATCAGAGGGTCCCAGAGATATCACTGAGAGGAATTCTGGGACACGGTACTGCAGTCACCACAACTGGGGAGTGGATCATGACAGGACACCTTTAGTGATGCATTAAATCAGAGGGTGGCAGAGACGTCACTGAGAGGAATTCTGTGATACAGCAATGCAGTTACCAAAATACACCCAATGCCACCCTCACCCTGATGGCCACCTTTGTGTGTGGCTGCATCAAGCTGTGCTTGGATCCCCGATACGCAAAACCCAAGTGTCACTACGTACTAAGGTTCTACCTGTCCCCGGTGTTGTGAAGGATGGGTCTGGCCTCGCTGCCGCAGAATGCTCCGAGTAGTTGGACCGTTCCGTATCATCTGCCCTTCATGGAGAAATTTATGAAGAAAAACACCTTTGACCACAAGTCCATCAGGAAGTGGTCAACACATAGCGTCCTTGAGACCCTTCAGGAAATGGAGAGGGCGGATCCTAGCGAGCGGTTCCCTGAGCAGACTGCCAAAGCCATTTGGCAAAATGCCTCATCACCAGAACTTTCCAACAAGCATCAAGACATGGCTTGGCTGGTGGTAAGAAGGGCTCTGCCTGCGAGATCCTTTATGCATACCCGGACTCTTAGCCACACCGCACGCTGCCCTTGAAGCGGCTGCGGGGGGGGGAACACAAGACTGTCACACACCTCCTTCTGGAATGTGGGCTGAAAATGTGTTGCTGGAAAAGTGCAGCAGGTCAAGCAGCATCCAAGGGACAGGAGAATCGACGTTTTGGGCATAGGCCCTTCTCCTGAAGGGCTTATGTCCAAAATGTCGAATCTCCTGTTCCTTGGATGCTGCCTGACCTGCTGCACTTTTCCAGCAATACATTTTCAGCTCTGATCTCCAGCATCTGCAGTCCTCACTTTCTCCTTCTGGAATGTGCCTATGCAGAAGAAGTCTGGAGAGGAATGCAGTGGTGTTTGTCGAGGTTCGTCCCGAGCAGCGCCATGACGCGGGACTCCGTACTCTACGGCCTGTTCCCCAGGACGCACACCAAGACGAACATCAACTGTGCCTGGAGGATCATCAACTCGGTGAAGGACACTCTCTGGGTGGTCCGAAACCTGTTGATCTTCCAGCTGAAGGGACTGACCCCGACTGAGTGTTGCAGACTGGCACATTCCAAGGTCCAGGACTACGTGTTGAGGGACGCGCTGATGCTTAGGGCAGCTGCCACCAAGGCGCGGTGGGGAAAGACCACCGTGTAAAATCTGCCTGCCTAAGAAGAACAGGGGGCCCATGCAGTCATTTGGGCTCCGCTGATGTCTCAGCTAAATATATGGATATATGACTGATAAATGTACAGACCTGTACATACAAATGATAAATTCTGATCTCTGTATGCAAAGAAATGGAATGTTTACGTATGTATGGCATGACCAACTGTACAGACCATCAAAATATTTTATGAATAAAGTATATTTTTGAAATATAAAAAAAAGCAATGCAGTTATCACAGCTGGGGAGTGGACTGCAACAGAACACCTTTAGTGATCAGTGTGCAGAAGAGCATCAAATCAGAGGTTGCAAGAGATGTCACTGAGAGGAATTCTGGGAGACAGCTTGCAGTCACCATGACTAGTCTGAATATCACAGAGGAGATGATATCAAGGAGTGGTTAAACCTGAAATTCTATGATATGTAGTGTTCTCCCCCTCCCTGCAACCCCTCTCCACCCCCAACTCCTGCAACTAAAACAAAAGGTATTGTGAGGAGGGCAGGCAAAGTAAGATTCTTATTTATTTTCAGTGTACAAGGGTGGAGGTGGCAGTTAAAGTAGTACCAGCTTCTCCCGGTAAATGTTGGAAATCAGGGAGCAGTCTCGTGTGCCTGACAACTACAGCTGCAGGAAGCAGACCATTTGCAGCCTCCTCACAGACCGCATGGTTTGGTCAGTGAAGCAGCTCGAAACACTGTGGTGCATACAGCGGGTATAGAGAGTGAAAGGTGCTTGCTTGAGGGAGGTGGCCACACCACAGGCCCAGACGGATGGGTGGGTGACCACCAGGATCACCAGGCAGGGCGTGCAGAAGTGTCCTGTAGCCGCTGCCCTCTCAAACAGGTATACTGTTTTGGATACCGTTGGGGAGAATAGCCTCTCAGTGCAAGCAGCAGCCAGGCATGTGGTACCACAACTGTTTCTTCTATAGTGCGGGGTGGGGCAAAGTCCAGGCAAGAGATATAATAGGTGACTCGATAGTCAGGGGCGCAGACCAACATTCCTGCGGCCGTGAGCGAGACTCTTAGATAGTGTTGCCTCCCTGGTGTCAGGGTCCTGGATGTCTCTGACTGGGTACAGTATGTCCTGAAACGGAAAGGAAAACAGACAGAAGTCCATTGTCCACACTGGTACAAATGATGTAAATAGGAAGAAGGAAGAGGTCCTGTGAAGAAAATTCAGGGAGTTAGGAAAGGAGCTAGAAAGCAGGACTACCTGAGAGAGAGAGTACAGTTGAACACGTGCTACAGAGCTGGTGTGGGAAGGAGGGCTTTAGATTTCTGGATCATTGGGATGTTGTCTGAGGAAGGTGGGACCTGTACAAGGTTACACCTGAACTGGAAAGCACCAATATCCTGGACAGGAGGTTTGCTAGAGCTCTTTGGGAGGGTTTAAACAAGTGTGGCAGTGGGGTAGGAATCAGAACAACAGCCCAGTAAGTACAGGGGCGGAGGACAAAAATGAGATTGAGATATGCAAAGTGCAGGGTAAGAACAGGCAGAGGGAAGTTGTGGGGCTCAGAGGGACTGGAGATCTGGAGTGCATTTACTTCAATACAAGAAGTATAAAAGGGAAGACAGATGCACAAAGAGCATGGATTTCTGCATGGAAATTACAATGTTATTGCCATTACAGAGACATGGTTAAAGGAGGGACAGGACTGGCAGCTTATCATTCCAGGATATCACTGTTTTACATAGAACAGTATAGCACAGTGCAGATACTTTGACCCACGATGTTGTGCTGAGCATTTATCTTAATCTAAGATCAACCTAACCTACACACCTCTCGATTTACTGTCATCCATGTGCTTGTCCAGCAGTCGCATAAATATCCCTAATGTATCTGACTCTACTACCACCGCTGGCAGTGCATTCCACACACCCACCACTCTCTGCATAAAGAACCCACCTCTGACATCTCCCCTAAATTCTCCTCCAATCACCTTAAAATTATGACGCCTCGTGACAGCCATTTCTGTCCTGGGGAAAAGTCACCTCTACCAAGTCATCTCTCTTCCTTCTTCCCTCCAGTATGAAAAGCCCAAGCTCACTTAACCTTTCCTTATAAGACACGCCTTCCGATTGAGGCTACATCCTGGTAAATTTCCTCTGCACCCTCTCAAAAGCATCTACATCCTTCCAAAATGAGGCGACCAGAACTGGATACAATATTCCAAGTGTGGTCTAACCAGGATTTTAATAGAGCTGCAACAAAACCTCATGGCTCTTAAACTCAATCCCACTGTTAATGAAAGCCAAAACACTATACGCCTTCTTAACAACCCTATCAACTTGGTTGGCAACTTTGATCCATATATATGGACCTCAAGGTTCCTTCACACTGCCAAGAATCCTGTCTTTAACTCTGTATTCAGCATTCAAATTTGACCTTCCAAAATGAATTACTTCACATTTATCCAGGTTGAACTCCATCTGCCACTTCTCAGCCCAGCTCTGCATCCTGTCAATGTCCCGTTGCAGCTTACAACAGCCTTCCACACTATCCACCACTCCACCAATCTTTGTGTCATCGGCAAACTTACTAACACACCTTTCCACTTCTTCACCCAAGTCATTTATGAAAACTTCAAAGAGCAGAGGCCCACTGGTCACTGACTCCAGGCGGAATACTTTCCTTCTACTACCACTCGCTGTCTTCTTTCGGCCAGCCAACTCTGTGTCGAGACAGCCAGATTTCCCCGTATCCCATACTTCCTAACATTCTGAATGAGCCTACTGTGGAGAACCTTATCAAATGCCTTAGTGAAATCCATATACATCACTTAAACTGCTCGATCTTCGTCAACTTGTCTCGTCACAACCTCAAAGAACTCAATTAGGCTTGTGAGGCATGATCTGTCCCTTACAAAACCATGCTGACTTTCTTTAATCAAACTATGTTTTTCCAAATAATCTTAAATCCTATCTTTCAGAATCCTTTCCAGTACCTTGCTTACCATAGATATCAGACTGATTGGTCTGTAGTTCCCAGGGATTTCCTAAACCCTTTCTTGAACAGAGGATCATCATTCACCTCCCTCCAATCATCCAGTACTACTACCATGGAGAGTGAGGATGCAAAGATCATTCCCGAGGTGCAGCAATCTCATTCCTCACTTCCTGTAGTAACCTTGGACATATCTAGTCCACTATGAGGTCTTATCTATCTTGATGCTTCCCAGAATTTCCACTTTTTTAATATCAATCTGTTCAAGCCCATTAACCTGGTCCACAGTATTCTCACTATCAACAAGATCCCTCTCTCTAGTGAATACTGAAGCAAAAAACTCATTTAGCACCTCCCCTACCTCTTCAGATGCCAGGCACAGGTTCCCTCCACTATCCTTGATTGGCCCTACCTCTCTCTGATCATTCTCTTATTCCTCACGTAGGTGTAGAACACCTTTGGGTTTTGCCTACTCCTTCCTGACAAGGCTTTTTTGTGCCTCCTCCTAGCTCACCTCAGTCCATTTCCGAGTTCTTTCCTAGCTCCCCTGTAATCCTCTAAGCAGTGCTAGATCCTTGCTTCCTCAACCTTCTTGTTCCTCTTGATGAGAAGCTCCTCATCTCGTCATCCAAGACTCCTTCACCTTGCCATTCCTTGCCTGTCTCAGTGGGACAAAGCTATCCAATATTTGTAGCAAGTGCTCCTTAAACAGCTTCCACATTTCTGTTGTGCATTCCTGTCGAATAATTGTTCCCAATTTATACTCCACAGTTCCTGTCTAAAAGCAATATAATTTCCTTTCTCCCAATTAAATACCTTCCACACTGTCTGTTCCTATCTCTCTCCGTGGTTATAGTAAAGGTGAAGCAGTTGTGGTCACTGTCACCAAAATGATCTCCCACTAAGAGATCTGACACCTGGCCTGGCTCATTGCCTCACACCGAATCCCATATCACCTTCCCCCAGTCGGCCTATTTAGATGGGACAGAAAGGGAAACAAAAGGAATGGGTGCTGTTGCATTGTTGCTTATGGATCACATCATAGCTGGGTTGAGAGAGGACACATTGCAGGGATCTTGTAGTGAGGCATTATGGGTGGAGCTCAGGAATAGGAAGGGGGAAATCACAATGTTGGGAGTTTACTATAGACCTCCCAACAACCCACGGAAAACAGAGGTGTAGATATGTAGTCAGATAATGGAAATGTGTTAAAAAACACAGGGTAGTTCTGGTGGATGACTTCAACTTTCCTCTTATTGACTGGAACTCCCTTAGACTCAGGGGCTCAGATGGAGAGCAATTTGTTAGATGTATCCAGAATAGCTTTTTGAGACAGTATGTTGACAATCCAACCAGAGGAGAGACAATACTAGATTAGGGAACGAACCAGGACAGATATTGGGCTGTATATTGAGAGGATATTGGGCTTAGTGATCATAACTCCAGAAGATATCAAGTAATCATGGACAACATAGGACCTATCTTATTGTAAGAAATATTGCTACATCATCAAGAGAAGGGGCAATTGGACAAAGACCCAGGGGCAGAGCTGGCTGCCATCTGCCAGAGCTAACAGCCCTCACCTCTTGAGAGAGAATTGCTGGCTCTCAAAGCCTCCTCCATGATTTAGAGAAGACACCATATAAATAACAGCAGGACCAATGAAACAACTAGTTAATATTCCTCACAGAAGAATTGACGGAGAAGGCATAGAACATTCTGGACGGCATGTAACCTGTCTATAATTTCAAGAGACTAAATTCTAGTTGTTTTAATAAGTGGGACTTACATTTATTGGAACAGCATAGCATTAGAACCTTGTTTCATTTGGGAATAGTTGGAAGAGGTTTATTCAATTTGTTAATAGTTTTGTTAATTTGTTCACTGTTAGAGTTAGGTAAATAAATTGCTACTTGTTGATTTTAAAGTGACAGTCAGCAATTTATTTTGTTTAATCACTAGAAGTTGCCGAAAAGCAGGTTACACCACTTTTCACACCCCTTTTACAGATTATAGGGTGGGGTGCTCCTTTCTGGGTGTTTCAGTTTTCGTTCTAGGAGGGAGGGAGTCAACCTCCACTTTATAACACTATTATTTAAATGGAGAGACTTCAAAATCAAAACTGCGGATGCAGAGGGATCTGAGTGTTCTTGCGTACGAAACACAAAAAGTTAGCATGCGGGTGCAGCAGGTAATTAAGAAAGTAAATACATCTTTTTGCCTTTTTTTAAATGGGAATTATCCTTTATAAACAAGGAAGGGATATTACAAATTAACAGGGTGTTGGTGAGGTCACGTCTGGAGTACTGTGCACAGTTTCACTTGCTACACTTAAGAAAGGAAACATCGACAGTGGAGGCAGTTTAAAATAGAATCACAGGTTCATTCCTGGAATGAAGGGGCTGATGTCATGATTGGCTAAACAGGTTGGGCCTTTATTTATTCATTAGAATAATGAAGAGTGATCCTCAGTGAAAGGTTCTGCTGGTTTTTTTCCAGGTAGATGTTATGAAGCATCCGCAAGTGGGAAAGTGTCAAACAAGGGACACATTTGCAGAATAAGGGGACACTTATTTAATATTGAAGCTGAAAAATGTGTTGCTGGAAAAGCACAGCAGGTCTGGCAGCATTCAAGGAGCAGGAGAATCGACGTTTTGGGCATAAGCAGTATGCAGTTAGGAAAGCAATTGATGTATTGGCCTTCATTGAAAGGGGATTTAAGTTCACAAGTAGGGATGTCTTACTGCAGTTAAACAGGACACATACTTGGAGTCCTGTATACAGCTTTGGTTGCCCTGCCTCAGAAAGAATATACCTACCAGAGAGGCAGTGCACCAGAGGTTCACCAAGCTAATACCAGATTTCAGGACTGTCTTCTGATTAGATTAGATTACTTACAGTGTGGAAACAGGCCCTTTGGGCCAACAAGTCCACACCAACCCACCGAAGCGCAACCCACCCATTCCCCTACATTTACCCCTTACCTAACACTAGGGGCAATTTAGCATTGCCAATTCACCTGACCTGCACATCTTTGGACTGTGGGAGGAAACGTGCAAACTCCACACAGTCAGTCGCCTGAGGCGGGAACTGAACCCGGGTCTCTGGCGCTGTGAGGCAGCAGTGCTAACCACTGTGCCACCGTAGAAGTAGGATAATGGCATTGAGATGGAGGATCAGCCATGATCATAATGAATAGCAGAGCAGGTTCAGAGCGTTGAATGGCCTGCTCTTGTTTCTTGTTTCTACACCCTCCTACACCCTTCGTTGAACTAGGGTTGATCTCCCAACTTGATGGTGATGGGTAATATGCCAAGCCATGAGGTTATAAATTGTGGTCAAATGTAAATCTGCTGCTGATGGCCAATAGCACCTCATGAATGCCCAGTCTTACAATGCTACATCTCTTCAGTTTATCCCATTAGCGCAGCCGTGATGTCACACGATGTGATGGAGGATATACTCACTGTGATGATGGGAGAACATCTCCACAATTACTCTGCAGTGGTCACTCCAGCTGATACCGTCATGGACACGTACATCAAAGACATGTTGATTGGTGAGGATGGAGAGCACCCATCATTTGTCACAAACCCAGTCAAGCAGTTCTGCCCTTTGGGATTCAGCCAGTTTGGTCAGCTCTAATGCTATTGAGCCACTCTCCATGCTGGATTTGAAATCCTGATCCAGAGCACATTCATCATCATCCTCAATATTTCCTCCAAATGGAGTTGAAAATGGAGGATTACTTATTCATCAGCTGGGGGGGAGCAGTTGGTGGGAATCAGCAGAAGATTTCCTTGTTCATGTTTAACCTGATACCACGAGACAGAACGTTGAGGATTATATTTTCTCAACTGCATCCCACTGAGAAACTGCCCACGCAAGAGGACAGGATACAACCAGTGATGGTGATGGTGGTGCCTGTAACATTGTCATACTCACAGAATCATAGTGCACATCCAACGACAGGCTGTTGCTTGACAAGTCTGTGGGAGGGTTTACCAAATTACAGCACAAGCCACAAGATTTGAGAAGGAGGACTTGGTAGAGTCAGCAAAGCTGTTTTTGCCATTGTCATTTTGGGTGCCCAGCTCAATATCAGATGGGTGTTTGTCCTTTCTAGAGGTTTTGATAAAACTGAGTGGTTTTATGGGTATTTTACAGACAAGCACATTGCTGAGAGTCTGATGTCTGATGTCACTTATAGGCTCCGCTGGGTAAGAGGACAGCTTCTTTCCCAAATGACGTGGGTGATCCACGTGAGTTTTTACAAACATTGACGATGGTTACACAGTTGTCATTAGGCTGGATTAAAAAAAAAACTGAAAGAACTCTGGACGCTGGAAATCAGAAACAAAAACAGGAATGACTGGAAAAGCTCAGCAGGGCAGGCAGCATCTGTGGAAGAAGATGAATTATATTCAGGAGGTGGGTATTAATGGGAAGGAGGTCTGGCAGAACTAAGGGAGGTTCTGAGGAAGGATCACCACTAACTCTGATTTCTCTCCATAGATGCTGCGAGACCTACTGAGCTTTTACAAAAATTTCTGTTTTTTGTGTCATTGGTCTGGCTTTTAATGTAATTTTTTATTGAATTCAAATGTTGGAAGCATATTCCAAAAACATCAAAGTGGCTCTCAGTGACTCAGCCAGTGACATTTACCACTACATCACCATCACCTCTACCAATGAAATGCTGTCAGAGCCCATAGCCTTTGCTACATCCAGTACATGCAGTTGCTTCCTGCTATCACATGGAGTATGTCAAATTGGTTGCAGACTGGTTTCTGTAATAGGACGTCAATGAAATGGATCATCTATTAAAATGCAGCTAACCAGCTGGTGAAAGTTAGAACACTGTCAGCTCAGTGTTAATCCAATTTACTATTTGTTTGCAGAGAAATACTTTATACAACATGCATTGCTGAACATCAACCTCACTCTCAGCCCACTCTTTTAGACAGAAACACAGGTAAGTCCTGATTAATACCCAACTCCAGAAAACAATTCACCTCCAAAGTGATGTACAATGAACCTCATCAATTGAACATTCTGTCTGAAGAGGTTTGTAAATGTTTCAGCCTCCCCTTTTATGCCCACATGCTGAGCTCCTCCATCACCAGACTGCTAAAAGAGCCTCCTCCTTGCTATTGCCTTGGTCAATGATGTAGGATTGAGTTATTTCTTTAATAATTAATAGTTTGACTTGATTAAGCAAGTGAGGAATTAAGTTATATTTGGTTTGACTGGGGTGAGTTGTGCAACAGTTTTTGTCGGGAAGAAACAACATGACCATGTCAAAAATACAGCTTACATTTCAGTTTTATTGCTCAGGCCATTGTAAATTTACGCTGACCAATTAAAAATGCTTTTGAAGTAGCCACAGTTTTTACTAAGAGAAACAGTTATGTTTTAAAGTGAAACTGTCAGTGTAAATGATTGGTGGGTTGAATCACAGGTATAAAGATGAGGGCTGGGCATGATGCATTTGTGGGTTATTATTTTTAGTCCATGTACCAGATCATCAAGGTCGCTTCGAGTTAGTTATCTTAACACGTGAGATTTGAACACATGGACAGCTGAAAGATCATGAAGCAGGGATTATCTATTCTGATGACAAAAGGTCATTACAAACAAGAAGGGAAACTAAGGAATAAACAAGGAACTATTTGCATTCTGTACATGGACTGACCATGTGGGTGACATTGGGCTGAAGAATTCCTTTGTTTGTCCTTTTCTTGTGGACAGAATCTTCAAACACAATTGAATGGGGATTCACAGACACACAAGTAAAGAGACTCTGCAGCAATTCAGTATGGCTGAGATTCCAATATAGGTTTGACGACCAAATATTGGCACCGTACTTCTGAAAAGCAATCGAGAAAGTTACTTGTGAAATAGAGTCAACTGGCACAAAAACAGACCCATTGGTTCAACTTGACCATGCAGGCCAGATATCCTGAATTAATCAAGTCCCATTTAGCCCACATCCGACAAACAGGACTCCCATTCTTGGAGTTTCATTGGTCTGTTACCTTCCCATTCATGTATCTAAAAGCCAAAAGTAAATTATTCAGGAGCTTGGGTGAGCAGGAAACCCAGAACAAGGAGGCATTTTGTCCCATTAGCATTCCCCCCACCAGCCCACCAAACATATTCTTTTTTAGCAAGGGTCTGATCCTCTGCTCCAGTTGCCTTCCCTGACCACTGCCATCTACTGGTCACAATCCCAGAGAATACTCATCTTCCATGCTCAGTGCCCTCCATCACCATTGGTATGTGCTGCCAGAAGTCCCACTACACAAAATTTGTTTGTGACACTAACTATTTACAATGCCAGAGTATCAAAAATGACACACACAGTTTGGGCTCTCTGCTTACTGATGTTACTGCACAATATGTGCATACGTAGAAGACTGAGTACACTACACTGAATGTTGCGATGTCATGTAATTGTCTTAAAAGTTACAGGTCTGTCTGGCTTGGAATCTGTTCCGTAAACCAGTAAGGTGTATTCTGTCTTTCTAGGAGACAGGAACATTTTAAAAAATATTGACCAATGAAACTCCAAGAATGGGAGTCCTGTTTGTCGGATGTTGTGGGTATCATTTTATTTGATAATTTAATGGTGGGGGTGAAATTCATCATCGATGATTCATATGATATGGGATTCCTCAACCAAAACAAGGTTGGAGGATGACCAAAATTGCAGGTTTGGTATAAAAATCACAGATTCCAGCTTCTTCTGTCCTTTGATTAAAACATGCTGCATCTGTATCTTTCCCCAGTTCAAATGAAAGGTCATCACTCTGAAAGGTTCACTCAGTTTCTCACTTGGTAGATTGACCTGCTATGAACCTTCAGATTACATACAGCTGGAGCCGTTGATTAGACCTGCATAAGGGCCCTCACCAACTTTTACAGATGCACCACAGAAAGCATTCTATTTGGGCGCATTATGACCTGGTTAAGCGATTGTTCTGCCCAGGACCGTAAGGAACTACAGCAAGTTGAGTGCACAGCCCAGAACATCTTGGAAGCCAACCTCCCATCCACGGACTCCATTTACATGGCTCGCTGCAGAAGAAAGGCTACCAACATCAAAGATCAAAGACCAACATCATCCAGGTAATGCTTTGTTCTGACCTCTTCCTTCAGGCAGAGGTACAGAGGCTTCAACACATGCAGCAACAGATTCAAGAACAGCTTCTTCCCTAATGTTGTTAGACTGTTGAATGGAACTCTCTAATTCCTGATGAAGGGCTTTTGCCCGAAACGTCGATTTTACTGCTCCTTGGATGCTGCCTGAACTGCTGTGCTTTTCCAGCACCTCTCTCATCTAGACTCTGGTTTCCAGCATCTGCAGTCATTGTTTTTACCTAACTTCAAATCATGTCAATCTTACTAATGTTGATCTTGCTCTGTGCACCTCCTGTGCAGCTTTAACCTTGCATGCCTCGCTCTATTGTCTAAATGTCCTTGTTTGCTATGATCTGCCTGTACTGCTCACAAAACAAAACTTTTCACTGAGTTTAAGTACATGTGACAACAGCAAATTAAATCAAAAGAATGTCAGGGATATTTATGCAATTTGTTCCAGGGATGGGAATATCCCTGACCAAGAGAGCATTTATGGCTCGTTCCTAATTGCCCAGAGGGTAATTGAGTTAAGCACATTGCTGAGAGTCTGGAATCACACGGAATCCAGATCAGGCAAGGATGACAGATTTCCTTCCCTAAAGGACATCTGGGAACCAGGTGGCTTTTTATGGCAATCAGCAGTGGGCATGTGGCCATCATTAGGCTGATTATTTTATTCCAGATTTTTGTTGAATTGAAGCTTTCCCATCTGCTATAGTAGGAGTTGAACTCATTTCCCCAAAAGAGACAAAAAAAAAACTGCAGATGCTGGAATCCAAAATAGACAAGCAGGGGGCTGGAAGAACACAGCAAGCCAGGCAGCATCAGGAGGTGGGGAAGTCAACGGTTCGGGTATTAACCCTTCTTCAGGACTAGATGTGGGGGCAGGGGGAACTACAGATAAAGGGAAGAGTGAGGAGAGTGGCAGAATGATGAGTTAGTGATAGGTATTTCCCCAGAACGTAGCTCAGGGTTCGAGATAACAAGTCCACTGACATTAACACTACATCATCATTCCCCCAGCACAGCACCTCAACCAATGCTTGTTTTAAACAAAAAGGTGTGATAAATAAATGCATTTGCTTTCTCTAAATTAAGTTGTTAAAATGAAAAGGAAGCTATTCAATCAATGGACGTGATCTTACTTTGAAAGGTCATTGTAGCTTTAATTAATTAATATTTGCTTTGGAAATTAACAACTTAGTTCCCTCGAGAATGAAACTGCAATCAAAAAGTCTGAGATAAATCTTGACTAATTTGCTCCAGACTACCATCATGAAATGAGTCACATTAGTGAGGAAATATCAATTTGCCTGAAATGCAGCATACATTGCTTTGATCAGGACAAATTACTGCAGATGCTAGAATCTGTATTGAAAACAACAAAATGCTGGAGATCACAGCAGGTCAGACAGCATCCATGCAGGAAAAGCAAGCTAACATTTCAAGTCTCGATGAGTCTTCATCAGAACTGAAGTGAAGTGTGGAGAGGGCAGCATTTCTGCTACAAATTGAGAGGGGTCGGGTGGGTGTAGTGGGTGCAGGGCGTTGATGGAGAAAAGATGTTGATAAGGTAAAAACAATGACTGCAGATGCTGGAAACCAGATTCTGGATTAGTGGTGCTGGAAGAGCACAGCAGTTCAGGCAGCATCCAAAGTACAGTGAAATCGACGTTTCGGGCAAAAGCCCTTCATCAGGAATAGCCCGAAACGTCGATTTCGCTACACTTTGGATGCTGCCTGAACTGCTGCGCTCTTCCAGCACCACTAATCCAGAATCTGGTTTCCAGCATCTGCAGTCATTGTTTTTACCTCACAATGTGAAGGTGTTGAACTCAATATTAAGCTCAGAAGGCTGTAAAGTGCCTGGTCTGAAGATGAGATGTTGTTTCTCCAGTTTGCGCTGCGACTCACTGGAACACTGCAGCATGCCGAGGACAGACAGCGAGCATGTCAGCAGGACGCTGTGTTAAAATGACCAGCTACGGGGAAGTCAGGGTCATACTTGTTGCACAGACTGGATGTGTTCCACAAAGCAGTCACCCAGCCTGCGTTTGATTTCCCTAGAGTAGACTACATTGGGGTAGTGATCACAATGCACAAGATAACAGGTCCAGGTGAGATGATGTTTCACCTGGAAAGACTGTTTAGACCCTTGGATGGTGAGCAAGGAGGAAGGGAAGGGGCAGGTGTTTCACCTTCTGCGGTTACATGGGAAGGTGCTGTGGGAAGGGAGAGTGGTGTTGGTGGTTGAGGATTGGATGAGGGTGTCCTGGAGGGAATGATCCCTGTGAGATATAGACTGGGACTGAGGGGAAGATGTGTTTGGTGGTGGCGTTCTGCTGGCGTTGTCTGAAATTGCGGAGAATGATCCTTTGAAAGCAGAGGCTGGTGGGATGAAAAGTGAGGACAAGGGGAACCTGATCACGCTGTTGTGAATGATGGGAAAGGGCAAGGGTGGAAGCACAGTGGGTGGGAACCTACAGTTATGGAAGAAGCAGGCTATGTCATCAATGCTGTTTTGGAAGGTGGCATCATCCGAATTGATACGATGTAGGTGAAGGCACTGGGAGAATGGGTTGGAGTCCTTGCAGGTCATGCCGTATGAAGAACTGTAGTGGCGGTAGTGAGTCCCAGTTATGACTGTCTCTTTATGGAGTGTGTGGAACGATCCTTGTCCCAGTCTTACACTGGCTCCCTCTCACAACCCTTTTCTTCGGTCCATTGACAACTGCTTTGATGGTGCTTCATGCTTCCGCCAGGATCTTGAAAACTTCATGCATTTTGCCTCCAATTTCCACCCCTCTACAACTTTCAAATCGTCCATTTCCAACACTTCCCTTCCCTTCCTTGACCTCTCTTTGTCTCCAGTTCAGGGAATAAACAGTCCACTGCCATCCACTACATAACCACTGACTCCCATAGCTACCTTCACTACAGCTCATCATACCCCACATCCGATAGCCAGTCATTTTAACACGGGATCCTGCTCACATGCCCAGATGGAGTACAATGTTAATAAAAGTGAAGTCATCCACTTGGGTGGGAATAACAGTAAAAAGGACTATTATTGAACGGTAAAAAATTTCAGCATGTTGCTGTGCAGAGGGATCTGGGTGTCCTTGTGCATGAATCACAGGTGCAACAGGTGATTAAGAAGTCAACAGGAATTTTGCCCTTCATTGCGAAATGGATTGAGTTTAAGTGCAGGAAGGTTACGTTGCACCTGTCAAGGGTGCTGGTGAGGTCACACCTGAACTACTAGGTGCAGTTTTGGTCTCCTGACTTGAGAAAGGATGTACTGGCATGCGAGGAGATGCAGAAGAGGTTCACTCGGTTGGTTCCGGAGTTGAGAGGGTTGGTTATGAGGAGAGACTGAGTAGACTGGGATTATATTCATTGGAATTTAGAAGAACGAGGGGGGATCTTATAGAAACATTAAACATTATGAAGGGAATAGATAAGATAGATATAGAGAGGATGTTTCCACTGGCAGGTAAAACTAGGACAAAAGGAAATAGCCTCTAAATTAGGGAGAGCAGATTTAGGACCAAATTGAGAAGGAACTTCTTCACCCAGAGAGTTGTGAATCTGGAAAAACAAGATTAATGAGACTATTTCATTAGAATCTTATGTTACAGACTTTTAATTTAAAAATCATATATGTTGCAGGTTGTAAGAATATAATCACAGATGTGTTATCGTGGAATCAACTGACTAAGTTTCAATGAGATTTGTATTTATTTATTGTTATAGATACAGTTATATGGGAAGAAGTTAAGGTGAACTTAGATTAAAGTTATCGGTATGTTCGGGTAATGTGTTTAAAGAACAGAAAAAATTGAAGCCATCTTTTCATGATGATGGTTCACTTTTCTTATCGGGGGAGGTGTTATGAAGATGTGGGTGTACTGTACCTTTAAGAGAGTTAAAAGCGAGCAGAACTACCTGACAGCACGAAGTCTTCTGAACAAGATACAATGTAACCTTTTGGTCCAGGAGTTAGGGTAGCTGGTTGCCAAGAGACAAAAACAAATTTGAATTAGGCCAATCAATTTAAATTATACCCAAAAAATACCAAACTCCAATCAAGTTTGAATTGAGTATATTGGCAATATTAAAAGCCAATGACACAATCCGATGCTTTGGGGGTATAAGACTGGGAAAAAATGAACAGTTGGGAGGAGAACTGCCAAAAGACCAATAGATGTAAGCTGCTAGTCAAAACTCTTGGAGCTGTACCTGTCGAGAGAAGGAGTTTGCACAGAGAAAAACATCAACACCAACCTGGAGAGCAAATCTACAGAGAAAGATATAAAGAGAAGATTCGACAGCTGGTTAGTTTAGAAATTTGAATTTTTCAGTAAATGGTAATTGGAGGTTTTATTGGAATAGTATTAGAACAGAGAACATAGAATATATTATTGAAGGGAAAGTAAAAGATCGGTTAGAGGAAGGAGTTGTAAATAGTTGTTAGTTAATTATTCTGTTATACTTTAAGAAATAAAGTTGTTAAATTTTACTTTAAATAGTTCTTGGCCTCTCGAATTTTCAGATTACTGCATGGAATAAATCTTATAGGTTGCTTGCTTAAATTAAGCAGGAGGGTTTGCCCTGTGACATAACAAATGCTTTAAAAGCTAGGGTAGATAGTTTAATTAATTATTAAAGAATTAATAGTGAGAGGGCGGGTAAGTGGAGCTGACTCCACAAAAAGATCAGCCATGGTCATATTGGATGGTGGAGCAGGCTCGAAGGGCAGATGGCCTACTCCTGCTGTTAGTTCTTATATTCTCATATCTGTCCTCAACATGTTGCAGTGTTCCAGTGAATCACAGAGCAAATTGGAAGAATAATATCTCATCTTCAGACTAGGCACTTTACAGTCTTCTAGGCTTAATGTTGAGTTCAACACCTTCACATTGTGAACCAACTCCTACTTCTTCCCTTTCTTTTAGCTTGTTATCATGTCCTTCCCTCCACACCTCTCCCCCCTCCCCATTCCACTTACTGTCCTCACAAGTCTGGCGGGAGACACACCAGTGTTCTGCCATTCTCACATTCCAATCACTTAACCTGAACTGGGAGAATGTGAGGACTGCAGATGCTGGAGATCAGTCCTGAAGAAGGACTCATGCCCGAAACAGCGACTCTCCTGCTCCTCGGATGCTGCCTGACCTGCTGCGCTTTTCCAGCAACACATTTTCAGCACTTAACCTGAACTATCAACATCTTATCTCTATCAGCACCCCATACTCACTATCCCCACCCCCACTCCTCCCAAACTATAGCATTAGTGCTGAAGTGAAGTGTGGAAGGGGCCAGCATTTAAGTGTCGCCTACACTCAAAATCGTCAGCTTGCTCTCTTTCCATGGATGCTGTCTGACCCGCTGTGATTGCCAGCATTTGTTATTTTGGTATGGGTTTGTCTATGCAGATTAGCTCAGATCAGACCTCAAGAGACCTTGGGGTGCAGGTTCATAGCTCCTTGAAAGTGGAGTCGCAGGTAGATAGAATAGTGAAGGAGGTATTTGGTATGCTTTCCTTTATTGGTCAGAGTATTGAGTACAGGAGTTGGGAGTCACGTTGCGGCTGTACAGGACATTGGTTAGGCCACTGGTGGAATATTGTGTGCAATTCTGGTCTCCTTTCTATTGCAAAGATGTTGTGAAACTTGAAAGGGTTCAGAAAAGATTTACAAGGATGTTATCAGGGTTGGAGGGTTTAAGCTATAGGGAGAGGTTGAATAGGCTGGGGCTGTTTTCACTGGAACATAGGAAGCTGCGGGGTGACCTTATAGAGGTTTATAAAATCATGAGGGGCATGGATAAGGTAAATAGACAAAGTCTTTTCCCTGGGATGGGGGAGTCCAGAATTAGAGGGCATAGGTTTAGGGTGAGAGGGGAAAGATATAAAAGAGACCTAAGGGACAACTTTTTCACGCAGAGGGTGATACGTGTATGGAATGGGCTGCCAGATGAAGTGGAGGAGGATGGTACATTTGCAACATTTAAGAGGCATTTGGATGGGTATATGATTAGGAAGGGTTTGGAGGGATATGGGCCGGGTGCTAGCAGGTGGGACTAGATTGGGTTGGATATCTGGTTGGCATGGACGGGTTGGACCGAAGGGTCTGCTTCCATGCTGCATATCTCTATGACTCTATGGCTCTATGTTTATTCAAAAAGAATTTACTAACTTCCTATACATGATCTTGTAGATGTCTCGGTCCTAAACTATTCTAGTTTAATTCTTCTCGCAGAGTCTCTCCCACACAGCACTGATATTACAAAGGTGTATCTACACATTCTTTAAACCCTTTCTCTGTAGACGGGGAGTTTTAAAAGGAAGAAAAACAACATATTTTTAATAAAACCACCAGCACTGGGAGATATTTCCAATTGCAATTAATTACAGATGGAATTATAGAGTCGTAGAAATGTACAGCACAGAAACAGACCATTTGCTACAACTCGTTCATGCCAACCAGATTCCCATTTCATGGAATCATAGTATTCCTACAGTGTGGAAACAGCGGATTTGGCCCAACAAGTCCATACCGACTCTCTGAAGAGTATCCCACCCAGATCCATTGCACTACCCCGATGACTCCAGTCTTGCCTGACTAATGCACATGGCCTAAACATCCCTAAACACTATGGGTAATTTGGCACGGCCAATTCACTTTATCTGTATATCTTTGGACTGTGGGAAGAAACCGGAGCACCTGGAGGAAACCCACGCAGATACGGGGAGAATGTCCAAATTCCACACATGCGGTCACCTGAGGCTGGAATCGAACCCAGGTCCCTGGTGCTGTGAGGCAGCAGTGCTACTTGGTCCATATCGCTCTAAGCCCTTCCTATTATATACCCACCTGGATGCCTTTTAAATGTTGTGATTGTACCAGCTTTCACCACTTCCTCTGGCAGCTCATTCCATACATGCACTACCCTCTGTGTGAAAAAGTTCCCCCTTAGGTCCCTTTTAAATTTTTTCCCTCTCACCCTAAACCTATGCCCGTTAGTTCTGGACTCCCCCACCCCAGGGAAAAGACCTTGTCTATTTACCCTATCCATACACCTCATGATCTTATAAACCTCTATAAGGTCACCCCTCAGCCGCCGACGCTCCAGGGAAAATAGCCCCAGCCTGTTCAGCCTCTCCCTACAGCTCAAATCCTCCAACTCTGGTAACATCCTTGTAAATCTTTTCTGAACCCTTTCAAATTTCACAACACCTTTCCTATAGGAGGAAGACCAGAATTGCACACAACACTCCAAAAGTGGCCTAACCAATGTCTTCTACAGCCGCAACATGATCTCCTAACTCCTATATTCAATGCGCTGACCTACAAAGGAAAGCACACCAAAACCTTCTTCACTGCTCTATCTTCATGTGACTCCACTTTCAAGAAACTATGAACCTACACTCGAGGTCTCTTTGTTCAGCAACACTTCCGAGGACCTTACCATGAAGTGTATGAGTCCCGGCCTGATTTGCCTTTCCAAAATACAGCACCTCACATTAATTTAAATTAAACTCCATCTGCTCACTCCTGGCTCTACTGGCCCATCTGATCAAGAGGGCCTACTGTTGTGTTTTACTAACTGTAGTCTAACAAAACGCTGCAATTTTTGGTGATCGCTTTTCCCCATTGTTTTAAGAGTGGGTGAAAGAGCACCCAGAGCCAATCACCATCAACATTCCTGGGGTGAGGAAGGGGGAACTCTCAAATCTTATGAACCCCATTGGTACCAATGACGTAGGTGGGGAAGGTGTGCTCCTGGAGTCAGAATTTAGAGAACTAGGTAAAGAATTAGCAAGCAGGTG
Organism: Hemiscyllium ocellatum; assembly: GCF_020745735.1. Lineage (NCBI taxonomy): Eukaryota > Metazoa > Chordata > Chondrichthyes > Orectolobiformes > Hemiscylliidae > Hemiscyllium > Hemiscyllium ocellatum. Next base: position 60,850,166 of record NC_083419.1, read on the forward strand.
GCATGAATGAATTGGACCAAAGGATCTGTTTCCATGCTGTACACCTCTGTAACTCTACGAATCTATGGCTTGAAACATAGTAATCTCTAATTTTTCTCTGTGCCATATGAATGTAAGCAAAAAATAGAGTAATAAAGCACATTAATTGTGTGGCTGGAAAGGGGGCTTGAGGAGGGAGAGGTTGAGATCCAGGAACACTGTCTTGGTCTTGGGATAGGGAGCTGAAAATGAGTTGCTGGAAAAGCGCAGCAGGTCAGGCAGCATCCAAGGAGCGGGAGAATCGACGTTTCGGGCATGAGCCCTTCTTCCTGATGCTGCCTGACCTGCTGCGCTTTTCCAGCAACACATTTTCAGCTCTGATCTCCAATCCCTGCAGTCCTCACTTTCTCCTTGGGATAGAGACACCTGTACAAACTGGTTGAGTTGCAACTGAATTGAGCTGGGACTGAGTTCCTTTATTTTGCTAGTGCTGTTGGGAGGACTTAGCAGGAGTGTGGGAATCAAGAGAGAGCATTAGAGAGGAATATCAGGTTTCACATGACACTTGGAGTGACAGATATCACCAGCATTGAGAATATAAGGTCAACATGTGATTTCGGAGTGGGGGGGGGGGGGGGTAGAGGAATAAAATCAAGAGCATGGTCACTGTGCAAATATGTGAATACAAGTTGTATGGCAAATACAATCAGGGAGTTATGAAAGTGTGTTACCATATTGACATAAGATGGTGTGGGGAGAACAGAGACCTGACTCAGAGACAAATTGGAGATTATAATATTACTGGATACAAGTTGTTCAGAAAAAGTATGAAATGAAGGAGAAGAGAGTTGGGGGTATCAGTTAAGGAGAGATTACAGTGCTGGAGAAAGAGGACATCCCAGATAATTCAATGATATAATGAACCTAGAGATAGAGTTAAGGAACAAGAGAGGTGTAACTAAATTATATTTCGCAGGTGGATAGGCTATCACAACCTAAAGCTGACAAGGAAATGGGGCCAGATGACCTGCATCCAAGGGTACTGAAGGAAGTCGAAGTTGGAATTACAGTAAATTGAGCCAGAATCTCCCAGTCTGTTATATTCAGGGGAGAAGCCAAAAGATTCAAGAATTGCAGACATTACAGCTTTGTTGAAAATAAAGTTGTAAGGATAAGCCCAGCAACTACAGACAAGTCAATCAGTTTAAGCTCAGTAGTTTGAAAATTTTGAGAAACAATTGTTGAGGCTCTACATAGGAGTTACTTGGAAAAGATGGGTCATAACTGGATACTAAGAGCTTGGATTTCTAAAGGGGAAATTGTATCTGACTCACTTGCTGGAGATTGTTTTGAAAAGCTAATAGAAAGGGTCAGTTAGGGTTGATATGGCACACTGGGACTTTCAAAAGTCATTCAATGCCACGCCATACAATAAACTTGATGCGAAAATGCCGGTGTTACACTGGGGTGGGCAAGGTCTGAAATCAGATGACAACAGCTTACAGTCCAACAAGTTTATTTGAAATCACAAGCTTTTGGATCATTTCCCCTTCATCAGGTGAAGTAAGCGGTCAGACACGGGCAGCATCTTCAACGTAAACCTGCTGCTGACCACACAGGAAAGTCAGCGATTCTTCTGTTAAACCACTACATCATCCACACAGATTCTGGATACATGCACAGTCATAGGTTGAGGCTAAGTAAAGCATGAATCTAAGGTTCTATATATCATTGACGTTCCTTTGGGTTACTTTTGTACAATTTAATCTCCTCTCTCTCGTTTTGTACCTAATGTATGTGTGTGTGTTTGTGTGTGACAGAGAGAGAGAATTTCTGGCACACATATGCGAGTTACAGCATTTTTAAATTTA